>NW_012114611.1:845999-848182 GCF_000951035.1 Colobus angolensis palliatus | reverse complement strand
CTCCTGGGCTCAAGCGATTTCTCCTGCCTCAGCCTCCCAAAGTGCTGGGATTACTGGTGTGAACCACCATGCCTGGCTGAGCATCTTAATTTTAACATGTTCAAACCCAGCTCATGATCCTCTTTTTTTTTTTTTTTTGAGACAGGGTCTCTCTGTCACCCAGACTGGAGTGTAATGGCATGATCTCGGCTCATTGCACCTCTACCTCCTGGGCTCAAGCGATCCACCTCAGCTTCCTGAGTAGCTGGGACTACAGGTGCATGCCACTACGCTGCACTAATTTTTGCTATTTTTTGTAGAGACAGGGTTTCACCGTGTTGCCCAGGCTGGTCTCAAAGTCGTGGGCTCAAGCAATCCATCTGCCTTTGCCTCCCAAAGTGCTGGCATTACAGGTGTGAGCCCCTGCACCAGCCACATGATCTTCTTGATGGACACTGCCACCACCCTGTATATACGGTGATACATACCTCTTCTCTCATTTCTTATTTCTGTTAACAGTATCCCAATCTATAAAGTTTCCTAGCTTGGAGGTATTAATATTTTCAGCTTTGCCCTAATCCATTCCATTGATAAATCCTTTTCTACTTCCAAAGTAACTTCTGCATCTGTCCTTTCCATTCCTACTGCTACCACTGCTTTAGCTCAGAATCTGAAGAAGTTTTTTTTTTTTTTGAGATGGAGTCTTGCTCTGTCCCCCATGCTGGAGTGCAGTGGTTCTCTCTCGGCTCACTGCAACCTCTGCCTCCCATGTTCAAGTGATTCTCTTACCTCAGCCTCCTGAGTAGCTGGGGCTACAGGCATTGCCACCACGCCCGGCTAATTTTTGTATTTTTAGTAGAGACAGGGTTTTGCCATGTCGGCCAGGCTGGTCTTGAACTCCTGACCTCAGGTGATCCGCCCACGTCCGCCTCCCGAAGTGTTGGGATTATAGGTGTGAGCCACTGCGCCCAGCCTGAAGAGTTGTTGCTAATTGACTGTTAGGGAAAACCACAGGATGGATTAAGACGAGAGAGGGAAGGTAAGGTTGTAGACAGCAGAATTATGTCTGTTAGTTGGTTTTATGTCACTTTTCTAGCCAAGCTGTACCATCCTGTTTTTGTTGGTTGGTGAATGCTTCCAGCTCTTTTCCTCCAGTCCTTGGAAGAGGTGGTCCTATAATTGTTAAGCATCTAGCTAGGGTGATGAGTGGGAATAGGAATAATAAGTGACAGGGAAGCTGAAGGCTGCAGGCCTCTTTGCAGGGGGCTTAGTGTTCAGCTCCATGGTGTGTGTGTTTTCTACCTTAGTGTCCAACTCCGTGGGTGTGTGTTTTGTTCACTGTCGCATGCACAGCTTGGGGCCATTTCAAACCTCAGATTTCAAACCTGAACACAGTCCTTTCTCATCTTGAACTTGTGTCACTTACTATTCTTCCTCTGACCTTACTTAATATCAGTGCGATTATATTTCAAAGAAGCTGTGCCTCAGCTCAGCTTGGGGTCCGCACTCAAGGCCTGCCTCAAAGGCAATGTTCAGCCCTTAGGGTTTACTCTGAGAAGCATTTACATGTCTATACCTATGTCTGACCCCTCTAAACCAGCGAATCCTGAGCTTTACTTTCATATTTTTTTGTTTTTTGATACAGGGTCTCACTCTGTCACCCAGGCTGGAGTCCAGTGGTACGATCTCAGCTCACTGCAGCCTCAACCTCCTGGGCTCAAGCAATCCTCCCACCTCAGCCTCCTGAGTAGCTGGGACTACAGCCACATGCCACCATGCCTGGCTAATTTAAAAAAATTTTTTTGTGGAGACGAGGTCTCACTATGTTGCCCAGGCTGGTCTCAAACTCCTGGCCTCAAGTGATCCTCCTGACTCGGCCTCCCAAAGCATGGGATTACAAGTGTGAGCCACTGTGCCCTGCCCAGGTTCTTGACTTTGTTTTGTTTGTGTGTATGCTTTGGCATGTATGTGCACATGGCTGTGGTAAGGGGCGGGATTTTAAGTGTCTCTGCCTACAGTGCTGAGAGCCAGTAAGTGGAGAGCAAGCTGCCAAAACTAAAAATAGAGTCCTCTTAGGCCTCACTGGCAGGCTTACTGGAGCCCAGTTCTCTCGAGGCTCCTGAGGACTGGTCCGAAGGTCCCTGAGACATTCCCCTCTTGGCTTCCACCCTGGCCCTCTTTTTCCTTTTTTTTTTTTTTTTTTT
>NW_012114611.1:845071-845397 GCF_000951035.1 Colobus angolensis palliatus | reverse complement strand
GCCCAGTCCCACCTTGGCATTCTGAACACAGTCTTGCCTTTCCCTGCTATTTCTGTCAGTCTTCATGCAGCTTGCACATACCCCCACCCCGTCCTTGACGGAAACCATGCTCTGGTTGTTGTTTCTTTAAATATATATATATGTATTTTTGGCCAGGCGTGGTGGCTCATGCCGTAATCCCAGTACTTTGGGAGGCTAAGGCGGGTGCATCACGAGGTGAGACGATCGAGACCATTCTGGCTAACACGGTGAAACCCCGTCTCTACTAAAAATACAAAAAATTAGCCGGTGTGGTGGCGGGTGCCTGTAGTCCCAGCTACTCGGGA
>NW_012114611.1:833069-843866 GCF_000951035.1 Colobus angolensis palliatus | reverse complement strand
GGGCGACAGAGCGAGACTCTGTCTCAAAAAAAAAAAAAGAATCCCAGCACTTTGGGAGGCCAAGGTGGGAGGATCACTTGAACCCAGGAGTTCAAGACCAGCCCTGGCAACATACATAGCAAGACCCTGTCTCTACAAAATAATAGGAAAACTGGCAGGTGTGGTGGTACACACCTGTAGCTTCAGCTGCTTGGAAGGCTGAGGTGGGAGGGTGGGCTTGAGCCCAGGAGGTCGAAGCTGCAATGAGCCATGCTCACGCCACTGCACTCCAGCCTGGGCAACAGAGTGAGAACCTGTGTGAAAACAAACCCCAGCAGTCCAGGCTGGTCCATGCCAGTCACTTCTCTCCACAGGCTTGGAAGGCCAAGTGTTGGCTTTGATGACATTCAGAGGCACCTGGTTCTAGGCTTGTTTCTATATCTTGTATGCAGATTTTATTTGTCCTTTTGAATCATAGAGTTCCTAAATGATATCTTCCAGTATCCTTATGAGACTTTACTTAGATATAGGGGCCATTCAGTATGGAGTGCAGACAGACCAAGAAGGGTGCAGAAGACATGGAATGGCTTTAAACAGGGAGATGGGCTGTGCAGATGAGGCCTTATCCTCAGGTCTAAATTCAATCTGTCTTTGTAGGGGACAAGATGCCAACTGGCAAGCAGCTAGCTGACATTGGCTATAAGACCTTCTCTGCCTCCATGATGCTCCTTACTGTGTATGGGGGGTACCTCTGCAGTGTCGGAGTCTACCACTATTTCCAGCAGCGCAGGGCCCAGCGCCAGGCCGCAGAAGAACAGAAGACCTCAGGAATCCTGTAGAACTGGGGGGCTTTTTCTCCTGAGCAGAGAGGCCCAAGGCATGCTGTGGAGAGACTTCACCTGCCACCATTTCCAGGTCAACAGGACTAGAGCGTTGATGGTTTTCAAACTCTGTTGGAAGAAAGTGTCTGTGATTTCTCTGGTTCTGCCAGTCTGTGCCAGTTTGACAGTTTATGGAGGCTGTTGAATCATAATGGCAATGTGAGTGTGAGGTACACCTACAGACATTAAATATTTTGCCATGTCTGTGTCTTGGTGTTTTTTGTTTACCCAAATAGTGTATGAACCACAAAAGGGGAGCCTTGTCTGCCAGTTTTCTGGGTATAGACTGGATTACCATATCTTGAGCCCTTAGCACCCGTGAAGTGGGTGATATACAGCTCCAGGAGTAGTATCTACCCTCATGATCTCAGAGGAAAGATTGTCCCAGGATTTATATAAATCCCCTGAAAGAATTCTGTAAGAAGCTTTTCTCTGGGTAGTGCCCATTCCTGGGCTGATTACTGGATCTAGGTATTTGGTTACTCTGGTCAGCATGGCCACATGTGCACCTCTACATCGAAGAGGGTAGAAGCCCTTGTTTGACAGCCGTATCGAACTGCATGCAGCAAAGGAGGATAGTTCCCAAGAGGAAGGGCCGTTGGGCAGCGTATGGTAAAACAGTTCACCTCCTTAAGCTCAGTGGGTGTAGTAGAGCATAAGGATAGACTCACTGTGCTACTGCACAGGAAACCTACCTGGAGGTTTTATTGCAGAGATGTGAAGAGGATTTGAAAGAAAACAAAATGCTTTCAAGACTTCATTAGGTAGTGAGAGATCCTTGCCACCATTCCATTTTGAGCTTTGAGGCTCAGCTGGTTCACCTCATTCTTAGTGATTGCCCAGAATATCAGCCCCTCTGGACACCTGTCCTCTACCATACACTCATGTGCAGACTGCGCTGACCTTTGCCCCTGCTCATAAACCTCTTCTATGATTTTAAAACACCAACTTTCAGCTGGGCACTGTGGCTCACACCTATAATCCCACCACTTTGGGAGGCTGAAGCGGGAGGATCCCTTGAGCCCAGGAGTTTGAGACCAGCCTGGGCAACATGGTTGAAACCCTGTCTCTACAAAAAAATTTGAAAAATTCGCCAGGCATGGTGATGCATACCTGTAGTCCGGTCGGAGGATCACTTGAGCCCAGGAGGCTGAGGCTGCAGTACGCTATGGTCGTGCCAGTGCAGTTTAGCCTGGGTGACATGAGACCCTGCCAACCAAAATCCATCCATCCATATATACATACCAACTTTCCTGTATCCTCAACCCCTCTACTCCCATCTCCTCTGTGTCACCAAGGGCTCTCCTGCCTGCTCGGCTTTCCCACAGTAGGGTCATCATTCTCCCAGATCCTCAGTGCCACTTTCAAATATTACCTTCCCTACCCCAGCATCAAATTAGTCCTTTTTGACAAACTTTCTTATATTCTCATTTCTACTCCTCTAGACCTTGGAGACTTCAGGTCTCTTGATTTCCATTTTTCCCCCATCTGTCAGCCCCCTTTGCCTGCACTGCTTCCTTGTCCAGCATATGCCCATAGCTGATCCCCTGAATAACTCACCAGCACATGCAGTCTCTGCCTTCATCTGTCTTGTTACCAAGCTTGGACCTTGGTCCTTTAATTACCTTTTCTAATTCACCCTCTTCTTTTGAGTATGTAAACTTGCTTAAGGCCCTCTACCCCACACCAAAACAGCTATTCAGGTTTGGTTGTTGTTGTTTAGACGGAGTCTCGCTCTTTTACCTAGGTTGGAGTGTAGTGGCGTCACTGCAACCTCCACCTCCCAGGTTCAAGCAATCCTCCCACCTCAGCCTCCTGAGTAGCTGGGACTACAGGCGCACGCCACTGTGCACGGCTCATTTTTGTATTTTTAGTAGAGACAAGCTTTCACCGTGTTGGCCAGGCTGATCTTGAACTCCTGACTTCAGATGATCCTCCCGCTTTGGCCTCCCAAAGTGATGGGATTACAGGCGTGAGCCACTGTACCTGGCCCCTGAGGTAGTCTTGTACAACAAATTGTCCTAAGTCCTGCACAACTATCAGATGTCCTAGATATTTGGTAGGTGAAAAAAGTTTATATAATAATTATCTGAGCATATAACCTAACTCCCTTTTACATAAAAACAAAATATTTTTTGTACAGTTCTGCAGGCATGCAACCAAATGGAGGTAAGACTGTACAGTAGTTTGTTCACCATTTCAGAAAATCGTGCCATTAATGGCCGAACCAGCTGCTGGTGTTTGAGTCTCTGATACAACAGAATATATATCAGTCTGCACAGGATAGTAGAGTGTTGTAAGGCCACGCACAGTGGCTTACACCTGTAATCCCAACACTTTGGGAGGCTGAGGTGGGAGGATTGCCTGAGCCAAGGAGTTAGAGGTTACCGTGAGCCATGATTGCACGACTGCACTCCAGCCTGGCAACAGAGTGAGACCTTGTCTTTTTTTTCTTTTTTTTGAGACGGTCTCCCTCTGTTACCCAGGCTGCAGTACAGTGGCACAATCTCAGCTCACTGCAACCTCTGCCTCCCGGGTTCAAGCGGTTCTCCTGCCTCAGCCTCCTGAGTAGCTGGGACTATGTGTGTGTGCCACCACACCTGGCTAATTTTTGTATTTTTAGTAGAGATGGGGTTTCACCATGTTGGCCAGGCTGGTTAACTCAAACTCCTGGCCTCAAGTGATTTACCCGTCTTGGCTTCCCAAAGTGCTGGGATTACAGGTGTGAGCCACGGCGCCTGGCCAAGACCCTGTCTCAGTTAAAAAAAAAAAAAAAAAAAGGTAGGGGGTGTGTTGTAAATACGGAAAGTAGCCCAAAGGCTGGGTACCGTGGGACATGCCTGTAATCCCAGCTACTTGGGAGTCTGAGATGGGATGATTGCTTGATCCCATCCAGGAGTTTGAATCAGGCCTGGACATCATAATGAGACTATTGTCTCAAAAAAACAAAACAAAACAAAAAACCAAACGAAAACCCAAACACCAAAAAATGCAAAAGGTATTGGGCTTTATAGATGAGAACCACTGGCTACTGGATCAAGGTCAGTGTCTTGGTTTGGGTGGCTGAAGCAAATTACCATAGATGGTAATAGCAATTTATTTCTCATAGTTCTAGAGGCTGGGAAGTCCAGGATCAAGATGCCAGCAGATCCAGTGTATCATGAGGACCCTCCTCCTGGTTTGCAGATGGTCGTCTTGCTGTGTCCTCACATGGCAGAAAGAGGAAGCAAGCTCTCCTTGTTTGTCTTATAAGGGCACTAATCCCATCACGAGGGGTCCACCCTTAGAACCTAACGACCCCCTAAAGAGCCCACCTAATGCCGTCCCATAATGCTGTCCCACTGGGGGTTAGGGTTTTGACATTGGAATTTTGAGGAGGACACAAACGTGCAGTCCGTAATAGATTCCCTATCGTGATATGCAAGACCTGTTTTTTTGAGATAGGGTCTCCTCTCCGTTGCCCAGGCTGGAGGGCAGTGGCATGATCGTAGCTCACTGCAGCCTCAACCTCCTCTGCTCAAGTGATCCTGCTGCCTCACCCTCCTGAGTAGCTGGGCTACAGGCACATACCACCACACCTGGCTACTTTTATTATTTTTGTAGAGATGAGGTCTCACTGTTGCCCAGGCTGGTCTCAAACTCTTTGCCTCAAGCAATCTTCCCACCTTGGCCTCTTAAAGTGCTGGGATTACAGGCATGAGCCACTACACCTGGCTATGATGGTTAATTTTACATGTCAACCTGACTGGGTCATAGGGAACCCACATATTTGGTCTTACTCTAGGTGTATCTATCAGGATATTTCTGGGCCTCATTCAATCCATCGAAGGCCTGTACAGAACACGAAGGCTGATTAAGACAGAATTTGTCTCTAAGGTGGAAAATCAGCCTTCTGCCTTGTGACGTGGACTCAGACTGGAACTCATATCATCAGCTCTCTTGGTTTTCAGGCCTTTGGAACTGGACTGGACCCATTGGCTCTCATGGGTCTTCAGCTTATCACCTGCACATCTTGGGACATCTCAGCCTCCAGAACCATAGAAGCCAGTTCCATATAGTAAAGCTCTTTCTCTCATCTATATATCTTACCGGTTCTGTTTCTCTGGAGAACCAGACTAATGCATCCATGTTGACAGGAAAATAGTTCATTCATTGTAATTGCTGTATAATATGCCACTGAATGAGCATATCAATTTGTTCCGTTACCCTAGTGAAGGGTTATTGGGTTGTTCCCACTTTTTCCCTCTTATAAATCAATAGCAATGCAGTGAGTATTTTGTATGTTTACTTGGGCCTATATGTATTTTCTCCAAAGGAGGAAATATTACTGGTATTTAGCTTTACCAGTTGTTAAGTTGCTTTTCCAAAGTGGTTATGTGAATTTCACTCTTACCAGCATTTCCCTATTCTGTTAGTGTTGAGTGGTTCTATTAATTTTAATTTACCTATCATTGATATCTCATAAGCTTGAGGACTTTTTTATTGATTTATTGGCCATTAGTATGTTTACCCGCTGGGATTTTCCTATTTATATCCTCCCCTCACCTCTACTTTTTTTCCCAAGATGCTGTCACCCGTGCTGGAGTGCAGTGGTGTGATCTCGGCTCACTGCAACCTCCACCTCCCGGGTTCAGTTCTCCTCTCAGCCTCCCGAGTAGCTGGGACTACAGGCACATGCCACTGTGCCAGGCTGATTTTTGTATTTTTAGTAGAAACGGGTTCACCATGTTGGTCAAGCTGGTCTCAAACTCCTGACCTGAGGTGATTCACCCACCTCAGCCTCCCAAAAGTGCTCCCAAAGTGAGCTACTGTGCTCGGCCCCACTTTTCTTTCTATTGAGTTGTCTTCTTTGAAAAAACAGTTTGTAGGCAGTACCTTATGTATTCTGGATACTAGTATTTTATTTGTTACGTGGGTCGCAGGTTTGACTGAAACAATCTTTTGGAGTTTTTATAGGGTGTGGGCGGCTGTAGAGTTCCATGTTGCCTGCATCACACGTCTCCCCAGAGCAAACCTGTGGACAGCGGATCCAAGACCAGTTTTTATGCACCTTCTTGGCTGGGGATTTGGTGGGGGTGGTGATGTTTTCCAGAGCATACAGGAAGTGCACTCATTGAGAAAGGTTCTAAAATTCACATAAGGTGCAGCCCCAGGATTCAGAATTTTTAAGAATCTCCTGATCCCACAAGGCTAGGCATTCAAACTTCCTTGCTTCTTCCTTTTACCACCTGGGTGGGTTTTTGATGGTTTCCCTCTTTCAGTAAGGCTGTCGCTCTTTCAGGGTCCCAGCTTTAACTGGGGGTTTCAGTTTCCTACCTGGAGCCAGTCTTGTCTTTAGTTGTCAGTATTAAAACAAGTCCTTAAGGTGCATTTCCCTTATCCCCTCAGTAACTGCATCGGCTATTTTCCTGTCCACTCTAGTTTTCAGTTCCTTTGTCTTTAGTCTGTCTTGGAAGCTCTGCTATGCATTTTTAAAAAACAGCTTAGAAAATACTTAATCTCTCATTTCTACATGTTTGTCTCAGTTTATTTTTAGTCTTTTAGTCTGCATTAAGCTAGAACTGATACCTTTTTTTTTTTTTTTTTTTGAGACAGAGTCTCGCTCCGTCGCCCGGTCTGGAGTGCAGTGGCCGGATCTCAGCTCACTGGAAGCTCCGCCTCCCGGGTTCACGCCATTCTCCTGCCTCAGCCTCCCGAGTAGCTGGGACTACAGGCACCCGCCACCTCGCCCGGCTAGTTTTTTGCATTTTTTAGTAGAGACGGGGTTTCACCGTGTTAGCCAGGATGGTCTCGATCTCCTGACCTCGTGATCCGCCCATCTCAGCCTCCCAAAGTGCTGGGTAAATTACAGGCTTGAGCCACCGCGCCCGGCCAGAACTGATACCTTTCATATACTCTCATGTCTCTTCTAAACATAACACCCTTCCGTTCCATTGCTTTTTTGCCTGGCAAAACTCCATCTAACTCTAATGGCCCAGCTTTACTTTAAAGTTTTCCTCCACCTTGCCAAGAATAATTTAGAATAGTTCTTATCACATTGTGTTTTATTTCCCCCTTACTGGAGTGTGAGCACTTTGAGACTAGAAACCAGATCTTGTTCATCTTTGTGTCTACAGCTCCTGCCATAGTGCCTAATATAAAGTAGGTACTTAATGACTATGTTACTGAACTGAAAAGATTTTCCTGCATGAATACTGGATTTTTTAATTTATTTTTTTGAGACAGGGTCTCACTCTGTCACTCAGGCTGGAGTTCAGTGGTGCGATCTTGGCTCACTGCAATCTCCTCCACCTCCTGGGTTCAAGTGATTCTCCTACCTCAGCCTCCCTAGTAGCTGGGATTACTGGTGGCAACCACTGTGCCTGGCTAAATTTGGTATTTTTAGTAGAGACGGGGTTTCGCCATGTTGGTCTCAAACTCCAGACCTCAGGTGACCTGCCTGCTTCTGCCTCCCAGAGTGCTGAGATTACAGGTGTGAGCCACTGTGCCTGGCTATGAATACTGGATTTAAAGTCTGAAGAACTTCATTTATCATTCACTAACTAAACTTATGTAATTATGTTTAGGATTAGGATGGACAGTCTGGTTTTTTGTTTTTGTTTTGTTTGAGACAGGGGTTCACTCTGTCACCCAGGCTGGAGTGCAGTGGTGTAATCACGGCTCACTGCAGTTTTGACCTCCAGGCTCAGAAGATTCTCCCACTTTAGCCTCCTGAGTAGCTGGACCACAGGTGCACGGCACCACTTGTGGCTAATTAAAAAAATTATTTGTAGAGATGAGGTCTCCCTTTGTTGCCCAGGCTGGTCTTAAACTCCTGGCCTCAAGCAGTCCTCCCAAAGTGCTGGGATTACAGGCGTTAAGCCACCACACCTGGCCTTTTTGTTTTTAAACAACTTCTGAGACTAGGTTTCCTCATTGTGGCATATTGAATCTTTCATAGATGACTGCAGCAATGTCTCCCATTCCACTGCTCTTCAGTGACCTTGTCACTTCTTCATCGAGAAGTAGAGTCTGTCTTACCACCCTGCCTTGCATCTGGGAGTCCCTGTGATTACTTTGATTGGTGGCATACAGTGGAAGTGATGGGTGCCACTACTAGACAACACTGTTTTTTTGAGACAGGGTCTCATTCTGTCGCCCAGGCTGCAGTGCAGTGGTGTAGTCATCGCTCACTGTAACTTCAAACTCTGAACTCAAGTAATCCTCCCACCTGATTCTCCAAAGTAGCTGGGACTACAGGTGTGCACCACAACACTTGGCTACTTTTTAAATTTTTTGTAGAGATGGGGTCTCGCCTTGTGCCCAGGCTGGTCCCAAATTCTTGGCCTCAAGCAATCCTTCTGCCTTGGCCTCCTCAAATGTTGGGATTATAGGCTCAAGCCACCATGGCCAGCCTAGACAACACTCCTAACTGGCCTAGCAGCTTCTGCTTCCTGCCTCTTGGAATCTAGCCACCTGTGCAAAGCCCAAGATAATGGAGAGGCATGTACAGGCACTTCAGTTGACAGCCCTGACTGAGCTCCTAGCGAAAATCCAGCATCGACTGATAGCCAGGCAAAACCAGGTAAATAAATCATCTTGGACGTCCAGTGCAGCTGCGTCTTCATTCAAATAAATAACTCCATTCCCAGCTACAATCTGACTGCAACCACATGAGATCCCTCCAACTGAGCTCAACCAACCAACCACATCATGAGCAATAATAATCTGTTAAACCACTATGTTTTAGGGTGGTTTGTTACATATTAATAGATAATCACAACACTCATTTATGGAATGGGGATAATCCTATTTCTACAGAAGTATTTACTTTTTTTTTTTTTTTTTTTTTACCATACTTGGCTCAGCCAGTTTTTCCCCCTCCCCTCCCCTCCCCTCCCCTCCTTCTTCTGCCCTGCCCTGCCCTTCCCTTCCCTGTGTTTTAAACCTTGGTTATTGTTGTATGTGAAATCACTTTTGCCAGGCACAGTGGCTCACACCTATAATCCCAAAACTTTGGGAGGTCAGGGTGGGTGGATCACTTGAAGTTAGGAGTTCGAGACCAGCCTGGCCAACATGGGGAAACCCCCGTCTCTACTAAAAACACAAAAATTAGCTGGGTGTGGTGTCACGCACCTGTGATCCCGGCTAGTCAGGAGGCTGAGGCAGGAGAATCACTTGAACATGAACCGAGATCATGCTATTGTACTCCAGCCTGGCGACAGAGCAAGACTCTGTCTCAAAAAAAAAAAATCACTTTCTAAGCAGTAAAGCACTATACAAACATAAGTGATTTTTCAATTAATAATAAAGCTACTTGGGAGGCAGGAGGATCGTTTGAGCCCAGGAGACTGAGGCTGCAGTGAGCTATGATCAAGCCACTGCATTCCAGCCTGGGCAACAGAGACAGACTCTGTCTCAAAAAAAAAAAAAAAAAAAAAAGAGGTTGAGACAGTAGAGGTGGATTGAAGTACTTTTAATCACAGAGTAAACAATAGTACAAGACCATGAACAGCTCACCCAGTGGCTGTTGTCCTCCTCCAGCCCTCAGCTCACCCTCTTCCCATGCCCCCTCCCTGGGTACCATTGAGTAAAGAGTAGGGTATTGGCAGCTGTCCCTGTTGCTATCAGGTGATAGGAAGGGGATCTAGCTAGGGACCACGGTAATCCTGGCCATCCATCCATGGTTCTGTTTCTATACAACTTCATCATGCAACGTATTCTAGCTGTGAAAGAGGAACAGTGCAGAAATCTGGGACTGAACTTGGCTGCTCCATTCAGATGGTCCAGGGGTTTAGAGCCTCAAGAGCCAAGGGCAAAAAGGGAGGAGACAGTCTGGAGTCGGTATAATTCAAGATGCAGCCAAATGTGGAACTAAGGTGGGTTCAAAGGGGACTAGGGAAGGCCTCATGGCTCCAGTCCAGAATTGTGCCCCAACCCCAGCAATGAAACTCACGCATATGCACAAATGCACATGAACAAACACACAAAAACACACAGAGCAAATAACATTACTGAAAGAACTTGGAGGCTATTAAATACAAAACGGCAGCGTTTTCTTTCAAAGTGAAAATATTTGCTTCTTTGATACTCCTCAGTGCCTTGCAGTCCCCTAGTCACAGAAGAGTAGATATGGGAAGGGCCAAGAGGAGTATGTTGCCAGTGACCCTACAAGTCCATGTGTACTGAAGTCCCCACAGCAACCACCTTACTCTTCAGCCCAATAGCTGCCTCCCATATGACCATTCACCCGATTGGCACCATTGCTGGAGCTACTGTCACAGGGACTTTTTGTGCAGATGGTCACATCTTCTTCCTCTGAGCTGCTCTCCACATCACTGCGATCATCCTTAGATACCTGAGTGGGATGAGACCAAAGACAGAAAAGTGAGGGCAGAACTTTCCTGGAGAGAACCGTAAGACACACCTAAGCTCAGAAACCCAGGTGTGGGCACTGTGTTCCCAGTCTGGTCTGCTTTGTGATGACATCTAACTCAAAGTATTGTCTGGACTATGGCTAATGTTGTGACTATGCTTCGCCTGCTTTCTAGTTTTCTCCCTTGTTATCTCCAATTCTGTTCTCTATGGAATAGAAGCTACTTTGGTAGAGGGGTGTGCCTTTCAGGACCAGCCTAAGAGAACTGACATCACTCACTGAGACCTGGTTTAGGTTTCAGGGAAACTCCAGACACCCCTTCTCTTCTTCCACTTCAAAGAACAGGGAAGGCCAACATGAACAATACATATGACTGTCAGCAGTGCTTCTATCTTCTGGTGGCTGTGGACAATGCATTTATTCATATTGGTTATGCTGTTTCGCTTTATCTGCAAAGCTGGTCCATAACAGGCCTTTTTTAGTAGTTTCCCATTCCTAGGCTCAGCTACCATTATCCTATGACACTGTTTTCCAATCTTCTTCCCTTTCCCAATAGCAAGATCACTTTTTTTTTTTTTTTTT
>NW_012114611.1:830509-831724 GCF_000951035.1 Colobus angolensis palliatus | reverse complement strand
AAAAAAAAAACTCCACCCTGGACTCTAAAAGTAAAGGACAGAAACCCAGTGAGACCTGTGTCGGACTTCTGACCTCCAGAACTGAAGGATAATAAATGTGGTTTAAGTAAAGGAGAGAAGGAAGTGAAAAGAAACACAGCTGTAACAGCTGTTGCCAAGGAGGTGAGCATTTGCTTTGGATCAGCTCCTTGAATTTGTGTTGGATGGGTCTTCTACAGATGATTATAGCTGTTGACCTCTGAACTCAGATGACTGATTACCTGACCTTTAGGAAATTTCCACCAGAGAGCAGAGTGTCTCTAGACTTGCGCTAAACAGAGTCTCAGAAACAAAAAAAAAGTAGACTCAAATTCTTGACTCAATTTAGGAAAACATCTGGCAACTGCACCTCTAGTCAATAATGGCCCCGAAAAGTCAGGAGAGAGAGCATGCTCTGAGACCAACACAAGGGAACAGAAAGGAGAGCAGGAGGAAGGAGAACCACATTCAGATGGACATGCTTCACTGAATACTAGAAGCACAGATACACTTACATGCAAGAGATGAAACTGTCCAGCTCCCGCCAGGCATAGAAAAAAGGAAGGAGGTGAGGAAAGAGTGGAGAGTACAGGGTTTAATCCTTCCTGGACAGGTCACCTAGTCAGGAAAGAAGCAGGAGAGAACAGAGATGTCCAGTAGCTACAGCAAGATGCACAGGCACGCTGAGCAAGTTCTGAGCCAATGGCAGCTATAAGGAGTAATGACACAGGAGATCATCAATATCTAGGCCACATTCCATCAGTTGGTCCTGGTGTCAGTGCCTGCTCAAGCAGAGCCCCTCCCACTTGGGATTCTGTATTCTTTTAGGCTGAAATCCCTAGCTCTTGGACTAATTACAGTCTGACTGCTTCAAAACTTGCAAAGTTCAATTATGAGTTTATCATTAAGTGGCACCTTTCTTTGGCTCTTGGCATAAGATGGGTATTTGAAATACTACTACACACCCATTCACTTAGGACACTTGCCTCATACACTAGTGGGGTGAAGTGTATGTTTAGTTCCTTATATAAACCATACCTTGAATATCACAGCATGGTTATCTTGTGGTGGCTTATGAACTACCACCATTTCTTTTTTTTTTTTTTTTTTTTTTTGAGACGGAGTCTCACTCTGTTGCCCAGGCTGGACTGCAGTGGTGGCTGGATCTCAGCTCACTGCAAGCTCCGCCTCCCGGGT
>NW_012114611.1:816023-829404 GCF_000951035.1 Colobus angolensis palliatus | reverse complement strand
GACTCTGTCTCAAAAAAAAAAAAAAGAAAAGAAAATAGAAAATTAGCCAGGCATGGTGGTGCACACCTATAGTCCCAGCTACTTGGGAGGCTGCAGTGGGAGACTCCCTTAAGCCCAGGTTTGAGGCTGCAGTGGGCCGTGATCATGCCACTGAACTCCAGCCTAGGTGATAGAGCAAGACCTTGTCTCTAAACTAAAAAAGGCAAAACCCTCATAGAAGAGGCGAAGACTTTGGAGCCCCAGGCTTTTTGCTTGGCCTGCTTGAGTAGATGGGGCTCACCAGGTTTGATGGAGAGAGAACGTCTGTTGAGTAATCCCTATCTTCCCCCATACCCCAAAGAAAGAAGCCATCTTTCATCCTCACCTTTCCCCTGATCAAGGCTTTCAAAGCAATCCGTGCAATTAGGTAGGACCAGATGACATGCAGAACCTGTAGGGTCAGCAGCAGGCCATTGAGGAGCCACCATGAAGCATAAGGCCCGATTATCTCCCAACTCTCAAAGAGGGTCGTGTTCAGAATCCTAGAAGAGGGAGGCCAATAGTGAGATTCTAGAGTCAAAGCTCAGAAGACAGGGATGAAGCCGAGTCCTAGGGATGCAGAGCCCTGTGTGTTTTCCTACCAGCCCTTTTATCAGCTGAAGTTCCAGGGACTGTCATCCACAGTAAGAAAATAAAGAAAGGGAGGAGCCTGTTGTGTTTTCTATCCTTAGGGACAGGGAAGGATATATAAATCTTAGGAACTGATGGATTAAGTCACATTATTAATCACTTCAAATATGCAGAGTTTCACGAAATTAGGACAGAAGTGGGACTCTAATCCTAGGAATGACTCAGCTCCTCAGACACATATAGGATAGGACAGTAGGTAGCTGATTCCCATAAAGCAGTGAATGTAGAAGTGAAAGGAGACGGGGGGGGCGGGGGAGGGAGGGGGGAGAGAGAAAGAGAGAGAGAGAATGTGGGTGTGTTGATGGTTGGGACCAGAGCTGGAACACAAGCAAGAAGGGCCTGAGAATTGTATCAACAGGGCAAAAGAAGGCAAAGGAATTACTTAGGCATAAAATTAGGACTGTTCCTCAGAGATGAGTCAAAAAAACCAGAAGCCAACCGAGTCAGGTACTCTGAGTCTGGATCCGACCTTGCTAGAAATACGGTGTGAGGCAGCAGAGGTCCTATGAGAGTCCATAAAAGGTCAGCACAGGCCAAGGTAAAAGCAGGGCAATAGGGTTCTTGTGTTCTATTGGTAAAAATAGAATAGAATAGAACAGAAAAACTGAATGGGCAAAATGAGAATTGGCAAAAGGTATCATTAGGCTCATACCTACCACAACTCTACAGCCCTACCACTTACCAGAATGGATAGATTCCTAGACGTGTAACCATAAAAACAGCACTGAAGATAACAAAAAGGGTGTCACAGAGCCGCTGATACTTGGCATAATTGGCCAGCTTGGCTGCCTGGAGAAAGGAAGAAAGAATTGAGCTGGGGAGAAAGTCCTCACATAGGAAAAAAAGAAAAGAAGAAGGAGATGGAGAAGGATTGGGTTTTTACCTCCAGCAGGAAGTCTGAGACATCATGGAGACACATGACCAGAGCTCCTGCTCGAACCATGTTGTTGATGTAGGAGAAGGAGATAAGCCCAATGGTGACCAAGTGATGCACAAACATGATCAGGAAGTCCTAGGAAGGAATGGAAATAGAAGAGGGAGGTAGAAGCTGGGCCGTAGAAACACCAGCCAGCCCAATGTCCTGCATTATTCTCTGAGGATCTTACCCCACCCCGTATATAATAGTTTCCACTGGCCGGGCACAGTGGCTCACGCCTGTAATCCCAGCACTTTGGGAGGGCAAGGTGGGCGGATCACCCGAGGTCAGGAGTTCGAGCTCAGCCTGACCAACATGGTGAAACCCTATCTCTACTAAAAATACAAAAATAAGCCAGGCGTGGTGGCGCACACCTGTAATTCCAGCTACTCGGGAGGCTGACGCAGGAGAATTGCTGGAACCTAGGAGGCAGAGGTTGCAGTGAGCCAATATTGCGCCACGGCACTCTAGTCTGGGCGAAAGAGTGAGACTCCGTCTCAAAAAAAAAAAAAGTTTCCATTCTGCTTAGACTCTCCTTTGGCTACCTAGCATTTAACTGAACACCCCTACATCAGTGACTGACCCATACTCTATGTTAATACAGCTCAAAGGCCAGAAAGTAAAAACTTCCTTTGGTAACTGCAGAATATATATAGCGTGGATGCTGAACTGCCACCTGGGGATAACTTCCCAGTGGGACATACAAGCCTTAGAGTTCTCTGAGATTCTATGACTCTTCTGTTTTAATGAGAGAAACGTCAACCACAAGGACCTAATAGAAGGGATAGGTTTGTGGCTCTAATCTCCTCTTGGGTTCAAATGTCAAGTTACATCTAGGGAAGTCTCTAAATACTTGAGTTATCAGACACATCTATTAAATACTTCTCCGTTTATTATTTTTAAAACTTAAATATGTATTTCAAACTTTCTTATATGTATCACAATTAAAATAAAATTTTAATAAAGTGACCTGTGTCTTCTGACCATAGGAGAGTAAAAGGCATAAAAATTGAGTATCAAGTTTCTATGTTAGATAACACTAACAACCTGATTAAGTTTTAATTCATTCCCATAAATGCTAACCCTGGTTTTCTTCACCAAAGATAACCCTGAGTTAGTGACAGATTAGGGTTAGAGCTGCTGGAACCACATTATTTCAGGTAGACGCTAATAAAAAAGTAAAGATTCTGCCTTTTCTATTTGGTTGTATAAAACTTAAGTCATTTCTAACTCTGTCACTATCTGGGCAAGTCATCTCACCTCTCTCAATCTTTGCTTCCTGAACAATAGCAGGAAGAGAGTAAAACTCCTTCCAATTGACTTTCTTTGAGTAAGTGGGGTTACCAGAAAGGGAGTACAGAGAAAGCAAGTGTCCCTAATGCCATGTGAAAGCCATTATCCAGCTTTTCTGGAATCAGGTGTTTTTTCTAAATAAGGCATTGCTATCCCCCAATTCTGACTAGGATTTTTTTCTTTAGATATGTAAGAAGCTTAAAGAAGAATACGGAAAAAAGTATGCTTCTTAGCTGGTTAATTGTTCTCATCCTGGGGCTTCCCTGAATGTCTTAAATATACTTCATCATTAATTCAGTCTCATTTCTGGGAACATTACAAAAAGCTAAGAGTCCATCAAACCCAGTTTCTCCTTTTGCGGTCTCAGGGAAGATAATACATCATAATGGCAGTCATGGAAGCTGCTAGAAAGGAGGATGCAATAAGTTGGGGACTTGAGGGGGCCAACGTCCTTACCTTTCTTTTAATGTCTGTAAACTGAGAAAACATAAGGGACCAATAGAAGGCCAATTCCATGATATAATAGTAATAAAGCCCACTTGAAAGAGGCTGCAAGAGAGAAAGAAGTAGTTAGAGTACCGGCTAGTCAAACGTGCATTCCATCTCTCCAACTTTCTCTGCCTTGGAGGACCAATACCCCAAACTATTAGACATTTCCCCTCCCCATTATCTCCCAAGATATGCAATAGCTAACAGACTTTGGATTGGTGTAGAGACTTAAGCCTCTTCCCTCGCTCCTCTGCACACCCATCTTCAGCTCTCATCTTGCAGAGATGAGATACAGTTAACACATACTATAACACAATCAAATCAGTATGTCTAGGATTCTGGGCAATTAATGCTTTTCACAGGATTGAATACACATAGGCCTTCTCCTTTTCCACCCCTTTAGCAGTTCTTTGACATATTTCCAGTATAGATTACAACCAAGATGCTCTTTTTTTTTTTTTGAGACGGAGTCTCGCTCTGTCGCCCAGGCAGGAGTGCAGTGGCCGGATCTCGGCTCACTGCAAGCTCCGCCTCCCGGGTTCACGCCATTCTCCTGCCTCAGCCTCCGGAGTAGCTGGGACTACAGGCGCCCGCCACCTCGCCCGGCTAGTTTTTTGTGTTTTTTTTTTTAGTAGAGACGTAGTAGAGACGGAGTTTCACCATGTTAGCCAGGATGGTCTCGATCTCCTGACCTCATGATCCGCCCGTCTCGGCCTCCCAAAGTGCTGGGATTACAGGCTTGAGCCACGGTGCCCGGCCCAAGATGCTCTTAATGGGATTTCAAGTTACCCTTGATACAAAAAAGACATCTGAACCAGAAAGTACCTCATTAAATACCAGAGAACTGCTTTTCTTTCTAGCCCAATTAGGGTGAATATAATGGGGAAAATCAGAACAAAAAACTCACTGGATTTCATTGCTATGGGGGTCTCAGGAATAGATACCTCATATGACTCTTAGCAGTGGGAAAATTAATAAAAATAAAAAATAGATACCCTGAATATATGACTTAAAGAGACTCAGCCCCTAATCCCTCAATCCCAAGGAAACACACCATCTGTCCTGGGGACTGGCAAAGGACCCTCACTCACTCCATCTTACACACTTTCAAGACCTCTACTCTGAAACAACTCAGATCCTACCTGAAATGGATAGTTATGCCAGCACTGTCGGATGTCCCAGAACCAAGGTGACTAAGAGAAAACAGATAATCCATGTCAGTCCTCAAGATTCTCACCTGGCTTCAAGATCTACCCCATATATCCCCTTCTCTCTAGGCTGGGGCAAAAGAGAGACAGGAAAGCCCCCAAACAGATTTAAGGGCTCCCTAAAGGATCAATAAATAGCTAGATTGTTCATCTACAACAGAGTGTTATAAATAGAAAAACTATGCTTTGAGGTAAATAAGAACAATGAGAGTTTTAGGATAGTTTTAGGAAGTATCACCACCTGGAATATATATACAGGAAGACAGTGATTCATTTGATAACCAAGAAAGATATCTCCATGCCAGGTTCAGAAGTCAAAACTAATCATCTCTAACGGAATAATAATTATGTCCTTTAAGGAGTTTGTGTACATCATATTTGCTGCTGGATTTCTTATCATTAAATTGTTCATAATATTGTCTTATTATCCTTTCAATGACTATAGGATCTGTAGTGATAACCCTTCCCATATTGGTAATTCATATTTTCTTTTTTTGTTGGAGTTTGTCCATTTTAATCAGACCTTTCAAAGAATGAACTTTTGGCTTTATTAATTTTATCCATGGTCAGGCACAGCAGCTCACACCTGTTAATCCCTGCACTTTGGGAGGCTGAAGTGGGTGGATTGCTTGAGCCCAGGAGTTCAAGACCAATTTGGGCAACATAGTGAAACCCCATCTCTAAAAAAATACAAAAATTAGCCCAGTGTGGTTGTGCATATGCCTGTAGTCTCAAGTTTCTTGGGAGGCTGAGGTGGTAGCATCGCCTGAGCCTGGGAAGTTGAGGCTGCAGTGAGCTGTGATCATGCAACTGCACTCCAGCCTGGGTGACAGAGTAAGACCCTGTTTTAAGCAAAAACAAAAATAGGCCAGGCATGGTCTATTACAGGCTCATACCTGTAATCCCAGCACTTTGGGAGGTGGAGGTGGGAGGATCACCTGAGGTTAGGAGTTCGAGGTTAGCCTGGCCAACATGGTGAAAATCTGTCTCTACCAAAAATACAAAAATTAGCTGGGCCTGGTGGCGTACTCCAATAGTCCCAGCTACTCGGGAGGCTGAGGCAGGAGAATCGCTTGAACCCAGGAAGCAGAGGTTGCAGTGAGCCGAGATTGCACCACTGCACTCCAGCCTGGGAGACAGAGCGAGACTCTGTCTCAGACAAACAAAAACCCCACAAATGTATCCATTGTTTATCTAATGCCTATTTCATTAATTTCCACTTATTTACTTTATTATCGTTTTTTAGAAATGGGGTCTCCACTCCAGCCCGGGCGACAGAGCAAGACTCCGTCTCAAAAAAAAAAAAAAAAAAAAGAAATGGGGTCTCACTATAGAGATTGGATCTCGTTATCTTGCCCAAGCTGATCTTGAACTCCTGGGCTTAAGTGATCCTCCCACTTCAGCCTCCCAAAGTGTGGGGAGTACAGGGGTAAGCCACCACGCCTGGCCAATTTCTGCTTATTTTTTTATTATTTCCTTCCTTTAACCTATTTTGCTTATCTTTTTCAAGAACCTAAAGCAGAAACTTAGATTAACTTTAAACCTTTCTTTTGTAATATTAACATTTAAAGCTATAAATTTCCCTCTAAGTATGTTTTATCTGTATCCCAGAAATTTTAATATGTTTTACTTTTAGCATCATTCAATTAAAAATATTTTCTTATTTCTCTTGTGATTTTTTATTTGATCCACAGGTTATTGAGAAGAGTTGTTTAACTTCCATTTTTTTTTGAGACAGAGTCTTGCTCTGTCACCCAGGCTGGAGTGAAGTGGCGTGATTTCGGCTCATTGCAACCTCAGCCTCCCAGGTTCAAGCGATTCTCGTGCCTCAGCCTCCCCAGCAGTTGGGATTACAGGCACACACCACCATGCCTGGCTAATTTTTCGTATTTTTAGTAGAGACGGAGTTTTGCCATATTGCCCAGGCTGGTCTTGAACTCCTGAGCTCAGGCAATCTGCCCGCCTCAGCCTCCCAGAGTGCTAGGATTACAGGTGTGAGCAACCGCACACGGGCGACTTCCAAATATTTTCCATGTCTCTCATTACAATTGACTTCTAATTTAATTCCATTATGGTCAGAGAACACATTCTTTAAGATTTCAATATTTTGAAATTTATGGAGACTTATTTTATGGCCCAGCATTAGTTTATCTTTCTACATGCACTTAAAAATTATATGTCTTCTTCAGCTGTTGGTGTAGTGTTTTATAAATGTCAATTAGGTAAAACTGGTTGATCATGTCATTCATATATTTTACATCTTTAGTGATTATTTATTTATTTATTTATTTATTTATTTATTTATTTATTTTGCCTAAGGTTTAGGTCAATTACTGAGAGAAAAGTATTAACATCTTCAAGTACAACTGTATATTTGTCTATTCCTTTACTTCTGCCAGTTTTTTGTCTATAATATTTTGAAAACACAGTGATATCATTTAGAGAGAAATAGTATGGTACAGGGAAAAAAACATGAACTCAGGAATCAAAAAGCCTGAAATTCTTCTTCCTTCTTTTTCTGAGGCAGAGTCTTGCTCTGTCACCCAGGCTGGAATGTAGTGGCTCCATCACTGCTCACTGCAGCCTTGACCTCCTGGGCTCAAGCGACTCTACTATGTTAGTCTCCTGAGTAGCTGGGACTACAGGTACACGCCACCACACCAGGCTAATTTTTGTAGAGACGGTGTTTCACCATGTTGCCCAGGTTGGTCTTGAACTCCTGGGCTCAAATGATCTGCCCATCTTGGCCTCCCAAAGTGTTAAAATTACAGATATGAGCCACTGTGCCCGGCCCCCCGAAATTCTCCTTTGACTCTGACAATTAACTAAAAAGTGAGAATAATACCCGTTTCACCCACTTTAAAGGGTTGATTCCATTTCTCCTCCTTCAATTTTTGTCAAGTGCTTTGTAAACCATTAAGTATTACGCTGATTTAGTTATTACTGATATTACTAGTATCTTCTAGGGAGAAGCAGTAGAGTTATAAGGTTACTGAAGTCAGGCCCCAGACAGAAGACAATCTATTAGGATATAAACCTGGACTGTGGGCATCACAGAGGAGGAAAAGTTGGGGGAAATATAAAGATATAAAGGTATTTATGCCAGGCACAGTGGCTCACGCCTGAAATCCCAGCATTCTGGGAGGCCGAGGTGGGTGGATCACCTGAGGTCAGGAGTTCAAGACCAGCCTGGCCAACATGGTGAAACCCCATCTCTACTAAAAATACAAAAATTAGCCAGGTATGGTCATGTGCACCTGTAGTCCCAGCTACTCAGGAGGCTAAGGTAAGAGAATCGCTTGAACCCAAGAGGCGGAGGTTGCAAGTGAGCTGAGATTCCACCACTGCACTCCAGCCTGGGTGACAGAGCGAGATTCTGTCTCAAAAAAAAAAAAAAAGAAAAAAAAATCTAAAGGTATTTAACGCTTGCTTCTAGATTAACTCTTATTTCTAGAGATCTAGGCATGATTAGAACCCAACAGAGGACTAGAGAAAGTTAAGACTCACCGACCAGAGAAATCTAATTCCATAGCAGAATATACATAAATAAAATGTGAATCTCCACCTGGGTGGGCAAAGAGGAGAGGTTAGACAAATGTCCACTGAAACCAAAGTCTCTGAGGCTAGGGAAGTCAAGATAGCAAATCTGGGGATAAGAGAGTTACTGGTGAGAAAGAGGATCAATTCCTAGAATAGGGGCAACTACTGTCATTTAAAAAGCCAAAGACAGGGGTGGTGGCTCACGCCTGTAATCCCAGCACTTTGGGAGGCCGAGGCGGGCGGATCACCAGGTCAAGAGATCGAGACCATCCTAGCCAACATAGTGAAACCTCGTCTCTACTAAGAATACAAAAATTAGCTGGGCATGGTGGCGCACGCCTGTAGTCCCAGCTACTCAGGAGGCTGAGGCAGAAGAAGAGATTGAACACAGGAGGTGCAGGTTGCAGTGAGCCGAGATCGTGCCACTGCATTCCAGTCTGGTGACAGAGCGAGATTCCGTCTCAAAAAAAAAAACAAAAAACAAACAAAGCCAAAGACAGAGTCATCTTCCACTAGGAAAAATATTAGGCTTTATCATCAGACTCCCTAGCATTTTTCTTTACATGACAATTACTAATACAGTGCTCAGAGGATAATTAGAAAAAGCTCAATAAAATGAAGAATAGTATTTCCCAGAAAAGGAATGCTTCCTAAAAATTGTCAACTTACAGCAAGCAAGCTAGTACTCCCTCTATTAAGGTATATATGTGTTAGTACATCTACTTACATAAGTACAGTTATAAGGATTTACTCCCAATCTATTTAGGAAAAGGAAACAAAATGGAACCATACCTAGGTTAGTGGCAACATGTCCAAGAAACTTAAGGGAATCAGTGTTCCAGTTCCCTTCTTTCCTACCAATAATAGGCTGAGTTAGCTCTCTATATCCATTAACTGTTGTCCTAACAACAGAAGTGATTTTCAAAAAAGAAAACTTCAGTCCAGTTATATCCCACCCTCTTCCTTATTCCCTCCCTCCCTCCCTCCTTGCATACTTACATGCTTTCACAGAATTTAGTGAGCGTTGGGGGCTTGTCCTGATTCCTCCTATGGCGAAACCAGCATTGGATTTTTCGGACATTCCAATCCAGCTGCTTTGACAGGCCCTCCAGCCTTTTCTTATCAGGATACTGTAAATGTATAACCAGAGTCACAACACCCCTGTCTCCTCAGACCCCTCCTTCAATCCCATTGACTAGCTGAGTGATAAGGTATGACAGCCACAGTGGCTCAAGTGATGTTTATCTTCCCAAGCTTTATCCCAAAGTCATTTTTAGTAAGAAATTTTATCTTACATATCAAGGACCTGTACTGCTCACCTATACACATCCTTGTTTCGACTCTTCCTCCAGCCCAAGCTGAGTAAAAGAGGATATTAAAAACCCAAATTGCAGGCCAGGCATGGTGGCTCATGCCTGTAATCCTGGGATTTTTGGAGGCCGAGGGCCGAAGGATGGCTTGAGCTCAGGAGTTCCAGACCAGCCTGGGCAACATGGCAAAACCTTGTCTCTCCAAAAAACCAACAAAAAACCCAAACTGCAAAGGCTATCAGTACCGTCTCCATCTCGATTACACAACTAGGCAGTGGCAGAAACTGGAACAAGGAAAAACAAAAACAAGATACGGTGTGTGTTTGGGGAAGAGGGGTAAAGGTGGCTGCTGGGCCTAAAACTCAAACATACTACTATGTAAACTTCACATATGTAGGGCCCAAAGGTTTCCCCTGAGGGGATAAAGCTCTCCGTATGGCTACATAGACTACTCAAACATGAAAGATCATCCCATCCTATCCTTATCCTTAGATATATGTGCTGTCTATCCTTCCCTGCCCCATGGAGCAACACCTTGTGTGAATTTTCCTCTGTTTCTTTGCCCACTTACCTTGGTGATAGATACGAACACCTTTTCAAGGATGGCATTGGGTTGGGCCTGATAAGGACCACTGTCCTCGATGCCAATATGGAGTGCACAGGGTTTGGCAATAAACCTGTAATGGAGAAAACCCAAGGGCCAATTCTTTTAAAATAATTTTTATTTGTAATTGACACATAAGAATTGTACATATTTATGGGGTACAATGTGATGTTTCAATGCATGTATACATAGGATAATGATGAAACTGGGGTAGTTACCATATCCATCACTTTCAACATTTATCACTTCTTTATGGTGACAATATTCACTAGCCTCAGCCTCCCAAAATGCTGGGATAACAGGTATGAGCCACTGTGCTGGCTGGAAGCTTTTTAGAAATGCATAATCTTGAGCCCATCTCAGACTTGCAAAATCAGAACCTGCGCTTTAACAAGATTCCCAGGTGATTCACATGTCCATTAGAATGTGAGAACCACTAATCTACTTCATAAGGATCTTGTAAGTATTCAATGAGATAATGTATATGAAAGACCCTGGCACAAAGGAGGTGATTAATAAATGGCAGTTTTCCTTACATCAGAAGACCAAGATCTTAATTGGAGGGAAAAGTAGAACTGAGACTAAGCTCTTCCTGCATATAGATATCCTGGGTGTTGGATACCTTCCTGCCTAACCAAGAGGTTAGGGAAATACTTCGATCTTTCAGGAGTCGAGAAGAAAGAAATCAGGAAGCTAGGACAGGGGAGAAGGAAATTACCTATTAGCACTCTATCCTAGTCTCAGATCTACTAATAAGGCATATAAACTTGGTAAAATCACTTATCTCTTGGGTCTTGGTTTCACCATCTAAAAGAAGAGGTTATATCAAGCAGAGTCCCATGGATTTAAATTTCTAAAAAGAATTAAAAAGCCGGGCGCAGTGGCTCACGCCTGTAATCCCAGCACTTTGGGAGGCGGAGGCAGGAGGATCACAAGGTCAGCAGTTTGAGACCAGCCTGGCCAACAACATAGTGAAACCCTGTCTCTACTAAAAATACAAAAAAAATTAGCTGGGCTTGGTGGCAGGCGCCTGTAATCCCAGCTACTTGGGAGACTGAGGCAGGAGAATTGTTTGAACCCTGGAGGCGGAGGTTGCAGTGAGCCGAGATCGCGCCACTGCACTCCAGCCCAGGCGATGGTGCGAGAATCCATCTCAAAAAAAAACCCAATAAAAAATAAAAAGAGGTTATGAGATGATTTTTAAGATTTCTTTTTCTGTATCTAAGATTCTATGATGTTATCATTGATTGATTATAATTAATTTCTAACTTTTGAATCTTTGAAAATTGAGGAACTATTCCTTGGTTCTTCAAGAAGGATCTGGCCGGGCACGGTGGCTGAAGCCTGTAATCCCAGCACTTTGGGAGGCCGAGACGGGCGGATCACGAGGTCAGGAGATCGAGACCATCCTGGCTAACACGGTGAAACCCCGTCTCTACTAAAAATACAAAAAATTAGCCGGGCGAGGTGGCCGGCACCTGTGGTCCCAGCTACTCGGGAGGCTGAGGCAGGAGAATGGCGTGAACCCGGGAGGCGGAGGTTGCAGTGAGCTGAGTGAGATCCAGCCACTGCACTCCAGCCTGGGCGACAGAGCAAGACTGTCTCAAAAAAAAAAAAAAAAAAGGGTCTATATTCTGCTCACCTGGGTGAAGCCAATTTTAAAATTACTATTATCCGGATCATGGTGTGGACTTAATAATCTAGCATTGTCATTAGCTCACATCCTGCCCTCATTAGTTCAGAGTTTGGTGAAAAGCATAAAGCTACTCATATCCAGTCAGTTCCAGCTATATGGAGCCTAAGAACATTTGACAAATACTTGTTGAGTGTTTATTTTGTGCTACAGAATGAAGCTTTATTATGATATTTTCCAGACGTGATTGGAAAAGAATCTTTTCTAATTTGTGATAAAAATTAAATATATAGATTTAGTTATACAGTTAATTAATTATTTACTGAAGAAAGTGAAATTATTTGAAATTAATAGCTTTTGAGAAATTACTAATTCTACATCATACAAAAGGCTGGCATTTGGTATAATTTATAAAATAGGTATCTAGGCTGGGTGCGGTGGCTCATGCCTGTAATCCCAGCACTTTGGGAGGCTGAGGTAGGTGGATCACGAGGTCAGGAGTTCGAGACCAGCCTATCCAACATGGTGAAACCTCATCTCGACTAAAAATACAAAAAGCTGGGCGTGGTGGTGGGCGCCTGTAACCCCAGCTACTCAGGAGGCTGAGGCAGGAGAATTGCTTTTACCCAGAAGGGGGAAATTACAATGAGCTGAGATTGCGCCATTGCACTCTGACCTGGGCGACAGAGCGAGACTCCATCTCCAAAAAAGATACCTAGGCTGGTCAATTTCCAGAGCCTGGCATTCATCCTTTCTGCTACATCAGCATTTCTCAAAGTGTGGTTTACAGACCCCTGGGGAATCCAGAGACCCTTTCAGTGGGTCTACAAGGTCAAAACTATCTTCATAATAATTCTATAATTTCATAAAAATCCTTTCTGTCTCATGAGAGTACAGTGGAACTTTCCACAAGTTACATGACATATAACAACAGACTGAATGCAGACGCTGACACGAGACTACAACTGCCAGATATTTTAAAAAATGTTAAAATGCTACTCTTCTCAGTTTTTTGTTTTGGAAAACAGTTATTTTTCATAAAACGTAATGAGTTCATTGTTATTTATTTATATTGAGACAGGGTCTCACTCTGTCACCCAGGCTGGAGTGCAGTGGTGTGATCACTGCTCACTGCAGCCTTGACCTCCTCAGCTCAAGTGATCCTCCCACCTCAGCCTCTCAAGTAGCTGGGACTACAGGTGTTGGCCATGCCCAGCTAATTAAAAAAAATTTTTTTTTGTAGAGACAGGGTTTCACCATGTTTCCCAGGCCATTGCTATTTTTAAATGAATTAATAAATATGGGCTGGGCACGGTGGCTAATGCCTGTTATCCTAGCACTTTGGGAGGCTCAGACAGATGGATCAGTTGAGCCCAGGAGTTCGAGACCAGCCTGGGAAACATGGTGAAACCCTGTCTCTGCCCAAAACACAAAAGTTAGACAGGTGTGGTAGCTCATACCTGTAGTCCCAGCAACTTGGGAGGTTGAGGTGGGAGGATCGCTTGAGCCTCGGAAGTTGAGGCTGCAGTGGGCTGTCATTGCGCCACTGCACTTCAGCCTGTGTGACAGAGCCAGATCCTGTCTCAAAAATAAAGAGGCTGGACCGGTGGCTCATGTCTGTAATCCCAGCACTTTGGGAGTCTGAGGTGGGCAGACTGCTTGAGCTCAGGAGTTCAAGACCAGGCTGGCCAACATGGTGAAACCCCATCTCTACCAAAA
>NW_012114611.1:811564-815498 GCF_000951035.1 Colobus angolensis palliatus | reverse complement strand
TATATATATATATACACACACACACACACACACAATTTTATACATGTGTAAATACAGAAAACATGTACATTTTCCCTATTTTAATTTCTAAAACAGTAGACATTGATAGGTACTATCCACATAAACAAAAACTCTTTGGGATCCTTGAAAATTTTTAAAGATTGTAAAGGAGTCCTGAGATCATAGTTTGAAAACTGCTGTGCTCGATGATACTGAGAAATCATACTTTCAGTGTGGCTTTCTGTCTTCTCCAGGATCAATCCACATTTTAAAACAATTTGCAGACAAGATTTTTCCTTTCCTGGCAGATTTTAGTTAAGCAGGCATTTAGTGGTCTATAAAAATAACCTACTACTTTCCACCTGTAACTCCAGGAACACGAATCTAGTGACCCATCCTGACAGTATTAGATTTGTCCTACTTTGTAGAGATCATTTCACTCTGCCCTTTTCCTGCTCTCCAGATACATGGCAGCAGTTGACCTAAGCCTAGGTTAATTAGGATGAAATTACCTGTTGCTTTCGCTTTTTCCTATCAAAGACAGGATCTATACTAACAATGCTACTTTTGTGATTCACTACACCACTGATGAATATGAATTATACACAAATAAAACCAAAGTCTAGATTAAGCTTCTCAACTACTTTATTGTGGCAAGTAATACAAATGGGCTATACTTATGCTGAGATATTGATCTTAGCTTTCAGGGTGATCCGTGGGGTCTTCGGGTAGCCAGAAACCTTTAGTCTGTAGTCTCTGGCCTCATATACCTTACTGTATAATGCAAATGTTATTTATGTATTTATTTAGAGACAGAGTCTCGTTCTGATGCCTAAGCTGAAGTGAAGTGTGGTGGTGTGATCCGGGCTCACTGCAACATCCGCCTCCCGGGTTCAAGTGATTCTTGTGCCTCAGCTTCCCAAGCAGTAGCTGGGACTACAGGCGTGCACCACCATGCCCAGCTAATTTTTGTATTTTTAGTAGAGACGGGGTTTCACTACATTGACCAGGCTGGTCTTGAACTCCTGACCTCAAGTGATCCGCCTGCCTCCAACTCCCAAAGTGATGGGATTACAGGCGTGAGCCAGTACACTCAGCCACAAATGTTATTTTGTATGTGTGCAGCAATATGACCAGATTGAGAAACACCAGCTTAGATCAATTTCTAGAAAAATATAAAGTGCCAAAGTAGATATATAAAAAGAACAGGAGTTTAAGACCAGTCTGGGAAACATGGTGAGACCCTATCTCTACAAAAAATTTTTAAAAATTAGCTGGGTGTGGTGGCATGTGCCCATGATCCCAGCTACTGGGGAGGCTGAGGCAGGAGGACTGCTTGAGCCCAGGAGGTAGAGGCTGCAGTGAGCCCTGATTGTGCCACTACACTCCAGCCTGGGCGACAGAGTGAGACGCCATCTCCAAAACATAAAATAATGAAATAAAGTTTGGGAGTTAAAGATGAGTTGAGTTTTGTTTTTGCTGAATCTCAAGTACCCATGGGACACTAAAATGGAACTGTCTCGGATACAAATACACTTGGAAAAGGGGCTTGGGTATGATATATATAGAGAGAGAAAGAATAGAATATATGAATACAAATGAGTAAGAATATAAGTGGTAGCTAAATTTGTGGGGGTGGCTGTGATTACATACCAAAGGAATATAAACTTAAAAGAGAACTGAGGTCAGAACCCTGGACAACATCAGCATAAAAGGTGAATTTAGGGGACAGGAAGGTCAGAGGTGGAGGTGTATCAAATAAGGGAGAGACCAAGACAAGGACTTCAGTATCTACTAGATTTGGCAATTTGGAGATTTGTAGTAACCTTTACCAAAGAAATTCCAGTAAAAAAAAGACTCTAAAAGACAGCAGTGAGTTAAAGCAGTTAAAGATACAGGAGGAAAGAAGTAGAAATAGCCAAGACCCTCAAGCATTTAGGCTAAGAAGAAAAGGGAATGCCCTCAACTTTTTTATCAGAATCACTCAATCTAAACTAATCACATCTAAAACCAATCTCCCTGTGCTTAAGACCCACTCTTTACTGATCAGAAATTTCATTCTACTTATCCCTCCTTTTTTCTATTATCTTCAGCCTCACTCTCAACTTGTTTCTTCTCATCAGATCTTAAACATGCTCAAGTTTTTCACATCTTAAAACAGCCCTGCCGGTCCCTAGCACCCTCTGGCCTTCCCCGACCTCACAACTAAACTCCCACTCATTCCTCAACTCTCCTTCCTCTCCCTTCTGCCTTCTGTCCCTACACTCCATTGAAGCTGTTCTTGCCAAAGTTGTCAATGATCTCCTTATTGTGAAAACAAATGGATGCTTTTCAGTCCTTTATCTTACTTGACCTTTCTGCAGCATTTTATTAGGTTGGTGCAAAAGTAATTGCCATTACTTTTAATGGCAAAAACCACAATTACTTTTGCACCAACCAAATCATTAATGACTAACCTCCTTCTTGAAATGCCCTTTTCTCTTCCTTACTGCCATACTCTTCCTAATCTTCTCCCTCTACCTCTCTGGCAGTGGAACTAGACTGCCAGGTAAGCACTGCTAGTTGAGTCACCTTGGACAAGTTACTCTGTGCTTCAGTTCTCTCATCTGTAAAATGAGGATAACAGTAGTTCCTACATACCTCATAAACTTACTAATGAGGATTCAATGCTTAGCACTTAGAACAATGCCTAGGACAAAGTAAACACTTACTAAACACCCACTTTGAGATGGAGCATCCCTCTGTCACCTGGGCTGGAGTGCAATGGTGTGATCTTGGCTCACTGCAACCTCCACCTCCCGGGTTCAATTCTGCCTCAGCCTCCCAAGTAGCTGGAATTACAGGTATTTTTAGTACCTGTTCAGGACCAGGTTGGTCCCGAACTCCTGGCCTCAAGTGATTCACCTGCCTCGGCCTCCCAAAGTGTTGGGATTACAGGTGTGAGCCACCGTGCGCGGCCTATACCAACTATTAATATTATCAAATAACGTACGGCTGTCATTCCTCTATCTCCTTTGCAGTTTATTTTTCCTCTGCCTTTTCCTACAACATGGTGTTTCCTCAGGGTTCACTTAGAGGTTCTTTTTGTACTCTACACATTCACCCTCAGTAACCTCATTCAGTTACAGTAGGGGGTCTCAAAGTATGGTCTGCAGACCCCTGAGGGTTCCTGAGGCACTCTCAGGGGCTCTACAAAGTAAACTATTTTCATAACAATATTATTATTTGCCTTTTTCACTGTGTTGACATTTGCAGTGATTGTGCAAATCCATGGTAGGTAAAACGTTATAGTTTTACACCAAATCAAGGTAGTGACACCAAACCATACTAGTAGTTACTATACTGTAGAGCTATGTCTTCTCAATTTTTTAAATATGCCAGTTTTGCTTAAGAATGTCCCTGATGAAGCACTACAAATTATTACTTTTATTAAATCTTGACCCTTGAATATGTTTTTTAAAAGTATTCTGTGATTGGACACGGTGGCTTATGCCTGTAAATCCCAGCACTTTAGAAGGCTGAGGCAAGCGGATCACTTGAGGCCAGGAGTTTGAGACCACCCTGGCCAACATGGTGAAACCCAGTCTCCACTTATTCTGTGATAAGACAGATGTACCCAAAAAGCACTTCTGATGCATACCAAAGTATATGGCTCTCAAGGAAAACCATTTGTATGACTATTGCGAGCTGAATAAACTAAGTCACTTTTTCCATAGAATACCATTTTTACCTGAAAGGACTGACAAACTAATGTTACTCAGCTCTTGAGTATTTAGCAAACACTTTCTCAAAAATAAATGAGGCCAGATGCAGTGGCTTACGCCTGTAATCCCAGCACTTTGGGAGGCAGAGGCGGGCAGATCACCTGAGGTCAGGAATTCGAGACCAGCCTGGCCAACATAGTGAAACCCTGTCTCTACTAAAAATATAAATA
>NW_012114611.1:808936-809309 GCF_000951035.1 Colobus angolensis palliatus | reverse complement strand
AAAATAATATTTTTCAAAAAGCTTATTTATGTTAACGTGTAAATCGATGTATTAATAATTTTTGTCTATTTTCTCCCTTTTTGTGGAGAACGAGGTCTTGCTATGTTACCCACACAGGTCTTGAGCTCCCGAGCTCAAGCTATTCTCCTGTCTCTGTTTTCTAAGTGCTGGGATTACAGGTGTGAACCCCTGCACCTGGCCTATTGTTATTTTTAATGAACTAATAAGCATTGCTTAAATTTCTTTTTGAGACAGAGTTTCGCTCTGTCACCCAGGCTGGAATGTAGTGGCGCTATCTTGGCTCACTGCAACCTCCGCTCCCAGGTTCAAGTGATTCTCCTGCCTCAGCCGCCCAAGTAGCTGGGACTATAGG
>NW_012114611.1:801835-803246 GCF_000951035.1 Colobus angolensis palliatus | reverse complement strand
TGAGCTGAGATCGCACCACTGCACTCCAGCCTGGGTGACAGAGCAACACTCTGTCTCAAAAAACAAAACAACAAAAAAACTATATATATATATATATATATAACAATTAGTAGCCAGGTGTGGTGGCATGCGCCTCTGGTCCCAGTTACTGGGGAGTCTGAGGTGGGAGGATTGTTTGAGCCAGGAGGTGAAGGCTGTAGTGAGCCATGATCATGCCATTGCATTCCAGCCTGGATGACAGAGTGAGGTTTAATACATATTTTAAAAATTTATCAGTATTAGTTTTTAACAGAGAAAATATTGATAGATATAACCCATATAAACAAAAAATATTTGGGGTCTTCAATAATTTTTTAAAATATAAAGGAGTCCTGAGAGCAAAAGATGTGAGAACCCACTGCTATATAGCATAGGAGTCTCAGGAGTCAAGAAGGAAATTATGTAGCTGGGCCTGTAGTTCCAGCTACCATGGAGGCTGAGGTGGGTGGACTGATTGAGGCCAAGAGGTCAAGGCTGTAGTGACATCAGGCCTGCGAATGGCCACTGCATTCCAACCTGGGTAATTGTGACGGTTAATACTGAGCATCAACTAAATTGGATTGAAGAATGCAAAGCAGTGATCCTGCGCATGTCTGTGAGGGTGCTGCCAAAGGAGACTAACATTTGAGTCAGTGGGCTGGGAAAGGCAGAGCCACTCTTAATCTGCTGCCAGCATGGCAAGCAGGCAGAAAAACGTGAAAAGACTAGACTGGCCTAGCCTCCCAGCCTACATCTTTCTCTTGTGCTGGACCCTTCCTCCCCTCAAACATCGTACTCCAAGTTCTTCAGTTTTGGGACTCGGACTGGCTTTCCTTGCTCCTCAGCTTGCAGAGGCCTATTGTGGGACCTTGTGATAGTATGAGTTAATACTTAATAAACTTCCCTTTATATATCTATCTATCCTATTAGTTCTGTCCCTCTAGAGAACCCTGACTGATAGAGTAATAAAGCAAGATTCTACCTCTTAGGAGGGAAAATTAAAAAAAAAAAAAAAAAGGAATTACTGTACTAGAGTCACAACATCTCAAGCAGAAGTAGGTTTCAGAGTCATTCATTCAATAAACACTTACTGAATAGCTAATATGAATGTACAAAGTACTGCATTAGATACCTACAGTTTCATAGGGGAGACAAGTCCATACACAGAGCCCAATCTCAAGGTCATCCTCCAAAAATAGGGCAGTTCATTCAAGATCTCTGAAATGGTTCTCTTCAAATTCCAGCTGTGACCTGACAAATGTTTCTGACATTATTCACTTTACCTAGCTCCTTGACTTCACTAAAGTCAAGAGAATATTAGATGAGAAAAAAGAACTTGTCCAAAAAAGTGATCAAACCTGAAACAATAATTGACCCTATCTAGACAGAAGCA
>NW_012114611.1:800219-801406 GCF_000951035.1 Colobus angolensis palliatus | reverse complement strand
AATCCAACTGGCAAAAAAAAAAAAAAAAATCTGTAATAGATGTTTTTCTCAAGAAACACATGTATTTTATATCTTTTTTGTAAATCCAATCATTCTAATGTACTAGAAGAATTCTACTGAGAGGACACTAAAGTGAATTCAGGCCAAAGCGGTAGGATAAACCCACTTGTTCCTTTCATTAAACATATTTATCTTTTTTCAATGGATAATTACACAACTTAATGCATTTGCTTAAAATAGAAACACAAACACACACAAGTGATAACCACTGATTTTCTTGCTCTCTCCAAGGGTAGAAATCATGGTTTATTCACCTTTTCATCCTTGGCACGTAGTTTGATACCTTTTTATTTATTTGTTTTTACATTTATCTTGTCCAGCTTCTAAAACCATCAAATATAGTTTGATATGACATATCCTAAGCTTTCAATAAATAGATGTTGAAGAATGAACAGATGAACAAACGGGTGAAAACTTAATTCTCAACTAAGAGGCAAAGTGTTTCATGGAAAAGTGCCACTTGTAAGGATGAAATTAAAACTCAGCCTTATCCTCCTGGGTCATCAGATAACCTACCAGCTCGGTGTTTATCAAGTGTAGGAGATCACTGATTTCTGGGGAATCAGATTCAAGTTAACCGATTTCAGTCTATAACTGGAGATTTCCCTAAACACAACCACGACAATCTGATTTAGTTTGAGACATTTTATGCCTGTAATTGAGACTGTTTACTAATGCTGACAATACCCCAAAACTAAAAACTTACAAGGAATATCCTTATAAGAAAACTTGTATTTAACACAACAGATATAGTAAGAGTGTGATTATTCTCAATGCCTTATCAGAGCTGTGCAATTCTGCATGAACATTTACCTACTTGATAAACTTGCTTATAGATCATTAACACTGAGAAGATATATGTAAAAAGGCAAAAATATAGAGCAATGCTTGCCTAGAAGCAACTGTCAAATATTACTCAAGCCACCCGGCCCAGTGGCTCATGCCTGTAATACCAGCACTTTGGGAGGCCAAGGTGGACTGATCACGAGGTCAGGAGATCGAGACCATCCTGGCTAACACGGTGAAACTTCGTCTCTACTAAAAATACAAAAAATTAGCCGGGTGCAGTGGTGGATGCCTGTAGTCCCAGCTACTCAGGAGGCTGAGGCAGGAGAATGGTGTGAACC
>NW_012114611.1:789973-798952 GCF_000951035.1 Colobus angolensis palliatus | reverse complement strand
AAAAAGAAAAAGAAAAAAGGAAATAAATGGAAACATGTGCAAGAAAATGAATCACTACTCTTGTTGTCAGTTTCATGACAGGCCAGCAAATGAGTCTGTTCAATTCCCACTGAGAGAGAATGGCATTGAGAAGGCTCTTTAGACACTCCAGTGAGGTTGCCTTGAAGTAATAAGAGAGAAGAGGCGATTGGAATAGTGAATAAGCAGCGGTGAAAGCTCTCAGCTATCTCCTGTATAATTCACAAAATTGTTTTCTTCTGGCAATATAAAACATAATACCGTATTTAAAATAAATGAACCTATATAGATCTGATGGTATCAATACTGTCTCAAACTCCTACTTGATCCTAGGGAAAACGTGCGCAAGGGACTAAATACTAAGTTTCAAACAATTTTATCTTTAAGATTCAGTTTAAGTCAGATCCAACAGGCTACCTGAACTTGGACCACACCTTGGACTACTCTTTCCCTAAATCAGCACACAATATTCAAAGAAGCAACAAGTGGAAGACTTTCTTATCTCTCTTTTGGTAGGTAACAGTGGGTAGCCTGAGTGTGTGTAAGAGGAGGGGGGAGAAAGAGAAGCTATAGAACAGTGCACAACATGCGAACATAGTATGGTGAAATTTAACAACAGAAACAAAGAAATTATAATTTCGCCTCTCTTAAGCCAGATATCTATTTCAGATTGAAGATCTAGATTCTGGGTTACTCCTCAGGGCATCTCAGTAGATAAGAGTAGACCCTTCTCAATCATTCTCTAATCTCGCTACACTGAGGCACTGTGCAAGAGTACAGTCCACTGCAATGCAACCAGTCAACAGAGGCCCACAAAGGCAAGCCTCTGTGCTTTGGAGGGTAATAATCACCTTTCTGCAGTTCTTTTTTTTTTTTTTTGAGGCGGAGTCTCGCTCTGTCGCCCGGGCTGGAGTACTGTGGCTGGATCTCAGCTCACTGCAAGCTCCGCCTGCCGGGTTCACGCCATTCTCCTGCCTCAGCCTCCCGAGTAGCTGGGACTACAGGCGCCTGCCACCTCGCCCGGCTAGTTTTTGTATTTTTTTTTTAGTAGAGACGAGGTTTCACTGTGTTAGCCAGGATGGTCTCGATCTCCTGACCTCGTGATCCGCCCGTCTCAGCCTCCCAAAGTGCTGGGATTACAGGCTTGAGCCACCGCGCCCGGCCTTCTGCAGTTCTTTAACAAAATAGTTAGCTAGATATACTTAACTTGTGGTCAGATGGCTTTCCAAATCATCCCCATCAGGTGAGGCTACAGTTCTCTATAGGGAATATGGAAACTTAAAAAATATTTAATAAATGCTCAGCGTGGTTGATGAGAAGGAAGAGAAAGTAAGACCAAATTGTACCCTTTATATTTACTCTTTGGGAGATTCCCGAAACACAAATAGAGACTATTTATCTAGGCACATAGTGTAAGACTCATTTAAATATGCAGTAATGACATGAAACAAACAAACAAAAGCAAAGTTGGCCAGATGCAGTGGCTCACGCCTGTAATCCCAGCACTTTGGGAGGCTGAGCAGGTAGATCACTTGAGGCTAGGAGTTTAAGACAGGCCTGGCCAACATGGTAAAACCCTGTCTCTACTAAAAATAGGAAAATTAGCTGGGCGTGGTGGTGTGCGCCTGTATTCCCAGCTACTCGAGAGGCTGAGGCATGAGGACTGCTTGAACCTGGGAGGCAGAGGCTGCAGTGAGCTGAGATCAAGCCTGGGCAACAGAGTGAGACTTCGTCTCAAAAAAAGAAAAAAAGAAAAAAGAAAAAAAAAAAGCAAAGTTCAAGTCAAAAGGATAATATTAAATAAGAACAGGATGAGTACAGATTTGTTCCTTTTATTTATTTATTTATTTTTTGAGACAGAGTCTCACTTTGTTGCCCAAGCTGGAGTGCAGTGGCATGATCTCAGCTCACTGTAACCTCCGCCTCCTGGGTTCAAGCAATTCTCCTGCCTCAGCCTCCTGAGTAGCTGGGACTTCAGGCGCATGCCACCACACCAGGCTAATTTCTTGTATTTTTAGTAAAAACAGGGTTTCACCATGTTGGCCAGGCCAGTCTTGAGCTCCTGACCTCAGGTAATCCACCTGCCTTGGCCTCCCAAAGTGCTGGGATTACAGGCATGAGCCACCGTGCCTGGCTGATTTGTTCTTTAAAGAAAAAAAAAACGTATATGAGGTGTGTAACAGGAAATTAATTTGTTCTTCAAATACTAGAATACTAGAACAAGAGATTAAATCTTAACACTTGAAAGGGGGTTTAAGGAATAGGAAAAGATGGATGGCCCTATCAAACAGTGAAAGAGCACTGGGCTGGGGAAAAAGACCGGTTGTATACTGCAACCTCTGAAAAGCTGAAGGATGTTTCTAAGCCTTCGTAACTGTCTGTAAAAGGAGGTCGGAGTTCTAGCTTCTAACAGTCTGTGATTACTACATAAATCGCTTCTACAAACTAAATAGGTAGGATTTTAGAATGAGAAAAGGCATGCAAAGATTTTGGGTTCTGAAAAAAAAAAAAGAGAAAATATGGGAAAGATGACTAATTGTCCCAATATACCTCTTTATTTCTCTCTCTCTCTCTTTCTCTCTCTTTTTTTTTTTTTGTGACAGAATCTCACTCTGTTGCCTAAGCTGGAGTGCAGTGGCATGATCTCGGCTCACTGCAACCTCCACCTGCTAGGTTCAAGAGATTCTCCTGCCTCAGTCTCCTGAGTAGCTGGGATTACAGGCACACACCATCACACCCAGCTAATTTTTGTATTTTTAGTAGAGACAGTGTTTCACCATGTTAGCCAGGTTGGTCTCCAACTCCTGACCTGAGTCAGCCTCCCAAAGTGCTGGGATTACAGGCATGAGCCACTCTGCGCCTGGCCTCTCTTTCTTTAAGAGACAGGGTCTCACTCCTTTGCCCAGGCTGGAGTGCACTGGCGCTACCATAGCTCATTGCAGCTTTGAACTCCTGGGCTCAAGCCATCTTCCTGCCTCAGCCTCCTGAGTAGCTGGGACTACAGATGCATGCCACCACATCTGGCTAACATTTTTATTTTTTGTAGAACCAGGGTCTCGCTGTGTGGCCCAGGCTGATTTCAAACTCCTAGTCTCAAGCAATTCTCTCACCTTGGCCTCCCCAAGTGTTGGGATTACAGGTGTGAGCCACCACGCTAGGCCCCAATATATATTTTTGAGATGGAGTGTCGCTCTGTTGCCCACGCTGGAGTCCAATGGCATGATCTCAGCTCACTACAACCTCCACCTTCCAGGTTCAAGCCATTCTCCTGCCTCAGCCTCCCAAGTAGCTGGGATTACAGGCGCCGGCCACTACACTGGCCTATTTTTGTATTTTTAGTAGAGATGAGATTTCATGTTGTTGACCAGGCTGGTCTCAAACTCCTGACCTCAAGCGATCTGCCTGCCTCGGCCTCCCAAAGTGCTGGGATTACAGGTGTGAGTCACCATGCAAGGCCATGTCCCCATATTTTTGATATGCCTTCTATTGCATTCTACAAGTGGCCCTAGGCCAGGGGTAGTGGCTCATGCCAGTAATCCCAAAACTTTGGGAAGCTGAGGTAGGAGGATCGCTTGAGGCCAGGAGCTCAGACCTCTACAAAAATTTATTTAATTTAATTTTTTTTTTTGAGACGGGGTCTCACTCTGTTGCCCAGGCTGAAGTGCAGTGGTTTGATCATGGCTCACTGCAGCCTCAACCTCCCAGGCTCAAGCAATCCTCCTGCCTCAGCCTCCCAAGTAGCTGAGACTAGAGACTATAAGTGTGCACCACCACACCCAGCTAATTTTTAAATTTTCTTGTAGAGACAAGGTTTCATCATGTTGCCAAGGCTGGTCTCAAACTCCTAGGCTCAAGGGATCTGCCCTCCTCGGCCTCCCAAAGTTCTGGGACTACAGGCATGAACCACTGTGCCCAACCTCTAAAATTTTTTTTTTTTGAGACAGAGTTTTCCTCTGTTGCCCAGGCTGGAGTGCAATGGTGCGATCTTGGCAAACTGCAACCTCTGCCTCTCCAGCTCAAGCAATTCTCATGCCTCAGCCTCCTGAGTAGCTGGGATTACAGGTATGTACCACTATGCCCAGCTAATTTTTGTATTTTTAGTAGAGATGGGGTTTCACCATGTTGGCCAGGCTGGTCTCGAACTCCTGACCTCAAGTGATCTCCCCGCCTTGGCCTCCCAAAGTGCTGGGATTACAGGTGTGAACCACCATGCCCCGCCCCACCAATTTTTTTTTTAAATTAGTTGGGCATAGTGGTGCGCACCTATGGTCCCAGTTGCTTGGGAGGCTGAGGCGGGAGGATAGCTTGAGCCAAGGAGGTCGAGGTTGGAGTGAGCTTCACACCACTGCAGTCCAGCCTGGGTGAGACTGAGACGCTGTCTTAAAAACAACAAAAGAGCGGAGTGGCTCTATTTTCTTTATGGAAGACCAGAACAGTAAAAGAGGAACTGGCAATTCAGCAGTGAATTCTATACTGAGGTAATGGGTCTTAAAAAAACAAAATAGCGAGAGTGCTTCTATGGTTAAATTTTCCTAAAAGCAAACATGAAACAGACAAGGTGCCCATCCTTACTGGCCAAGAATTATCATACTAGAATGCTTTCAGTTCGGTATTCCCATCCACCTGTACTCCCCTGACACTGGAGCACCATAGAAACACTCAGATAGAATTCCCACAGGTAAAGGATCCCTTCCAGCAGCTCTGCCAGGGTATATATGTCTTCAGCCATCTGAGGGAACACTTTGGAATCTGAAGAGATATGTAAATTTATATAAAATGGGTGTTTATAAGCAACAAGCTATTTCCTCTTACTATTAACATGGGGAAATTTCCATATTGGCACATATTTATATGAAAAGCAGAGATCTTTTTCTATGAAAATCACCTTTTTAAAAAAAATTTTTGTCCTGACTTGTGTATATTCCTTTGTAGTCATTACATTGCCTTCCTCCTTTTTTTTTTTTGGCCCTCCTATACAGAGACTATGGAAGAGAGTACCTGGCTCTAGTTTATTCCAAAGAGAGACAAGCAGTTTGTGCCTCCACTCCAGATTCCAGGATGACTAAATACAATGATTACACTTAAACAGAACAAGGCCGGGTGCGGTGGCTCACGCCTGTAATCCCAGCACCTTGGGAGGCCGAGGCGGGCGGATGGTAAGGTCAGGAAATCGAGACCATCCTGGCTTACACTGTGAAACTCCGTCTCTACTAAAAATACAAAAAATTAGCCAGGCGTGGTGGGGGGTGCCTGTAGTCTCAGCTACTCGGGAGGCTCAGGCAGGAGAATGGCGTGAACCCGGGAGGCGGAGCTTGCAGTGAGCCGAGATCACGCCACTGCACTCCAGCCTGGTCGACAGAGCGAGACTCCGCCTCAAGGGCCAAGGAAAGCCATTTAGATCTTTGGGTTTCATTTGCTTCACTTAAGCATCTTTTAATTTTGCACTTGAACGTCTGGCAGAGCATTTTGATGATGATACACAAATACTACGAATAAATGGACGAGTGACTAGCTAAATAGAACACAATATTTTGAAAGATTTGAGTCAAAAATAGTAGGCAAATCAAAGAAGCAATCCCAAACAGATGCTATCTTTCAGAAATTAACAGATTATTTCACCTGCAGCATAGTCCCATCCCAGAAAGGGCATTCCTGCATTACAATCATTTATGCTTGGATAAAGGCAAAACAAAGAGCTGTCCAAGAAACACCCTCATTACCTGAGGCCTATGGCAGAAACACGTCTCCTTTCTTGGAGTCTAAGTAGACTTGATCAAAATCACCCACAGCTATAAATTCACATTATAATATCACACACCAAAGCCTCAGTGAATATCTTGGACAAACAGATATGATCCATTCACTTAAAGGTGAAATCACATGGTTGAACAAAGTATATTGCAATTCTGCTAAACTCATTTAGAAGCTGGCTCAAGGACGGGTGCGGTGGCTCACGCCTGTAATCCCAGCACGTTGGGAGGCAGAGGCGGGCGGATCACTTGAGGTCAGGAGTTAGAGACTAGCCTGGCCAACATGGCGAAACCCCTTCTCTACTGAAAATACAAAAATTAGCAGGGGGTGGTGGCGTGTGCCTGTAATCCCAGCTACTCGGGAGGCTGAGGAAGGAGAATCGCTTGAACCGGGGAGGCGGAGGTTGCCGTGAGCCGAGATCGTGCCATTGTAATCCAGCCTGGGCAACAAGAACGAAACTCCGTCTCAAAAAAAAAAAAAGAAGCTGGCTCAATATAGCTGTCCTCTGATGAGCCCTATGGCTCTCTATCCCTTCAAACATTCCTCCTTCCATTTCAAGCCCCAAGGCCTGTTCTGCAACTAATCTGACATCTTTCCATACTTTGGAAGCCTCGGGCTCCACCACACCCTATCCCCACCAGATTTCTACCCTCCTACCAACAAACGTGCATTAGTTGACATACCAAACCAACTCTTAGCGCCAAACTAATCCTGTTCCCCTCAATTCTCAGAAACTCAAGCGTCCTAACGAATCTTAAAATTCTGATGAATCCATTCCTTTCCCTTGGAACGTCTGGCCCTTGGGTTGACTCCTCGGCTTCCATGGTCACAACTAGCTGTGGTTCTCCTGGCCCCTTCCTATCCCTCTCTTCGGGGCCTCTGCCAGAGTTCACACTGAACCTGTTTCCTCATCTGTAGGACCCTTGGAGATTGGGAGGAGGCCTATATGACCCCCCCCACAAGCCAACTCCAGATCTAATATTGAAGGGACCCAGCATTCCCCTAGACCCCCACTCTTTCTCTTGCCCACGCCCGAAACTCCTTCTCCACCCAGGCTCCGCTACCACCTCGCCCACTCGCCTAGCATCACCCGCCGCGGCCCAAGCTCCCCCAGCCCCTGCTTCCGGGCTTTCCCTGCAGTTCTGCTTCCGGCCCTCGGCCCTTCCCACAGCCGGGCGCCCCCTGCCCTCGCCCGGCCCCTCGAGCCGCTCGCTCGCGGGCTCTCACCTCTCGAAGAGCAGCCTCACGAAGAAGATGCCCGCCGCCAGCGGGAACACCGAGAGGATGTGCCGGCCGCGCGGGTAGCCGTAGCCGTCGGCCGGCCCCTCCAGATCAGCCCAGCTCACGTTCTGGGGTAGCCAGAAGCGCTCGCTCCACAGCCAGCCCCACAGCAAGCTTAGGGGTCCCTGCGCTGCTGTCGCCATCTTACGCCCACCCCGAGCCACCGCCGCCGCAAGCGTCAGCTGCCGCCACAGCCAACGGAACCCGCGGGGAGGCGGCCCCAGGGCGGGGCCCGACCAGCGGCCACCCCCTTCCGGCCCCTTCTGATCACCGCCACGGATCCGCCCGCCTCCCCGGCAGAGCCGAGCCTCTTCACTGCCCATCTCTCCTCCCGACCCACTTCCCTCACCGCAACCCGGGCACCGCCTCCGGGGATCCACGCCCCTTCCCGAGCCTCTGACTCGCCCAGCTGGGTCCTGGGGACACACCCCGGGCGGTGCTGGGCCCGCCCTCTTTTGCTGCTGGTCTTGGCCGCGCTTCTGCTCCTCACTCCTCCATCCAGCCACGGCCACACCCCTTATTTCAGGCCTAGCTCCTTTACGAGGACATTCTCCTTTCTCAGCCTGTCGGAATCAAGTACGTTCCCGCTCCCACCCAGGCGGTACCTCTGTCTCCACTCCTGGAGGCCAGATCGATCTCTCAGGTCATGGCTTCTCTTGGATCTCTGCTGGTCCTGCCAACTGTCTGCCACCAGAGTTCTTTTTGCTCCCAACCTTTTCTTCCCTTCGTGCCCTATGACCTCAGCCTACTTTCACTGCTTTATCCCTTAAAAATTAGTCACTTTTCCTCGGAAATAATGGACTTAACAGTTTACAAAAGGCCGGGCGCGGTGGCTCACGCCTGTACTCCCAACACGTGCGGAGGCCAACGCACGCGGATCACGTGAGGTCAGGAGTTCAAGACCAGCCTGGCCAACATGGCAAAACCCTGTCTCTACTAAAAACACAAAAATTAGCCGGGCCTAGTGGCGCTGTGCCTGTAATTCCAGCTACTCGGAAAGCTGAGACAGGAGAATCGCTTGAACCTGGGAGGTTGCAGTGAGCCGAGGTTGCGGTGAGGTTTGCAGTGAGCCAATATCGCGCCATTGCACTCCAGCCTGGGCGACAGACCAAAGACTCTGTCTCGAAACAGAAATGAAAATAAAAGAACAGTTTACAAAAATCCTTTTATTCTTCTCTTGGGGAAAAGGAAATGGAAGAAAAACAACTTGAAAAGGAGGCACTTGGTCAGGCGCAGTGGCTCACGCCTGTAATCCCAGCACTTTGGGAGGCCAAGGCGGGCGGATCACGAGGTCAAGAGATCGAGACCATCCTGGCTAACACAGTGAAACCCGTCTCTACTAAAAATACAAAAAATTAGCCGGCCGTGGTGCTGGGCGCCTGTAGTCCCAGCTACTCGGGAGGCTGAGGCAGGAGAATGGCGTGAACCCGGGAGGCGGAGCTTTCAGTGAGCAGAGATCGCGCCACCGCACTCCAGCCTGGGCGACAGAGTGAGACTCTGTCTCAAAAAAAAAAAAAAAAAAGAAAAGGGAGGCACTCAAAAAATATTCCTAAAGGCAGGCCGGGTGTGGTGGCTCACGCCTGTAATCCCAACACTTTGGAAGGCCGAGGCGGGCGAATCACCTGAGATGAGGAGTTCGAGACCAGCCTGGCCATCTCTACTAAAAACAAAAATTGTCTGGGCGTAGTGGTGCATGCCTGTAATCCTAGCTACTCGGGAGGCTGAGGCAGGAGAATTGCTTGAACCCGGGAGGCTGGGGTCACATTGAGCCGAGATCGTGCCATTGCCCTCCAGCCTAGGTGACAGAGCGTCTCAAAACAAAACAAAAACAAAAAAGGGCAGGGCGCAGTGGCTCACGCCTGTAATCCCAACACTTTGGGAGGCCAAGGCGGGCGGATCAAGAGGTCAGGAGATCGAGAGCATCCTGGC
>NW_012114611.1:776546-789490 GCF_000951035.1 Colobus angolensis palliatus | reverse complement strand
GGTCTCGATCTCCTGACCTCGTGATCTGCCCGTCTCAGCCTCCCAAAGTGCTGGGATTACAGGCTTGAGCCACCGCGCCCGGCCTGTTTGCATATTTTTTTGTGTGAAGGAGTCAGTATCACACCCAGGCTGGAGTTCAGTGGTGCCATTTCTGCTCACTGCAACCTCTGCCTCTGGGTTCAAGAGATCCTCCCTTCTCAGCCTCCCGAGTAGCTGGGACTACAGACACGTGCCACCATACCCGACTAATTTGTGCATTTTTTGATAGAGCCTGGGGTTTCACCATGTTGGCCAGGCTCGTCTCGAACTCCTGACCTCAAGTGATCCGCCTGTCTCAGCATCCCTGTTGGGATGAAGTTTTTGGTGTCGCAAAAAAAAACCCCCAAACAAACAAACAAACAAACAAAAACGCAGGAACAAATGACCTTTCAGCAAGGCAAGCTTTACTTTCTGCAGAAAGGGTGCTACTCAAAAGCTGTCCAGCCACGAGAACACACAAAACAAAGGAGACAGAGTTATTTATAATCTGACGCATCTACCCTACTGCTGTGTCCATTTTCCATTGGCTGAATAGGACCTCACATTTTACACTTTACCTGATTGGCTATTAGTTTATAACTTTTTTAATTGGGTAAGGGGAACAGAACAAAGAAAGAAAAGGAAGTTGCCCAGGGATCTTTAAGGAAGCATCTCCAAATAAGGAATGGCATGCACTATAGGCTGGGGCTTGTCTAGTTCTGTCCAGGCATGCCGGAGCAAGCTAGGACAGCTGATTTGGAAAACACACACACACACACACACACACACACACACACACAGTGGGTAGCAATCTTATAGTAAGAAATTGTGACTTTTTATAATCTTCAAAGAAGAACTTTCCCATTTCTCACACTCGCAAAGTGCTGGGACTACAGGCGTGAGCCACTCCGCCCAGCCTAAAGTTTGTTTTTTTTTTGAAACGGAGTCTCGGTCTGTAGCCCAGATTGGAGTGCAGTGGCGGGATCTCGACTCACCGCAGCCTCAGTCTCCTGGGTTCAAGCGATTCTCTCCCCTCAGCCTCCTGAGTAGCTAGGATTACAGGCAGGCGCCACCACGCCTGGCTAATTTTTGTATTTTTAGTAGAGATGGTGTTTCGCCATGTTGGCCATGGAACCCCTGATCTCAAGTGATCCACCCGCCTAGGCGTCCCAAAGGGCTAAAATTACAGGCTTGAGCCAAAGCACCCGGCTGAAATTTTTCTTTTCTTTTTTTTTTTTTTGAGACGGAGTCTCACTCTGTTGCCCAGGCTGGAGAGCAGTGGTGCGATCGCAGCTCACTGTAAGCTCCGCCTCCCGGGTTCACGCCATTCTCCTGCCTCAGCCTCCCGAGTAGCTGGGACTACAGGCGCCCGCCACCACGGCCGGCTAATTTTTTGTATTTTTAGTAGAGACGGGGTTTCACCCTGTTAGCCAGGATGGTCTCGATCTCCTGACCTCATAATCCGCCCGCCTCAGCCTCCCAAAGTGCTGGGTTTACAGGTGTGAGCCACTGGGCCTGGCCTAATTTTTGTATTTTTATTAGAGACGAGGTTCCACCATGTTGGCCAGGCTGGTCTTAAACTCCTGACCTCAGGTGATCCACCTGCCTGGGCCTCCCAAAGTGCTGGGATTACAGGTGTGAGCCACCGAGCTCGGCTGGTTTGCTTCATTTTAGTTCAGTGCCTCTGAAATTTTAGCATCAGCTCAGATATTAGTCACGTCGCACAAGGAGAGTTTCTTTAAGTTCCTGGACCCCATCCAGAGAGATTCTGCTTTCAGGAGTTTGGGGGTAGGATCTATGAATTTGCATTTCCCATTTCTAACAAACTCGTAGGTGATGCCACTGCTGCTGTTCTGTGAACCACTGCCTGAAGCCACTTGCATCCAAACCCAGCAATAGCTTCATGGTAACTACACTATATTAAGATACAGTTTTAAAGGGCTGGGCACCGTGGCTCATGCCTGTAATCCCAGCATTTTGGGAGACTGAGGCAGGCAGATCACCTGAGGTCAGGAGTTCAAGACCAGCCTGGCCAATATGGCAAAAACCCACCTGTACAAAAATACAAAAATTAGCTGGGTGTGGTGGCAGGTGCCTGTAGTCTCAGCTACTCGGGAGGCTAAGGCAGGAAAATCACCTGAACCCAGGAGACGGAGGTTGCAGTGACCCGAGATTGTGCCACTGCTCTCCAGCCTGGGCAACAAATGGAGACTCCATCTCAAAAAAAAAAAAAAAAAAAAAGATATATTGTAAAAGGAAGTAATAAAATAAACCCAGCCCCATGGAATTTTCAATCAGCATCTCAAGGAATAGAGGACATACTAACTTAGCATGCAGGAACCACCTGTACACAATGATCTTGGTCTGACACCCTATTCATGATTCTTTTTTTTTTTTTTTGAGCTGGAGTCTTGCTCTGTCACCCAGGCTGGAGTGCAGTGGCGCAATCTCAGCTCACTGCAACCTCCGCCTCCTGGGTTCAAGCAATTCTCCTGCCTCAACCTCCCAAGTAGCTGGGATTACAGGTGCACTCCACTACATCCAGCTAATTTTGTATTTTTAGTAGAGATGGGGTTTCGCCATGTTGGCCAGGCTGGTCTCCAACTCCTGACCTCAGGTGATCCGCCCACCTCGGCCTTGCAAAGTGCTGGGATTACAGGCATGAGCCATTGTGCCTGGCCCCTATTCATGATTCTATCCCCAGAAAAATGAGCATGTACCAATTCCCAGTTTCTTGGCTGTTGGGAAACATTGCTAATGATATGTTTAATGCAAAGCAAATTTGCTTTCACCTTGGCCAAGAGTGATCCAGCAAGTCACTGGAACCAAGCTGGCCTTGTAGCAGTCATGAGCAGAGCCTCCTTAACCATCTCAAGTCCCAAGCTAGCCCCTTCTTCTGCCTTACCAACAGAAAAGCTCTCATCACCCTATAGTCACCAGTGATATACCAGGTCCAAACAAGGTAGCCTTCATTTAGAGAGCTAAAAGAACAAATGATTAATGCTTTTTCTGTTTGGCTGCTTTTGTTTTCTAAGAATGTTTGGTGTTATCTGGTCATTCTTTTGACTAAGACATCCTTTCTTTATATTGACTCTGGAGCTATTCCTTGTTCCTACTCTGTGTACTCATGATATGTCTATATCTTAGCCCTTGAAAGGCATAGAAAAGTTTTTTATAGATGGAGTCTCACTCTGTTGTCCAGGCTGGAATACAGTGGTGCAATATCGGCTCATTGCAGCCTCCATGTCCTGGGTTCAAGCGACTCTCCTGCCTTAGCCTCCTGAGTACCTGGGACCACAGGCACGTACCATCATGCCCAGCTAATTTTTGTATTTTTAGTAGAGATGGGATTTCACCATGCTGGCCAGGCTGGTCTTGAACTCCTGACCTTGTGATCCACCTACCTTGGCCTCCCAAAGTGCTGAGAGCCACCACACCCGGCCAAAAATAGTTCTTCTGAGGGTAATCTCAGTCCCCAAGTGGTGGCACACTCAACTGATATCCACAGGTACTTAGACTTTTTTGTATAAAGTCAGTGCATAATGTGAGTACTATGTGGATGGATTAGAGTAAAATGCAAGTCACAGAAGTTCAAGCCAGGATTGGATATTTTATATCAGTAGGAGCTTTTGGATTAATTGTTCAATGATCATGGATTTTTTTTTTTTTTGAGATGGAATTTCGCTCTTGTTGCCCAGGCTGGAGTGCAATGCTGTGATCTTGGCTCACCGCAACCTCCTGCTCCCAGGTTCAAGCGATTCTCCTGCCTCAGCCTCCAGAGTAGCTTGGATTACAGGCATGTGCCACCACGCCTGGCTAATTTTGCATTTTTAGTAGAGATGGGTTTTCTCCATGTTGGCCAGGCTGGTCTCCAACTCCTGACCTCAGATGATCCGCCCGCCTCGGCCTCGCAAAGTGCTGGGATTACAGGCATGAGCCACTGCGCCTGGTCTGAACATGGATCTTTAAATGACTTGGTGGGGGCAAGAGCAGAAAGCAGTATCCTACCAACCACTCAGAAAACCAGGCAAGACTCTAGAAGACACAGGGATCCTGGAAAATGTAACAAATGACTCAAAAAGCATGCCTTACTCTCCAAGGAAATCCACGTTTCAACACTACCAATTAAAAAAAAAAAAAGCCTTAACAATTGGGGCAGTTGCCTCTACAGGCAAGGATATCAATCAGTCAAAAATGCATCTGCCCACTTGGTGTGAACATCGATTTTAAACAAAGGCGGGGGGGGGGGAAGCACCAGACACAATGGCTTACTCCTGTAATCCCAGCACTTTGGAAAGCAGAGGTGGGTGGTTCACAAGGTCAGGAATTTGAGACCAGTCTGGCCAACATGGTGAAACCCCGAGTCTACTGAAAATACAAGCATTAGCCAGGCGTGGTGGCAGGTGTCTGTAATCCCAGCTACTTGGGAGGTCTGAGGCAGGAGAATCACTTGAACTGGGGAGGTGGAGGTTGCAGTGAGCCAAGATCACGCCACGCCACTGCACTCCAGCCTGGGCGACAGAGCAAGACTATGTCTCAAAAAAAAAAAAAAAGCATCTGCCTAAAGTAAAAAACAAGTCCATTTTCAGTTTTCAGCAGAGACATTTGGAAATCCATTCAGCATGCTAGGCATAATTGTAAGGTGAATTATTCAATGTTGAATGCTATAAACAATAAAAACCACCACTGGATTTCAAATTGGTAAAATAGCTCATTTTGAATCCACACATTAATTCTCTTGCCAAGTTGCCTGCAATTTTCCAGAAAAATTTGTCTTCCTTTAGGGAGGACTGAAATCCAAAATCAGCCCAACACTACCATCTAGTGGTGAGATGTATTGATGACGCTTCTCTTCAACTAAAAAAAGTAGTACCATTTTTTTCTTCCCAAACTGAGATCCTGAGAGACAGTAATAATGTAAAAAAAAATGGAAGAGAAACATTGAAAAGTTCAAATTTTCATTAAAATCTTTATTGAATAAAAATGTTTCAGACTAAGCATGACTAAGAAAGCACAATGTTTTACATCTCTAAAAAATATTAAAGCTAAATCTCTAATAAATGCAGTACAAAGAAAAGCCTACAGCTTAAAACACCTCTCCCTCCCATCCATACATTTGGAATATCAATTGTGTACAACAAATGTACTCAAGTTTATAATGTCCCCAAACCTTAAGATAGGAAATCATCCCAAGAAAAAGGCCTATAGTTGGTTTAATTTCACCCTGGGAATACTGTCTGTGATAAAAATCAATATATTTCAGAGCTAATAAGTATTTAAAAATTAGTATGTCAAAAAGAGGACATCATGGCTGGGCGCGGTGGCTCAAGCCTGTAATCCCAGCACTTTGGGAGGCCGAGACGGGCGGATCACGAGGTCAGGAGATCGAGACCATCCTGGCTAATATGGTGAAACCCCGTCTCTACTAAAAAATACAAAAAAAAACTAGCCGGGCGAGGTGGCGGGCGCCTGTAGTCCCAGCTACTTGGGAGGCTGAGGCAGGAGAATGGCGTAAACCCGGGAGGCGGAGGTTGCAGTGAGCTGAGATCCGGCCACTGCACTCCAGCCTGGGTGACAGAGCAAGACTCCGTCTCAAAAAAAAAAAAAAAAAAAGGGAAATACAGGGCTTAGAGGTCTGAGCTCAAATGGTGTAAGGCAGTTCTTTCTTATTCCTCCTTTAAACTCTTCACTTTGCTCTAACATGGAACATGGGGGACAGTGATCCCAAAGGTATTACTAAAATATTGCAGCTTTCAGTAAATTATGAGAAGCACAGATACAATCAGAAAAGAAAGCAATCATTTGGAGTAAATTCATTGGCAGATACAAAAGCTTATTTGGGAGATAGATCTCTCCAAGCACCAAAGAATGTAGGTTGGTTTTTCAATTGCCTCAAAAAGTGCTCGGTTGTATTATACCTCACGACGTGGAGTTCAGGATATAGTTTAGAGAGTAGGACATGAAGTAGTAAATTTCTTATATATATCACAGCAAGAAAATTAATCTAAAAAAATTTAAAGACTAAATAAACTCTTAACAGGTAAATCCTAAAAAATTAAATTGGTATTCATTTAAAAATATACAAACTGTGCCCTTTATACTAAAGTGCATTCAGTTGTAATGTTTAGGCCCCTAAATTCCTTCTGTATATTCTCTAATTCCAAAATAGTGTGTAACAATATACTACTGATCATCTATGTACTTTAATATTGCCTTTTGGGAATATAGTAGAATCTGGGCTATTATGCGGTGGAATATTTCCCCAGTTCTAAGCCTTACAGCACTTATGCATATCATCACTGCTAAAATGAAGAATTTAAGTAAAGTTATCTCTAGCATTTAGAATGTGTGTTTTTTTGTTTGTTTGTTTGTTTTTTTTTGGTTTTGAGAAGGAATTCTTTTCCAAAGTTACTTCCAAGTAAATTACATTTCATGCTGGGATACCTGCTTATGTGCATCACACTTTGACAAAGGGCAGTGGCTCGCTAACACTAACGTGAATTTAAGGCCCAGCATCATTGCAATTTGTCACTCTTCATCCTCATCCTCATCATAATACCGATTTCTCTTTATCTGTTCCTCCACAGAGAGCTCTTTGACCACTTCTCCCTCCCAGAGTTCCACATCCTGGGATTTCTGACTCTGAGTAGTGAATTCTTCAGCAAAGGTGTCGTCTACAAAACTGGACCAATTTGGAGACTTGGGTTCTTGTGGAGATTGTTGTTTGAGGAAGCTGTTATCATCTTCATCAAAGTTTGCACCATTTTCTACAAGATTCTCATTCTCCAACTCCAGACTATGACCTTCCTTACTTCTCTTCCCTGTCTCTCCTCCTTTAGATTCCTTGTTTTGCCAGGTTGTTTTTCCCACACTCCCATTCTTCTTAGAAGCCTTGGCATTTTCCACTTGTTTCTTTTCTGCAACTATTCCACCCACAAACTCTTCACTCTGCTCTGACATGCTCCAGCCTTTCCTGATAGGTGGGGACAAAGTTTTTGGGCTCTTGACAGAGGTGCTTTGAAATGAAGCTGCTACAGTGAATGGGCGGCTTCTTTCCTTCAGTGAAGAAGATCGTCTTAGCTTCTTCAGATCCAGATCGACATCCTCAGGAACTTCGGGCTTGCTGATTTCATCTTCAGGAGGCCATTTGGGCTTTGACACTTTGATCCCTTCCTCCAAGGCACTTCCTGAACTTCCAAGTTCAGTGGGGGGTGGCCAGGCGATCCTCAGCTTCTTGGTTTCAGCTGGCTTGTCTTCCTTCTCCTGCTGAGAGGCCGCCTTGGCTTCCATACTTGCAGCGAGGACACCCACCTTAGCAATAGGGGCATCTTCTACCCCTGGGCTGTGAGAGGTCTCCCTTGCATTTGCAAGCTGGGCTGGTCTCTCCAAAATCTCTTCGTTTTCATTTTTGCTTGCCCATAGATCCTTGTGTGGTCTGTGCCCAAAGCCTTCATCATAGTTGCCCTTAGATTTAAAGAGTTGATTGAAGTGAGGCTTACAATAGATTCTTCCGTGTAAAGATGCATATGTTCCTAGACTGTCATTAAAAGAAAAAGAGCATAAAGTTAGCAAATCTTCATACTCTCACTTATACCAGGAGGCTAAAATCTGGCAATTCCAGTATTTTCAGAAGATGCTAAGTAAGAAAAAGATCTTTAAAAGCACTTCAGTGACCAGGAATTCCTTACCCCATTTTAGCACATTTGTTTTCTTATCATAATACAAAGCATGGAATGGGCGCGGTGTCTCATGCCTGTAATCCCAGCACTTTGACAGGCCAGGGTGAGAGGATCGCTTGAACCCAGGAGTTTGAGACCAGCCTGGCCAACATAGTGAGAACTCATCTCTACAAAAAAATTAAAAAATAAGCTGGGTGTGGTGGCATGTGCCTGTAGTCCCAGCTACTTGGGAAGCTGAAGTGGGAGAATCACTTGAACCCGGGAGGCAGAGGTTGCAGTGAGCTGAGACTGTACCACTGTGACAGAGTGAGACTGTGTTAAAAAAACAAAAAAGAAGAAGAAAAAGAAACAACAATAATAGAAACTTTAATTCTGAGCCTTGAGAGGAATGTGGCTATGCAAGCTGGGTCACACAGCATGTAGCTGCGACTCTGTCTTTTCACTATAAATAATGAAGACCAAAGGGCACCAGAGATAAGACCCCCTCCGATCACTATCCCTCCTTTACAGAGTGATAATCTTCCTTAGAATGTAGCACTCTGTAACCAATCAAATCACTGTGGTATATGCACTGGTCTTATATGAAAAATGTCACAATCTTTGCTAAAATTTCTACGTAAGTGAAACTTCAACTTTCTCCACTTTGGAATGCTGACCCCATTCATTTGGAGTCAGTGTTTCTGGGTAGCCATCATCAAGCTTTTGTGTTTGAATTAACTCTATTCTTAATGGTGTATATACATATAAGTTTATCTTTTTTTTTTTTTTTTTGAGAGAATCTTGATTTGTCGCCCAGGCTGGAGCGCAGTGTCACAATCTCGGCTCACTGTAACCTCTGCTTCCCAAGTTTAAGCAATTCTCCTGCCTCAGCCTCCCAAGTAGCTGGGATGACAGGAGTGTGCCACCACGCCTGGCTAATTTTTGTATTGTTTTGTTTTGTTTTGTTTGAGTCTCGCTCCATCGCCAGGCTGGAGTGCAGTGGCATGATCTCAGCTCACTGAAACCTCCGCCTCCTGGGTTCAAGCGATTCTCCTGCCTCAGCCTCCCGAGTAGCTGGGACTACAGGCATGGGCCACCATGCACAGCTAATTTTTGTATTTTTAGTAGAGACAGGGTTTCACCATGTTGGCCAGGATGGTCTTGATCTCTTGACCCTTGATCTGCCCTCCTTGGCCTCCCAAAGTGCTGGGATTACAGGCATGAGCCACCAGGCCTGGTCATTTTTGTATTTTTTAATGGAGATGGGGTTTCACCATGTTGGCCAGGCTGGTCTTGAACTCCTGGGCTCAAGTGATCTTCTGGCCTTGACCTCCAAGCGTGCTGGGATTACAGGCGTGAACCACTGCACCCAGCCTTTTTTTTTTTTTTGAGTTGAGGTCTTGCTCTGTCACCCAGGCTGGAGTGTAATGGTATGATCCTAGCTCACTGCAGCCTTGACCTCCAGGGCTGAAGTGATCCTCCAGCCTCAGTCTCAGCCTCCCGAAATTTTTCATAGAGATGGGGTCTCCGGCCAGGTGCGGTCCCAGCACTTTGGGAGGCTGAGGTGGGTGGGTCACTGGAGATCAGCAGTTCGAGACCAGCCTGACCAACATGGTGGTCTCTACTAAGAAATACAAAAATTGGCCAGGCACGGTGGCTCACGCCTGTAATCTCAGCACTTTGGGAGGCTGAGGAGGGTGGATTACCTGAGGTCAGGAGTTCAAGACCAGCGTGGCTAACATGGTGAAACCTCATCTCTATGAAAAGTACAAAAATTAGCCAGGCGAGGTGGCGCACGCCTGTAGTCCCAACCACTCAGGAGGCTGAGGCAGGAGAATCACTTTAACCTGGGAGGTGGAGGTTGCAGTGAGCCGAGACCACGCCACTGCACTCCAGCCTGGGCGACAGAGCAAGACTCCATCTCTGGGAAAAAAAAAAATTAGCTGGGTGTGGTGGTGTATGCCTGTAATCCCAGATACTCAGGAGACTGAGGCATGATAATCACCTGAACCTGGGAGACAGAGGTTGCAGTGAGCCAGGATCACGCCACTGCACTCCAGCCTGGGCAACAGAGTGAGACTCTATCTCAAAAAGAAAAACCAGATGGGGTCTCTCTATGTTACCCAGGCTAGTCCTGAACTCCTGGCCTTAAGTGATTCTTCTACCTGGGCACTCCCAAAGTGCTAGGATTACAGGTGTGAGCCACCACATCTAAGCTGTGATTAATAGAAGAACAGTGAGGAGTTGACAGGAGGTAGTTTTTCCCTAATGTCAGCCCTAGACAAGCCTTTAGGAGATTTGGTGTCTCTTGCAGGATAATAAATTTTATCCTTTTAAAGTTTTTTCCCTTAAATTAAGAACCGTTCTGAAGAGTGACAAATTTTAAAGGGGGTATAAAATGGCAGCATTTCCACAAAAGAAATAAAGTGCTTTAGGCCAGGTGCAGTGGCTCACACCTATAATCCCAGCACTTTGGGAGGCCGAGGTGGGTGGATCTGCAGGTCAGGGGATTGAGACCGTCCTGGCTAACATGGTGAAACCTCATCTCTACTAAAAATACAAAAAATTAGCTGGGCATGGTGGCACGTGCCTGTAGGCCCATACTCGGGAGACTGAGGCAGGAGAATCGCTTGAACCCAGGAGGCGGAGATTGCAGTGAGCTGAGATGGCTCCACGGCACTCCAGCCTGGGCAACAGGGCGAGACTCCATCTTAACAACAACAAAAAAAGGTGCTTTGGAGAAAAAATTAAGAGTGAGCAGAAAAAGAACTAATGAGTGGAAGTTACTGAGGTACACTTTGGCTCCATGTTTGGAGAAGCTGTCTAGCTAGAGCTATCTAATAGCTAGAAATGTCACACAGATGCCAAAACATCTTTCAAGAGCATTTTAGGAGGGATTGCTTGGGAAGGAAAGCTGGAAAAAGTGACATCTTGGTTACTTCCTTCTGTAAGACTCTGATTAAAATGAGTTAATTTGGAATGTTTCCCCAATTTGTCACATTTATATTTGCACTTTGAGTTACTTGGAAGAAATGATATGTAGTAACTATTTTCTCAGAAATAAAGTGAGGCAACATAGACAAAAAGACATGCTCTCCAGGGGCCATTATTATCATTTATACGGTGGTTAAGACAAGTAAGGGCTTAAGCAAGTAACCTCTTGAGATTTCTTAACTTTGTGATTCTATGATACCAAGGGAAAACATTCTATTAAATTAGGTCACTGGGGGTTTTACCTGCAACTCATATTATTTAAGCTTCGGTTCTAACATGTAAATTAACGTATCAATATACCAAGAAGTTCCAAATACCATCATTATTTGGTATGAAAGACTTGTCACTAAATGATGCTTTTTACTTTATTCAAGAGCCTTCAACAGAACATCATTAGCACAGTAGCTTTTAGCACCAGTGCTCTAAAAGCCAAAGACTCCCTCAAGAGTTCCAGTTATAGAGAAACAACTTGTTTTGGGCTGGCTTACCTGAGTTTGTTGTTGCAATAGGAGCAACGGAAGCAGCTGATGTGAAACACCTGCTGGTTGGCCAAGAGACGCTCCATTGGATAGACTGTCTTCTGACATTCCACGCAGGTCTCTCTTGCAGGTGCCTGAAACTTCTAGGAAAAGGAAAAAGACAACTTTAGCATGGGCAGCGACGAGTTAGCACTATCTTGAGATGGGCCCTAGAATTTACTTTGTCTAAGGGCTCTCTTAGCTGGTCAGTCAATTCTTATGGAGCACTAAACCTGCTACCATTCTATCAGCTGATTCTTTAAAGCCAAGAGACTCTCTTGATATTCCCTTCCCAAACTGTCTGGCTGCTCTAAATGCAGCAGCCACCAAGGATAGGTGGAGCTAGGTCTGGATTGCAAAGAAAGGCTTAGACAAGTCATGACCCACATAAAAAATGTTAGGAGCAGGGGATTGGGGAAGGGATGGGGGAGGGGCAGGGATTAGGAGAAAATGTTATCACACACAGAAGAAAGAAGTTTGATTCAAGTGCCAAGTAAACACAAGACAGATTCTAAAGGGGACACATTTCAAGGAGAGGAAGAACATTTGACTTTGGGAATAAGGAAAGACATTTCAGTAAAGTCCTTTTTATTCTCCTCTGCTTATAATCTTGATTTGTTCAATCAACTAGACATAATATTTTTAAACAAGTCAAAACTGACACACAAGTGGAACAATTTATAAGAGACACAAACTATTTTATTAGGACACCAGAAGGAAGCATAGCCCATTAAAGCTATAGGTTTTATAATACTTCTAAAAACCAATGGAGAGAAAAATGGAAGCAATGGGAAATGCACTGGTTAATGTATTAATGACAGGGAGTTCATGGACTGTTTGTAAAGTTGGAACAAACATAGGCACAGTGATTCTACCTGACAAACTCAGTCCTAAAGAATATAAAACAGTTGGTATTCTAGCACTGGTAAAAGCCAGAACTCCAAAAATATTATAAGCTTTTACACGATAAGAAATACTTACATTGGCCGGGCGCAGTGGCTCACGCCTGTAATCCCAGCACTTTAGGAAGCCGAGGCGGGCAGATCACAAGGTCAGGAGTTCCAGACCAGCCTGGCCAACATGGTGAAACCCCGTCTCCAGTAAAAATACAAAAATTAGCCAGGCATGGTGGTGCACTCCTGTAATCCCAGCTACTCGGGAGGCTGAGGCAAGAGAATGGCATGAACCCGGGAGGTGGAGCTTGCAGAGAGCCCAGATTGCACCACTGCACTCCAGCTTGGGTGACAGAGCGAGACTCTCTCTCAAAAAAAAAAGGAATAGTTACATGGCTACTAAGGGGTGGGGAGGAGGTGGGAATACAAAGTCCCTAGGTGTATGGGAGTTAACCCTTGACTTGTCCAATACAAACACCTCAACCAGTAGATGCAGGAGGCAGCTTAGGTGGCCAGGAAGCTTTGATAGGCAATTAGGAGGTGCTTTTGCTGCCACGATCAGCCTGGATTCACCAGAAAACACATGATGGTAAGTAATGCAAATTAATCCCAAGGCCCAGGACCTGGATAGTAAAGCCTAAAATGAACCAGGTTATGGGCAAGATAGAATTTTGAGTAAAAAAAAAACCAAAACAGGCTGGGTGCAGTGTCTCACACCCATAATCCCACACTTTGGGAGGCTGAGGTGGGCAGATCACGAGGTCAGGATTTCAAGACCAGCCTGGCCAACATAGTGAAACCCCGTCTCTACTAAAAATACAAAAATTAGCTGGGCATGGTGGCGTGTGCCTGTAGTCCCAGCT
>NW_012114611.1:769770-774771 GCF_000951035.1 Colobus angolensis palliatus | reverse complement strand
GCCTCCCAAAGTGCTGGGATTACAGGCATGAGCCACTGCGCCCAGCCTGGAATTCTGTATTTTTAACACTTGAAATAGATGTAGGAGAGTAAGTGCTCATTCTGGTCAGTAGACACAGCAGGAGACAGAAACTTTACATGGGATAAGAGGAGATGGATACTGTTCTGCTAAAGGGGAATGGAAGGACGCAGAGCATGCCTCCACCACAAATACACGAAGGGGAGGCACACACTGTGGGACGGGGAAGCAGCCCAGGGAACAGAAGGAAAGGAGAACCTGTGAGAAAGCTGAAAGTTGAGCTCACATTAGGAGGAAAGTGGAAGGCAGGAGCAGAAATTAGGTACCAGGAGCAGGAGGCAGAAGCTGGAAGAGACAAACAGGAACCTTTAATGAATACACAGCATTTGGCGTGCCCTGGAGAGCTTTACTGCAGCTGAGCTGAAACTCAGAGACTCAGATCCAAGAATAAGACCACATTTTTCTTTTTTTCTGAGAGGGAGTCTGGCTCTGTCGCCCAGGCTGGAGTGCTGTGGCCGGATCTCAGCTCACTGCAAGCTCCGCCTCCCAGGTTCACGCCATTCTCCTACCTCAGCCTCCGGAGTAGCTGGGACTACAGGCGCCCGCCACCTCGCCCGGCTAGTTTTTTGTATTTTTTAGTAGAGACGGGGTTTCACCATGTTAGCCAGGATGGTTTCGATCTCCTGACCTTGTGATCCGCCCGTCTCGGCCTCCCAAAGTGCTGGGATTACAGGCTTGAGCCACCGCGCCCGGCCCTTTTTTTCCTTTTTAAGTAACTCTGCTAATCATGGCAATATCAGCCTCACTCGTATCTACCTGAGGCTGGAACATATCCCAGCTCAGGAGAGCGAGCTTTTATGAGTCTTCACCCACACAAGGAGTGTCTCATTAACAATTCTTTAGTGTCTTACTACCTCCCACACCTGACCCACATCGGCTGTCTCTTTAATAGAGCCTTCACCCACACGGAGCGAAAAGTCTGTCTTCCTCCTTAACATCAAGTTAATAGATTGCTAGCTCACATAATTGACTAACCTCAAGCTTCTAACTAGCCAGACCTATCAGAGTCCCATTATTCCTATTCATTTCTCACATCAACCCTTTTCAATATTATTTAAGGTTTACGCAGCAGCTGCTGCCTAAGGGCCCCTTCTAGTTTCATAAAGACAAGAGGGTCCCGACATGGTAAAATGCCAACTCACAACAGCTCCGGCTGTGCCTCTCCTTTATTTTCTCTGTCCTGGGCTCTCAGCCACTTTTCTGTAATTGCCCCCATGTCTATTCAGACAACAGGAAGCACAGTCAGTGCCCAAAAATCTCTACCATTATCACAGGCCTGGCATACATCCTGCCCATGCCTTCATGGCATGCTCAGACTTGGCACAGCCACGTTTAAAACACTGCCAATATGACAATGTCAGACATTTTTTATCTTCACAATATATTTTTTCAGTTAGTAAGAGATTTTTTCTCATTCCCCTTCTCCCACCTTTTGCCCCTACCAAGTAGAAAGTTAAACACCAGGTGTCTTATCAAAGTTCACATAGTCAGTAACAGAATTAGAATTAAAACTGTAGGAGAATAGCCTGTTGCATGGCAAGAGTGATGCCATCTTGGAGTGAAACCACCATGCTAACTGGTGGTTTGACTCCTGCATACCAAGGTGTTCTGCAGCAAAGTTTTTAAACAATGCCTGTAGCATAGATTATCCCTCATAAAGGAAATAGTGCCCAGAGCATAGATAACCCCTCATAAAGATGCTTATCCAATAGCTCCAGTGGTAAGTTTTGTGAGAAAGTCAAGCGTGACCAGCTGCACATGTTTTATCCTAAAACCTTGCTATATAAAGGATATTTTCTGGAGAGCTAGTTCAGGGATCCACTGTCTCATGGCCTCCTAAACATCACGTCTGTTCATAAGCTCCTATTAAATGTTCCTTTCTGAGAAACTGGATTTGTCAGCCTCTTCCTTTGGCTTCTCAGCTCCCTCAGCCTTTGTGGGTAGGTCTGCATAGACCTGCTCACTGCACAAACTCAGAACTCCTGACTCACAAACCAAGAGAGCATTTTCTAAATTGTCCTGGAATGTTAAATTTCCACAACCAAGGGAAACTCTTTGGGGAGGAGAGCAGATGCTAACCCAAATGAAATTAATCCTGCTACAGCAATTTGAACAAACTATGGTCTTCCCTTTGTTTCAAATAAAAATATGCAGATAATATCTTCAGGATATTCTAGAATGAATGAGGTAATCTATAAATAATTGATGTTCATAAATACTGTCTTTCCCATTTGAGGGATATTATAGACTCTCTGTTGGTTACCATCCACTTAAAGATATTTTTCTAACAAATTTGCATGGCTTCATTTACATTCTTTTACCCTCTTGTCTCATATATTTTTTAGTCTAATAAAGGCCCCAGTTGTGGTGTGTGTGGGAGGGAGGGGGGAACAGCTGACAACAGACATTGATGGTAACTAGCCTTTACACATAGTGAAAGAAGATGAAAATTCTGTATTGATGTCAAGCCTCTATTCCTCAGAATACCACAAAATGCCTTTCATTCCTTCCAATTTGTGTAAAATATCTAGGTAATGAAACTGAAATTCTTCACCACACAGCAAATGGTTGGACCAGCCCTGTGCAGCCTTAACCCTTCCTCTGGTTTTCTGTAAAACTCTTTGTGAAAGCATTTTGGGGAATGTTCATATCTTAAATAGAGTGCTCTATACAGAGAAGAAAGGACAGTCCTCTGAAAAGGCAGTAATAGTGAGTAAGTGAGAAAAGATTCTAGATGCTCTTCTAGCATAATTTTGACAGCTTTGCAAACCAGCATAAAACCTCCCACTGTGTCTCCAGGGGGAGGAACAGCTGGCACGACATCGAGAGGGGCAGTGCAGTGTGTGCCGCCCTCTCACACAGACTGCCATGTTCTCTCTCAACACCCATCAGCAGAATGCTGTGAGGAGGCCTGGGACTTGGTTGTCCCGGGCATACTGAGGGCAGACGGTTGTTCCCTAGTCACATCTTCTTGCCTCTTCCTCCCCTATCCTCTCCTCTGGGAACATTTAGGGGATGATTTCTTTCAAATGGGAGGACATAAAGCCTAAGAGATCTCTGAGTCTCTTGAAGTAGAAAGGGCCTGATGCTTCTCACAGGGTCCACTAAGCTCTGCTCTCAGAATAACACCCTTTTTGAGAATGAACCTGTAACTTCATTGGTACCAAGTCTTACCAACTAAGCTCTGTGGCCAGTGTTCAAAATGTACAGAATCCTTAAAGACCTCCATCATTTTTTACTTTATTAAGCTAAAATATGAAATGAATTGAGTCTGTACCTTAGATGTCCTCTTTTCAATAACAGGCACTAAGAAACAGTTTTTTCCAGGATGTGTGGGATCCAAAAATCTATTCTGAGTGAACAAGTTTATTCTTAGCTGTATGTAATTTCTCAAAGTGGAGAAACAACTTCTATTCATAGTCTGCAGCCATGAGACCAGTTCTGCCGGCAGGTCTTCCTATAAACATTTACTAAAGTATCTATATATTTGCCTGCAGACTGTAAAGGGGAACTCTGAGGAAGAGCAAATAAATTGCCCTTAAATAACAGTGGAGATGTAACTGGGTTCTACCAGGCTCTGTACACTATGATCATCTGAGCTGTGGACCACAGGCAAATAGCCAGGCCCGTTTACTCTGGTCCTTACACAATGCTCAAAACCCGAGGTGTGTGTCTATGCAGGCAGGGCCGTCTGCATTCTACTGCTGAGTGACCAGTGCCAAAGGAGTAGGCATGGGTCTGAGGCAGACACAGAGACAGTTTTACCTCCGTTTCCTCTCCCTGGTGCCAAAGGAGACCTAAGTGAGGTGTGCCCCTTCACACAACACTCGTCCGCTCAGACCATGAAACTTGAGTGGGGAGGGATCCCTATCCTGGACAAGGAAGTCTGGCCAAGCAGTTGAAGGAGGGATGCAAGACTGTATTGAGAATTCAAATAGTCACAAGAACAGATTTTAGTTCTTAAATTTCCCCAGGTCCTGGGTTATACAGAATCCATCACCAAGTTAGATTTGCTAGCCGTTCTTGATCTCCAGCCACGACCTGAGCACTCACATCTAGGTAGCATTGCTGTCAGAGAGGAAAGTAACCCTGTGGGGTCTGCTACTTTGTGAGACTCCAGATTCTGACAGAGAAAGTGCTGATGGCAGCATCAGCCAACCTTCAAGGCCAGAACACAGCCATGTGGAGCACATGTGCAGATTCAGTCACCATGATCCTGCCCGTTCTTCTTGGACTTGCTTTCTCTTTCTGCTTTCTTTACCTTTTGTTCCTTTTCAATAAACCTTATTCTTCTCATAAATCTCTGCCTCCTTTAAAATTTTCATGTTTATCTTTTTCACCTTGCTCACCTTTTAAATCCACCCTTTAAATCCTGGGTTCTCCCCTTTCCTCCTTTTGTTCCAAACCCTCCCTGATGTCCCCTCCTCTTTATGGTTTGTGTGCAGTAAGACTTTCAGCTGTGGACCAGTCATGCTCACAGTCAGAGGGAGAAGCGCGGCAGATATGAGCATGAGTTGGGAGCAGCACATACCACCTTACAACTCATTCTATTTATTGAGTTTCAAATGTTAAAACTTCTGAAACACAACCCTGCTACTTAAGAGAGCACTAGAGGAGAAAGACACTAAAGAAGTGTGGGTAATTCAAGTGAGTGAAGTAGCCCATCATTAGCAAGCTAGTCAATTAAAACAAGTCAGCTAACAAACCTAAAATAAGTTTTGACATTTTTAATAAACATTTTTGGCTTATTTTTATGGGAATATGTTTGCCCATAGAAGAGGAAAAGACGATTTTTAAAACTTGGGTAGTAAAAGCAGATCATAGATCGAGGAGCGTAGCTCTGTCGCCCAGGCTGGAGTGCAGTGGCATGATCTCGGCTCACTGCAACCTCCACCTCCTGGGTTCAAGCGATTCTCCTGCCTC
>NW_012114611.1:766822-767990 GCF_000951035.1 Colobus angolensis palliatus | reverse complement strand
AAAAAAAAAAAAAAGGTAGTAATAATAAACAAAAACAAAAATATTAAAAAATCACATTATTTTGTTTAACTTCAGGTTTTCTTAAAGCTTTCATGAGTTTTCCAGCTTTCAAACTGAGAGTTATTAGTGAGTCTTCTTGCTCCTGGGCCAAAGACCTGAGCAGAGGCAGCAAGATTTCCAGGGAAAGTGACTGGCTTCAGTGTGCTCTTCTGTGGCACTATCATCCCCAGGAAAGCAGCACCAGGTTATAATCAACATCATCATCATAAAAGGTACAATTAGCTCTACCAGTAGACCAATGTCCAAAGGCTCAGAGAGAAATTGCCATCATACCTTTATTGCTTTGGGAGGAGAACTTTCAGAAAGACTGGAGGCTCTGGCATCTGGACTTAGTGGCTTGGGATGGACAGGCTGTTCAATCTCACTCTTAACCTGGGAGTCACCTGCTTGAGTTACAAAAGGAAGATATTTTACAGTATCTCATGGGATGTCTTAGAAAGCGTTCTTCTGAAAAGCAAAGTTTGGGCACTTCCATTAATGACAGATCCTTCCAACACCAGGAAAAACACTGCTTTTCTGTTGAAGAATATTCGAACACTAACAACTATGGCTCAGGTTTTCTCTGGTCCTGTCAGAAATCAGGTTCTCAGTGAGGAGGCTTTCTTACCCTCTGCCACATGTAGCAGAAATCCAAACCACTCTGTATAAAGAACTTTCTTCCTTGTACTATTTGTCATTTTTAAAGGTCATTTATAGACTTGGATATCTTTTTGGTCATTAACATTCCTAATAACTTCTTCTGAAGTGTTTCAACTGAAGTTGGAAAAAAGGGGAAATGTGAGGGCAGAAATTTTGCACCGTGTGAGTGAGTGTGTGTGTGTGTGTGTGCATTTGTATATGCATGTAACCTGACACTGTTTTTGGTCAGTCTATAGCAGATATCCATGGATGAAGATTATGGAAAAGAGCTCCATGAAGTTTTTTTCATAATCATTGAAGTTCCAACTGCATGAGTTACTTTCCTGCCAAAGTGAAGAGGTGAGTCAACAAAGTACTAAAATATTAAGGCTTATTTTTCAAAAAAATGTTTCATAAACCCAGTCAAAACTCAGAAACATTTCTAGTCCAAGAAAAATGATTGCAAAAAAAGAATGTTTCTGGATTCAAG
>NW_012114611.1:759571-765042 GCF_000951035.1 Colobus angolensis palliatus | reverse complement strand
AGGTACCCAGCTACTCAGGAAGCTAAGACAGGAGAATCGCTTGAACCTGGGAGAGGGAGGTTACAGTGAGGCAAGATCACGCCACTGCACTCCAACCTGGGTGACACAGTGAGACTCCCTCAAAAAAAAAAATTAGCTGGGTATGGTGGTGTGTGCCTGCAGTCCTAGTTATCTGGGAGGCTGAGGTAGGAGGACGGCTTGAGCCCAGGAGTTTGAGGCTGCAGGGAGCTATGATCACACCACTGCACTCCAGCCTGGGCAACAGAACGAGACCCTGTCTCTAAAAAACGAAAATAAAAAGTTATACTGAAAATCAGAATCAAAAATGGACATAGTCAAGTAAAAAAACAAAACAAAACAAAAAACATTTTTGTCTTTGGGAAAAGGGAGGCTTAAAATGACTCCAAAATAGGACGAAAGGTGACAAAATTCACTCTCAGTAGGAAAATCCCTAGAACCTGGCTAGGAGGTTAACTATAATATACATTTAGATAAACAGGGAAAAAAATATATCTTTAACAGATTATTCAAACACTTATTCACTAAAGAATAGGTATTTATGGATAACATTATAAATGAATAAAATCCGTACTGGCCAAACTTCTGTTAAAATGAAACTTCAAAATCAGTTTATACAGCTTTAACTCTGAAAGGGTTTGGTACAAAAAGTAGGATAAATTCAATGAGAGAAGCATTACAAGTATTCAGTTTGTCCCCAGTTAACTATATTTAATTGAATTTAACTTCTCTCTAAGCCATGAAGTGTGTAAAGGATATTCAAGCATCAGCCCTCAAATGCAAGTAGAGGATTTAGTATGTTCTCAGCAGTGACAGTAATGGGAACACTCCTGACCAAATACAGATAGAAAACAAGGACCTCATCTTCCAGATCTAAGAAAGAATGCTTACGGGAGTCATCTTCAGCAGGGGTGGAACGGACTGCCAGGCTATTCTCAGATGCAGAAATCTACAAAAAAAAAAAAAAAAAAAAAAAAGGTGTTGGGGGGGATTAAGAGTCATATTAAAAATAAAAGAGCAAACTGCTGTTAATACCATAAAAACCTGCTGACTCCAGTCAGTCACTGGCTGCCTGGGGGAAATAACAGGCACCAGAACAGCTGAGCATTTAAACAAGAGGCAGCAAAATGTCTTTTATGAGGATATTAACATGCCTCTCAATTACAGAGTAACCCGAGAAACAGACTGCACTCAACTGCCAAAAGTGTGCATCATCTTCCTTTATAAAACAACTTCTAAACCATATTTTTCCGCTCTCAAAAAACAAAGCAAAACAAAGCCCTCTATCAAGGAAAGCAAAGCTCCTCACCATATAACCATAACTCACTCCAAGGAAAGGTAGAATATTTACATTTAGGAACTATTCTTATTTTTTAATTTTCCTAATTCTTATTTCCCAACCAACTACATCCTGCTGAAACGAATTTGCCCATATAGAAGACCTTTTGATAGTTATAAAACAATTTACCTAAAACTAATCTCAGTATTATCTTCGAGGACAGTTTCCCTTTTAATCCCAGTCTCAAAATGGCAATGTTTAACAGGATGGCAGATCTTACGTATAGGTGTATATATCATTTTCCCAAAAGCCATCAAATTTAAATAAAAGAATTCTCTATTAGAGCTCTCTCTCCTTTCTACTGGCCCCCACGCCTTCCTGGTATCTTACTCCACATCCAAAATCATGAAGAGTCAACAGGTGACCCAATGTGCACTCTTCACATAATTTCCTTTTATTCAGATGCCATGGATTTTATGGGCAATGCTGAGTGTTTTTATCCGGATGTCTGACAAACTGAATAGATTTACAATGAAGATTAAGTTGCTGGCTGACTGCACCTGAATTTCAGCATGGTCATTTTTTCCGCTACTCTCTTCATTACAGGAATTCTGACATGGTATAAAATAAACTGGTATAATTACAGCCAGCACTGATTGGGTGTTTACTATGTGCCAGGTATTCAACTGACCACCTTACAAATGTGCTATTTTATCTAATGATATGAAATAAATTTTCTGAAAGTTGGGCATGCCTACAAAAAGCTCTTCGGTTCTTGAGAATTAGTAGGTACCTCCATCCCAGGATATTCTTCTCTCACTTCTAATTTGGTCACCTTGAACCCGTGAGGTAAACTTTGCTTTTTTTTTTTTTTTTTTTTAATGGAGTCTTGCTCTGTTGCAAGGCTGGAATCCAACGGTGCAATCTCAGCTCACTGCAACCTCTGCCTCCTGGGTTCAAGTGATTCTCCCGCCTCAGTCTCCCGAGTAGCTGGGATTACAGGTGCCCATCACCACACCTGGCTAATTTTTGTATTTTTAGTAGAGTAGGGTTTCACTATGTTGGCCAGGATGGTCTCAGACTCCTGACCTCAGGTGATCTGCCCACCTTGAGTTCCCAAAGTGCTAGGATTACAGGTGTGAGCCACCTTGCCAGGCAAATGTCCTTTTTTTTTTTAACAAGCCAAAGTTCAAATAACACTTAGGTATTGGTTAACAAAAGCTAGGCAAACAGCCAAAAGGATAGCTAAGGGTCTGAAAAATATTGCGAATTTTAAGGCAGCTGAGGGTTTGTAAACCTACAGCATGTGCTTGAAGAACATGTATTGTCTTTACCTCCTTTCTTCCCCACCCACTTCATGATTCACAATTGCACTAATGTCCTTTTAGGCTATAATTAAAATGTTCTAATCTTCCAGTTCAGTTCAGAGTTCCAGTTTCAAATCAGCATGAAGACAATGAAGAAGGAAACATGAATTTAGATACAGGGACAATTCAAGCATTATTTCCCGAATGACTGTTTCCCAAACTACGCTCCTGGGATAAAGATGGGGATATTTCAACACTGGGAATATTTTTCTCTAAAAATTTCTATTTTTTTATGTATATAAGAAAAACTTCAAAAATATTTAGTCAGTTATTCTTAAGAAATAATCTCCCATTTAAAACATGAGAAAACAGTTTAACAAGGTAATTAACTTAATACATGGCATGTGCCTCATGGCCTAATGCCTGAGTCCACTGTTGCAAGGATATATGCAATTTATGGGAGACTATAGGATCGTGTAACACATGGCTGCCAAGTATTTTGTCTTGTGATTCCAACATACATTTGTGATGTTTTTATAAAATAAACTAATTTATTCTAATATATATATTTTTTCTGTTCTGGTCTTTGAATCAAATGTTGTAGCCATCAGTCTGAGACCATTTTTCTGTGGGTCTGCTTTGATTCAAGTGTGTAGTATATCTCATGAGTTCCTGTTAGTATTCTGACAATATACCATCCTACTTTGTAAAGTCTGTTGTAGTCAAATAAGTTTGAGACAGGGCGCAGTGGTTCACGCCTGTACTTCCAGCACTTTGGGAGGCTGAGGCTGGGGGGATCGCTTGAAGCCGGAAGTTTGAGACCATTCTGAGAATTATAGTGAAACCCTATCTCTACAAAAAATAAAGATAAAAATATAGGCGTGGTGGCGCACATCTATAGTCCCAGCCACTTGGGAGGCTGAGGCAGGAAGATTACTTGAGCCCAGGAGTTGGAGGCTACAGTGAGCTATGATCACACTACTGCACTCCAGCCTGGGTGACAGAGCAAGACCTTGTCTCTAAAAAAATTTTAAAAATACAAATTCCAACTAAGCTTGAGAACTGTTGGTCTTAACCCATTTTAATGATCTCCCTATCTTTTGGAAGAATGGCGTCAAGGGTGTCAATATGTGTAACAGAAGCAATGGCTTTTCTCCTAAGATTAAATCACTGTAATAGATTTGAAAACCCTTTCTCCTCATCTAACATTTGATTATCATATTGACTGAAAGATTAAAAGGACTGGGCAATGGGCAATGGTAGAGAACATGATAATTCCCCTGACATAAATATTGTTACTTATTTCAATTAAGCCATTCATCTAATGATAAATACGTAACACACAAATGTGATTTGCTTAAAATCTTTTAGTGGCTTTCCCCTGCTGCACTACATCCAAACCCTTAAGGGTGGCATATAAAGATTTTCCAGGCCTTACCCTAGCCCTCTCCTTCTGCCTATCTCTCACCGCAGCCTATGAGTACCTCATGCTCCAGCCAAGCCAGCAAACCTGTAATTCTGGCCAGGCACGGTGGATCAGAGCTATAATCCCAGCACTTTGGGAAGCTGAGGCGGGCGGATCATGTGACGTCAGGAGTTCAAGACCAGCCTGGCCAACATGACAAAACCCCATCTCTACTAAAAATACAAAAAATTAGTCAGACATGGTGGTGCACACATGTAATCCCAGTTACTCGGGAGGCTGAGGCAGGAGAATCGCTTGAACCTGGGAGGCAGAGGTTGTAGTGAGCCGAGATCACGCCACTGCACTCCAGCCTGGGTGACAGAGTGAGACTCCATCTCCAAACAAACAAACAAACAAACAATCCCTGTAATTCCTCAGTAAGCCGTCATCTCTGGTTTCCAAATCTCTGTTGTATCTGTCCGGAATATCCTTCTATTTCTAACTCAACCTTCCCCTCACTCACTTGGCCTACTTCCACGCATTCTTCAAGACTCAGCTCAGACATCACCTTCTTGAGGAAGTCAGGTTAAATGTCTTTACTCTGAGCTTCTGTGGTCCTGTATAACCCTCTCACAGCCTCACAGCACCTATCATACATTTTTATGATAGCTGACCTCTTATTAATCTCTCCTCTACAGGCTGGTCTTGAACTCCTGACCGCCCGTGATCCACCCGCCTCAGCTTCCCAAAGTGCTGGGATTATAGCCATGAGCGACCGTGCCCGGCCAGAATTATAGGTTTGCTGGCTTGGCTGGCGCATGAGGTACACATAGGCTGCAGTGAGAGATAGGCGGAAGGAGAGAGTTAGCCTTGCACATAAAGACCACATGGAATGATTTGTCAATAAGTTTTTTTTTTTTGAGACGGAGTCTGGCTCTGTCGCCCAGGCTGGAGTGCAGTGGCCGGATCTCAGCTCACTGCAAGCTCCGCCTCCCAGGTTCATGCCATTCTCCTGCCTCAGCCTCCGGAGTAGCTGGGACTACAGGCGCCCGCCACCTCATCCGGCTAGTTTTTTTTTTGTATTTTTTAGTTGAGACGGGGTTTCACCGTGTTAGCCAGGATGGTCTCGATCTCCTGACCTCGTGATCCGCCCGTCTTGGCCTCCCAAAGTGCTGGGATTACAGGCTTGAGCCACCGCACCCGGCCTGTCAATAAGTTTTTAAGCTTATTATTTCCTATGCTTACTTAGCATAGTGACTGCCTTTAATAATAATATGAGTGAAAGAGTAAGATTTTCTTGTACAAAATGTGTTAAATGTTTACTTAAATTAAGAATATATGAGTATCTGAAGATAATCTCTAATCAAACATATTTTTATTTTTGTAAATTATTTTTCCCAGGAGCATGGAATCAAGTTGCCCTGACTCTATGCTCTCCCAAATAGATTTTTTTTTTTTTTTT
>NW_012114611.1:754260-759086 GCF_000951035.1 Colobus angolensis palliatus | reverse complement strand
GAACTCCTGACCTCAGGTGATCCACCTGCCTCGGCCCCCCAAAGTGCTGGGATTACAGGCGTGAGCCACTGTGCCCAGCCTCCAAATAGATTCTTTAAAGTCACTTCAGTTCTTTGCCTTCTGAGCATCTGCTGAACAAAATAATTTTCCAATGAAGGTTCATTATTTGGTCAGCTATAAGTTGCAGAGCTCCTCAACTGAAATTATGTGACCTGCAAAAATGACGATCTGTCCTGGCAGCTGTTACCAAATTCCCAGACACTCTACAGCCTAGAGTTAGAGTTGTTTCTAATTTCAAGCATCTAATTTAGAACACATGCTTTCTTGGCAACTGGACGTCAAACTTTTCAACCTACCTTTTCGCCTTCCTGATGGGTGATGCAGACCTCAGGACCTGGGGGCACATTCTCCTTTTGCTCCATTTTATGAATTTTGATTTCGCCACCACTGGCTTTCAACTCATTCTACAAAATAAAAATAACTGTAAAAAAATTTTAAAAGTCCCATCATTCTATTCTCTTCATAGCACATCTATTAGATAAACTCGGAATGTTAAAAAATTCTTCTAAGAAGCCTCAGGTCAAATCAACCCCCTAACTCTCACAAGCAAAACCCATTGACTAGTGAAATGACAAAAGCAGCTTTGTGGACACATACCTCAGAGTTAAATATCTGTATGCTAGTGTAAAACTGGATTGCTCATTAGAATACAGACATATCAACACAGGCACACAGAACACCCCAAGCATACAACATTCTTGTGATTCACTCTTCTAGCAGCAGAGCTTGTGGTAATGCAAAGCTTGTGAGTTTTATCAGAAAAGACCATTCTGGAGCAGGGGAAAGGAGATGCCAAGTGCCAATAATAGAAAATATACTGACCATACATATATAAATGCCCGGCCTGGAAAGAGAGACAGGGATGATGTATACATATAAAAACTGAAATTATTTTTAATGATACCATAAAGCAACCTTTTTGGTGGGACTTTCAAAAACATGTTTTTCACATACAATTCATATACTGTACTAAAGACATAATTTATTTTACTTCTTATAACAGAGCCTCAACATTAAAAAGCATGCATTTTATTGTCATAAGGAATATGCAAATTGCATTTTTTTCCTTGCAAGGACACTGGGGCGAATATTATAATTAACTCCATCTATTATATCTAAAATCAACATAGAGCCTGGGCACAGTGGCTCATGCCTGTAATTCCAGCACTTTGGGAGGCTGAGGCGGGTGGATCGCCTGAAGTCAGGAGTTCAAGATCAGCCTGGCCAACATTGTGAAACCCTGTCACTACTAAAAATACAAAAAATTAGCCGGGTGTGGTGGCACATGTCTGTAATCCCAGATACTCAGGAGGCTGAGGCAGGAGAATCGCTTGAATCCGGGAGGCAGAGGTTGCAGTGAGCCGGGATCATGCCACTGCACTCCAGCCTGGGGAACAAGAGCGAAACTCCATCTCAAAATAAAAAAATAAAATAAAATAAAATCAACATAGAGGTCAATGACTATAGACATTTCCTACCATTGATCTGTTAATATGTAGTAATCTAGTACTTTTTTGTTCTCTGTGACTCTTTAGGCATGGGAGGAAACAATTTATGGCCACAGGGCCAATGAAAGGAATGTGAGTGTGACTTAGTCACCTAGGGATGGTATTTCAGATTACTGCCCACAGCTCTGGAGGTGCAGCTGTGAGGAGAAGCTGGCAACTAGCACTGTAGAACATTATATAGCCCAACAACTCATTCCTGACCCCGTCTGGAAGCCCCACCTCCAGAACTGCTGCCAGAGAGTATATATGTGCCTTGTTACAACCATATTCTGTTAAGGGTCCTGGGAAATTCTTCGGGGATGAGACAAAATGTACTTTTTACAAGAATTTCTGAAGACTTTTCAACGCTTAAAATCTCCAGAGCAGGAGAACTGTAATGCAGAAATGGTGAGGAGTTAAAAAAAAAAAAAAGAAAAAAGTTACTCAACAGGTTTCCCCACATAGGGAGTCACCTGGTGGGAATGTTTGCAGCAGGAGGGCACTGAGAAGCAGTACAATCTGGTAACAAGAGGAAGTTCAGCTTCACAGATCCCAATTTGCTGAATCTCCCAACCTGACTTCTAAGAGAAGTCTAAATTTGCTCACTTTTCACATTCACAGTGCCTATCAGCCTGTGATACTGCACTTTACTAATTGACTTACACACATCATCTCTTCTTAAAACATAAAGTTGTTAAAATTACAGTTAAAAAACCAAGATGAAATTATTCATTGTCCAGAGAATTAGTCCACCAAATACTATTAGAGAATGTATACTTAATAATGTGGGGAACAGAAGACTTAACTCGCAGAACACACATTATGGTTTCCAACATGCGCCACATTTCAGTCTGCCTAGGAACAAATACAATTCAATACTGTTCTTTTGATTTTGTTAGACAATTAGGACATCAAGAGATTAATGGTTTGTAATTTGAAATCTTAGAACAAATGCCTGAAGGATACAAAAATATGTGTGTGTGTATTTGTATCGATGTGTGTGTGTGTGTGTATATATATATATATATATATATGAATAAATGGCATTTAAAAGGTAATGTCTGTTTTCTTTTTTTGAAATAGAGTCTCACCCTGTCACCCAGGCTGGAGTGCAGTGGTGTGATCTCAGCTCATTGTAACCTCCATCTCCTGGGTTCAAGTGATTCTCCTGCCTCTGCCTCCCTAGTAGCTGGGATTACAGGTGTGTCCCACCACACCCGGCTAATTTTTTTTTTTTTTGTATTTTCAGTAGAGACGGGGTTTCACCATGTTGGCCAGGCTGGTTCTGAACTACTGACCTCAAATGATCCACCTGCCTCACACTCCCAAAGTGTTGGGATTACGGTGTGAGCTGGTGCGCCTGGCTAAAAGGTAACTTCAATTAAGCAGTTCTGTAGTGTCAGCTTACCCATTAAGCACAGGACAACTTAAAGGGGAAGGACCCTCCATAGTATTTTGAATATCAAAAATTTTTTTTTTTTTGGAGATGGAGTCTTGCTCTGTCGCCCAGGCTGGAGTGCAGCAATCTCGGCTCACTGCAACATCTGCCTCCTGGGTTCCAGCGATTCTCCTGCCTCAGCCTCCCAAGTAGCTGGGATTACAGGCCCCTGCCACCGCACCTGGCTAATTTTTGTATTTTCAGTAGAGACGGGGTTTTGCCATGTTAGCCAAGCTGGTCTCGAACTCCTGACCTCAGGCAATCCGCCCACCTCAGCCTCCCAAAGTGCCGGGATTACAGGCGTGAGCCACCACACCCAGCTGAATATCAAAAATTTCATGCTTACTGAGCACGTCACCTTCTTGCGATTTCTCCCCTTTTCTTATCTACTGTTCAGGAAAACAGTACATCGTAAGGATTAAAGATTAAGTAGATGATCTACTGTATGACCCCTTCATAAGAAATTTCCAAAATAGGCAGATACATAAAGACAGGAAGTAGATCAGCGGTTGCCAGGGGATGAGAGCAGGGGGAGCTGGGAGTGACTACACAGGTATGAGGTTTCTTTTCAGGGTGATAGAAAACTTCTGGAATTAAACAGTGGTAATGGTTGTACAATGTGAATATGCTAAAAATCACAAAACTGTATACTTTAAAATGGTGATTTTATATTACGTGAGTTATATCTCAGTAAAAAATTACCAAAAAACCCTCATTAATGAACACAGCTGATATTTCTCTCTAGTCTTCTTCTTTCTTTCCTCAAAAACCAAAATAAGCTCTCTAGTCTTCTTCCTTCTTCCCTCAACAACCACGATAAAATAAGAGTTCTATTGAAACTAATAAACTACTACTTCTTTAACAACAACACAAACATTAAGTAGAAGAGCCAGGGAAACTCTCAATGATACTGACTGGTAACATCACAAAAAAAGTGAGTGGGGTGGGAACGAGGACTAAGAAAGCAAAGTCAAGATTAGACCACGGTAAGACCTGCAAATCCAGTGAGGGTAGGGTTCATGTGAACAGAGAACAGCTAGGGGACCAGGGCTCAGATGTAAGGGTCTGGTGACATTTCCTAATTCCAATACTCAGTGACCATCTGCTGGATGACAGAATGAATGAATGAATGAATGATGCAGAACACATACTGTATAGTTGGTTGAGCTGCTTTGTTTGGACACAGCTGCCTGGTACTTGGCCATTCGATCCTTTATAGAGGTTTCTGAGAGGCGTGGAAGTTCCAGATTTCGCCTACTCTCATTTTTCTCCGAGTTGAATGTAGAAGATGACAATTGACCTAGAAGCATCCAAATAACATATTTTATTTTATTTCTCAGATGGGGTCTCACTCTGTCACCCTGGCTGAAGTGCAGTGGCACGATCATAGCTCACTGCAGCCTCAAACTCCTGGGCTCAAGATATCCTCCCATCTCAGCCTCCCAAAGTGCTGGAATTACAGGTGTAAACCATTGTGACTGGCCAATGTGTTTCATTAGAAGATAAAAGTGATTCAAATAATTTCAAAATTCTAAATTTTGGGTTATTATTATCTAATGGTCAATTTCTTCCATTAAAAGCACGAAGAAGAAAATCAGGAATATAATTGTCATTTACAAAGTAATATTCACTCTTTCTTGGCATTAAAAGAACCTTACCATAATTGAACATTGCATATTTTATTTATTTTTTGAGACAGAGTCTCACTCTGTCACCCAGGCTAGAGAAAAGGACAGTGGCAAGATCATAGCTCACTGCAGCTTTGAAGTCTTGGGTTCAAAGGATCCAGCCATCTCAGTTTCCCAAGTAGCAGTGACTTCAAGCATGCACCACCACGCTGG
>NW_012114611.1:744583-752765 GCF_000951035.1 Colobus angolensis palliatus | reverse complement strand
CAGATTTGATATTTTTATATTTCATAGAATTTTAAACAAAATTACAAATATCAAGCACTACATATTCACAGGTGCCCAGGGAAAAATAAGTAACTCTATGTAGGTAATATTCTCTGCTAAAGATCACTTCCTAACCAGCAAGCTTTGTAACACTTATTGGAGGGGAATCCTCACATACCAGATGACAATGACATGCCTTCCAAATTGCCAAGTGCTGATGCAGAATCTGCTGTTTCCTTTCTCCATCTCATGTTATTTCTGCTATTGCTGCCTTGGTTCATGTCTTCATCATCTTTCCCCTAGACTATTGCATTATACCTCTTTAACTGGTTCTTCATTATCTTCCAATCCAGTCTCTATGATGCTGCCATTATCCCCAATAATACAAAGTAATTATCCAAAAATATAAATCTATTTTACTCTCCTTTTCAAAATTCTTTCAGAATTCCCACTCACTCCTGAAATCAAATCCAAAGTGCTCAGTAAGTCATAGAAGTCCTGTTCTAGATCTGGTCCCTACCAAGTCAGCCTCCTTTGTCCTTCTGTTGCCTTGCAAATGCCTGTTCCTTCAAAGACTCAGTGTAAGCACTATGAAGTCTGAGTACCTTGCCAACACAAATTTAGGTAATCTTTCCTCTGTTCTCAAGGTACCTGGTCAAACTGTTGGGTGACTGTCCCTCTACTGCACTGTAAGCTGAGGGCAAAGACCATGTCTTTTCTCTCCATACATTTCCAAGACTTACAGAAAAGTGGATGACACAGATTTTTTTTTTTTTTTTTTTTTTTTGGAGACACAGTCTCACTGTCACCCAGGCTGGAGTGTAGTGATGCGATCTTGGCTCACTGCAGCCTCCGTCTCCCAGGTTCAAGAGATTCTCCTGCCTCAGCCTCCTGAGTAGCTGGGATTACAGGCACTTGCCACCACGCTCGGCTAATTTTTATATTTTTAGTAGAGACAGGGTTTCACTATGTTGACCAGGCTGACCTCAGGTGATCTGCCCACCTCTGCCTCCCAAAGTGCTGTGATTAGGAGCTTGAGCCACTGGGCTTGGTCGATACAGATTTTTTTAATAAAGTATTTTGTGATTCCATTAAATTACTACATTTATCTCTCTCATATCTAGGGTAGATCTTTCATGAAAGTTACAAATTATAATTTTTAAGACTGTAGAGTCAAAAATATTCCCAGACATAGTTCACAGGGAGTATGCCATGTTTATTCAGCTTATAATGAGTGCCTTACATCAGATCCTATCCTTCAAATCTCAATTTATTTCCAGATAACTTGAGGTTAAAAAAGATATCTGAAATCCAGTATGACAGGAGATAAGAATAAAACACTTAGCACCCTTTTGAGTTTAACATTAGTAAATAGTCACTAAATCTTTAAGTTCAATGGACTAATCAACTTTACTATAAAGTTTGAGAAAGTAAGGCTGGGCATGGTGGCTCACGCCTGTAAACCCAACATTTTGGGAGGCCAAGGGGGGCAGATTGCTTGAGCTCAGGAATTTGAGACCAGCCTGGGCAACATGGTGAGACCCTGTCTCTACTAAAAATGCAAAAAAATTAGCCAGGCGTGGTGACATGCACCTGTGGTCCCAGTTACTTGGGAGGCTGAAGTGGGAGGATTGCTTGAACCAGGGTGGGCAGAGGTTGCAGGGAGCAGAGATCACTCCACTGCACTCCAGCCTGAGCAAGAGTGAGATTCTGTCTCAAAAAAAAAAAAGAAAATGATCACTTTTTTTTTTTGAGACGGAGTCTCGCTCTGTTGCCCAGGCTGGAGTGCAGTGGCGCGATCTCGGCTCACTGCAAGCTCCGCCTCCCAGGTTTACGCCATTCTCCTGCCTCAGCCTCCCGAGTAGCTGGGACTACAGGCGCCCGCCATCTCGCCCGGCTAGTTTTTTGTATTTTTTAGTAGAGACGGGGTTTCACCGTGTAGACCAGGATGGTCTCGATCTCCTGACCTCGTGATCCACCCGTCTCGGCCTCCCAAAGTGCTGGGATTACAGGCTTGAGCCACCGCGCCCGGCCTAAACTATCACTTTTACATATTTTTTATACCCCCTCCTTGGAGAGAGAAAACATGCCACATCAGAAATCAGAGCCAAGGATTTGTCTGTTTATACCACACCAATAAGAATAGTTTCTTTCAAATTCAGTATACATTTAATATCTCTCCCAAGGCCAGGCAAAGTGACTCAAGCTTGTAATCCTAGCACTTTGGGAGGCTGAGGCAGGTGGATCACTTGAGCCCAGGAGTTTGAGACCAACTTGGGCAACATGGCAAAACCTCGTCTCTAGAAAAAAAATACAAAAGTTAGGCCAGGCACGGTGGCTCATACCTGTAATCCCAGCACTTTGGGAGGCTGAGGCAGAAGGACCACGAGGTCAGGAGTTTGAGACCAGCGTGACCAACATGGTGAAACCCCGTCTTTACTAAAAATACAAAAAAATTAGCTGGGCGTGGTGGCCCACACCTGTAATCTCAGCTACTCAGGAGGCTGAGGCAGGAGAATCGCTTGAACCCAGGAGGCAGAGGTTGCAGTGAGCCAAGATCAGGCCACTGCACTCTAGCCTGGGTGACAGAGCAAGACTCCGTCTCAAAAAAAAAAAACCAAAAGTTAGCTGGGCGTTATGGCACGTGCCTGTAGTCCCAGCTACTCAGAAGGCTGCAGTGGGAAAATTACTTGAATTTGGGAGGTGGAGGTTGCAGTGAGCCGAGATTGTGCCATTGAACTCCAGCCTGGGCAACAGAGTGTGTGTGTGTATAATTTGTCTCCTTGCTGGGTGTGGTGGTTCATGCCTATAATCCCAGCACTTCGGGAGGCTGAGCCAGGAGGGTCCTTTGAGCCTAGGAGTTCAAGACTAGCCTGAGCAACATAGGAAGACCCTATCTCTATAAAAAAGAATACAGTGAGCTGTGACCACACCACTGCATTCCAGCTTGGGTGACGAGTAAGACCCTGTCTCAAAAAGTAATAATAATTTATATCCAGTCAGCTTTGCAATTTACATTATTGATTTAAGTCTATTTTTTCTTTTTTTTTTTTTTTTTGGGCCAGAGTCTCGCTCTGCTCTGTCACCCAGGCTGGAGTGCAGTGGCACGGATCTCAGCTCACTGCAAGCTCCATCTACCGGGTTTATGCCATTCTCTTGCCTCAGCCTCCCGAGTAGCTGGGACTACAGGTGCCGGACGCCTTGCCCGGCTAGTTTTTTGTATTTTTTAGTAGAGACGGGGTTTCACCGGGTTAGCCAGGATGGTCTTGATCTCTTGACCTTGTGATCCGCCCGTCTCGGCCTCCCAAAGTGCTGGGATTACAGGCTTGATCCACCGCGCCCGGCCGTAAAATGGGTTTTCATGATATTGCAGGTGAAGCACAGCATTACTTTCAATATATTTCACCTCCAAACCACTCGAACATTAATAACAACAAGGCTGGGACGGGCATGGTGGCTCATGCCTGTAATCCTAGCACTCTGGGAGGCCGAGGCAGGTGGATTACCTGAGGTCAGGAGTTCAAGACCAACCTGGTCAACCTAGTGAAACCCCATCTCTACTAAAAATACAAAAAATTAGCCAGGTGCGGTAATGGACACCTGTAATCCCAGCTACTTGGGAGGCTGAGGTAGGAGAATCGCTTGGACCTGAGAGGAAGAGGTTGCGGTGAGCCGAGATTGTGTCATTGCACTCAAACCTAGGTAACAAGAGTGAAACTCTGTCTCAAAAAAAAAACAAAAAACAAAATAAAAAAAAACAACAAGGCTGGGCGTGGTAGCTCACGCCTGTAATCCCAGCACTTTGGGAGGCAGAGGCAGGAGGGTTGCTCGAGGCCAGGAGTTTGAGACCAGCCTGGGCAACATGGTAAGACCCTGTCCCTGCTTTAAAAAAAAAAAAAAGAAAATTAGCCAGGCATAGTGGTGATGCCTGTAATCCCAGCTACTCTGGAGGCTGGGATGATTGGCTGAGTCCAGGAAGTCGAGGCTGTAGTGACCTATGATTGTGCCACGGCACTCCAGCCTGGATGATATAACAAGGCCCTGTCTCAAAAACAAGCAAACAAACGAACAAACAAAAAATGATCTCAAATGCATTTAAGATGAGTTTTATGATCCACATTTTCCAAGTGCTAATCTGAGGTATAGGAAGAAGGAGGGGTTTCCTCCACTATTTCTCAAGGAAGTAAAGGAACACAAAACACACACATACACACACACACACACACACACACACAAATTCTGATACCAAAATATTGTTCTGTAACAGACTTTTATCACATTTTAGCTCTTTTTACTCACTTTAGGGAGTCTTAATCATTCTAATATCAAGGAAAGAGAATAGATAAGACACTTTTAAGACTTTCTGGAATTTCCTGAGGCCTAGCCTCACCCCACCCTGAAGTCCTCCTTCCTGTCAGCTGACAATAACTCCTGTTAGTATGAACATCCCTTAAATATTCTCTGTGAATCCATAAATCAAACGCACCAAGATGTACTACTAAGAGAATAAAAGTTTGGGGCTTTTAGACAGTAATCTGTAGAATTTTTTTCTGTATTTTTTAAAAAAGAAATAAAGTAAGTTAGGTTCTAAATAAGTAACAAAGCAGGATTTCCTGTCTTTTCTACACCTGTTTTCAGAAAAAATTATCTTTAAAAGCTGATTCTCAACACTTTAATTTACTGAGTCCCCTACCTCAGCCACTTCCTTCAACCTTTCAACTTGAGCTTCCTTTGGATGCTGTCATCTCACCAAAGTCAAGGGCAGAGGAAGGTTGGCTTTTAGGCAAAAATGGAACTTTGCTGAACTATGCATGGGGATCAGGACATAGATAAAACATGGTCTTGATTCCTTAAAGTACTGAGAGAAAAATTTCTTTCTTCAGGGACTCTCTTAGAGAGTTAATGTAAGTAAAATAATACACATGAAAAGAGCTTTTATCTCCAGATGGTAGGATTTCTCTACATTTTTTGTATTCCCAAGCATTCTACAAATACTATATGTTAGTCTTACAATTAGGGAAAGAAAAAAAAAAGGAAGGATAACAAGTCATATCTATGTAAGTAGACAAAAACGGTAAAACCAAATGCTAATAATGCTTTGGGGAATGTGTCCTTATATTGTACTAGTGGTGTTATAATCTTGAGAACAAGCTGAAAATATATAAGAATAAACAATAAATCATACCTTTTGATGTAAGAACAATGTTTAATGAATTATATCCAATTTTATTTTTTTATTTTTATTTTTTGAGACAAAGTCTCACTCTGTCGTCCAGGATGGAATGCAGTGGTGTGATCTCAGTTCACTGCAACCTCTGCCTCCCAGGTTCAAGCAGTTCTCTTGCCTCAGCCTCCTGAGTAGCTGGGATTTCAGGTGCATGTCACCACGCCAGGCTAATTTTTGTATTTTTAGTAGAGATGGGTTTTTGCCATGTTGGCCAGGCTGGTCTCGAACTCCTGACCTCAAGTGCTGGGATTACAAGTGTGCCTTGTGCCTTGGCTCCCGAAGTGCTGGGATTACAAGTGTGAGCCGCCACCCAGGCCCCAAACTCTTCTAAATCTACAGCTTTCATTCATATCTCTTGCATTCCAATGTATTTCTTCTGTTCACTGTCCTGATGCTTTTCAATTAGTTAAGCATAAAATGTGGGAAGACAGGGTTAATTAAAGTCTTTCAGAACATAGCTGTTTTCATGTTTTCAATTTTTCCCAGTTTCCTTAGATTTCAAATATATGTAGGGCCCATTGTTTCTATCCAATAAATAGTTATTATAATATCCATGAAGATAGTATTAAGTGGTAGAACAGGTACTACCCAATTTCAATCCTGTTCTGATATTAATTAGCCACATGCCATGGGGCATATTGATTAACTTCTCTGACCTCATCTGATCGCATCTATAAAATTGGGATTGTAAAGTTCTAACTGACTGAGGGCAGTGAGCTGGATTAAATAACTTCTTAAACTCTCTTAAGGTTCTAGGATCTATATGTCAACAATTTTGACAGTGATTTCTCACTCACTGAAACTCATTGATGAGTTAGAATGAGTTAGAAGGCTAGAGGAAATGACTCTTAAATATATTCATTCTGGTAGAGAATAAGTGAGAAATAGGCTTTAATCAATTTTCATTATTTGGAAGGCAGTTATGCTTACCACTATACCACCAATGCCACCTTCCTTTTATTAAATACTATGAACTAAGTTATTGACCACTAGAGTATAAAAACATTCTTACTTTTCTTTTTGAATTTATAAAAATAAGTTATTTTTTATTTTTGCCTTATCTAGTAGCAAACATAAAACTATCCTGACTTAAAAAGCCAACATTGTTCTTTCTCCTATTTTTATCTTGGATCACAAGTTCATATACAGTCAAGCAAGTGCCCCAAAGAAAAACCCCAGAATTGAAAACAGGTGTATTCCCTTCAGAAAAATCAAAGCTAGAATGTTTAGCTATTAAAGTGTTTCCCCTGAGACTGAGATTAAGTGACTTCACTGCAGTGGCTCAAGAGTGGCCGACTCCCTCCTTCCAAATCAGCCCATCATAGAACACCTATTGCTAAACAGCAAAAGCCAGAGGCTTAGACTGGATCCCTCATAACTGGAGACTTCAAAGTGTTCAGAACTTCAAGCCTGGCCTATGACGTAAAATCTTTTTTTTTTTTTTTTTTTTGTAAGTGCAATTGCTATTTTATTTTTCTCCAGAGGCTAGTTTTTCTTCAGTCCTTAAGAACTCTGCTCCTTATTTGGGCTTCGGTGGCAGTCATGGGGCAGCACCCATAGGTCTACATTGGTCCTTGCGGGGGCTTCATGACCTTGATTCCTGACTACTGTGCTGTGAATGGCACAACTCACACAGTAATGCAGCTTCATATCTAGCCTGGGAATTATACAGGTGTCCAGGATGCTCACTTCAGAAATATCGCTGACTGTTGCAGCCTCTACGTTTCAAATGATGAATTTCTTAATAGTCTTGCCATTGGGCACACAATGGGCACAGTTCATGCAGCAAATAGGCTGCAGTGAATAGCATACACCTGGTCGCGGCCCTCTTTGGCATGACCACTGTTTCTTCTTTTCTTTGTCATCTTGGGGGTGCAGGCCCAAGAAAGATGAAGCAATGAAGTAAAAATCTTAAAAATTTGAGGGTGACTAAATGAGTGCTTCAAGACCATTTACCTCAAATCCACATTCTGCAAGACAGTTCAAGAAAAAAGGCAAAGTAGCCATCTACCTCAAGGCTATGGGCTCCACAATACTTAGCACAGTTGTCCCCAAGTGTAAACACTTCCCATGGCGTGCTTCTTCCCTGTCTCCTAGGTTAGACACAATGATGCCAAGGCGCCTGTCATTGACACTCTCATCCTTTAAGAATTTCAGGCTGGGTGTGGTGGCTCATGCCTGTAATCTCATCAGCTTGGGAGGCCAACGCAGGAGGATCACTTGAGCCCAGGAGTTTAAAATAGTCTGGGCAACACAGTGAAACCCTGTCTCCATAAAAAGTTTTAAAAATTAGCTGAGAGTGGTGGTGCACACCTGTGGCCCCAACTATTTGGGAGGCTGAGGCAGGAGAGTCAAGGCTGCAGTGAGCCATAACTGTACCACTGCAATCCTCCAACCTGGGCAAGAGTTAAGACCTATCTCCATTTAAAAAAAAAAAAAAAAAAAAAAAAGCATTTCAAACAATAACAGCAGTTTAATTCTTCCTTTGGCACCTAGGTAAAACTGGTCTTTCTCTACAAAGTCTACTATGTTCTGGTCTCCTTTCAAAAGTATAAACACACTGAAATTAAAACATGAAATATTAAGAATAAAAGATTCAAAAAGTAGCAATTGGGGGATGAGTATTCCAAAGTTTGAGTATAAGATTGGCTATGAGACTATACAGATAGGTTGAGCTCAGACTATAGAATACCTGACAGAACTGTTAAAAATAATCTAGACTGAGGCCGGGCATGGTGGTTCATGCCTGTAATCCCAGCACTTTGAGAGGCCGAGGCAGGCAGATCACCTGAGGTCAGGAGTTCGAGACCAGCCTGACCAATATGATGAAACTCCGTCTCTACTAAACATACAAAAATTAGCTGGGCATGGTGGTGGGCGCCTGTAATCCCAGCTATTTGGGAGGCTGAAGCAGGAGAATTACTTGAATTTGGGAGGTGGAGGTTGCAGTGAGCC
>NW_012114611.1:724714-744318 GCF_000951035.1 Colobus angolensis palliatus | reverse complement strand
TTTTTGTATTTTTTAGTAGAGACGGGGTTTCACCGGGTTAGCCAGGATGGTCTCGATCTCCTGACCTTGTGATCCACCCATCTCGGCCTCCCAAAGTGCTGGGATTACAGGCTTGAGCCACCGCGCCCGGCCAATGATGCTTATTTAGAAACAGCAATAAAACCAAGGGTGGCTGTGTTTTCCACTCCCTTAGCAGTCCATTAAGTGACAAATCAGGAAATTAAAACTGGCACAAAAAAAGCAATGAAACCTAGAAGCCCAGGTGAATCTTACGTCTCTTCCATCTTCTTCTTCTTGTTTTTAAGGGACAGGGATCTTACTGTGTTGCCCAGGCTGGAGTGCAGTGGTGATCATGGCTCACTGCAACCTCAAACTCTCATGCTCAAGCAATCTTCCGCCTCAGCCTCCTAAGTAGCTGGGACTATCGGTGCATACCACCACATCCGGCTAATTTTAAATTTTTAGTAGAGACGAGATCTGGCTATATTGCCCAGGCTGGTCTCAAATTCCTTGGCACAAGCAATCCTCCTGCCTTGGGCCTCCCTAAATTCTGGGATTACAGATATAGGCTCTTCCATCTTCCTATAGCTTTAGCAATCAATCTGGTTGTCCAGTGCTATCAGCCATCTAGTAGGATCTCTATTTTTATTTTCATATATTTTTTGAGACAGAGTCTCACTCTGTTGCCCAGGCTGGAGTGTAGTGGCATGATCTTGGCTCATTGCATCCTCCACCTCCCAGGTTCAAGTCATTCTCCTGCCTCAGCCTCCCAAGTAGCTGGGACTAACGGCACAGGCCACCATGTCCGGCTAACTTTTGTATTTTTAGTGGAGACGGGATTTCACTATGTTGGCCAGGCTGGTCTCAAACTCCTGGACACAAGTGATCCCCTAACCTCTGCCTCCCAAAATGCTGGGATTACAGGCACGAGCCACCACGCCTGGCCTAGTAGTATCTTATATGGAAAGTTTTTCTCCTCTCCAAACAGGCTTAGAAAGAGAGGCTTGTTCTGACCCATATCTCACTAGATATTTATGAGAAAAAGTGTCTCACCATATCCTTACACATAATCAGCATTTTTGTCTGCTACAGTCCCAGTCATTTCCTACCTTTGGCCAGTTTCAACATGCAAGCAGCCTTTTGCACTGAATCTACATTGTGTGTACTGGCATGACATCAGCTGTCCTGTTCCTAGCAGGGTCTGGGAGCAGGAGACTTACAATGGTGCTTTGAGTCACAACAAAGCCCCTTCCTCTCTATTTAGGATTTCTGACATTTTTTCCTTCCACTTAAAATTCTTCTTCTATTTAAATAAAAAAAAAATTAAATTAAAACCATAAAGGGGAAAGGAGGAGTTGGCAGGACTAAAGGTCTAAAAACTTGAGAGGGAAGAGAGTTAAGAAAAGTTATAAAACTGCTTTGTGGTTACATCTCTTGCCAACTGGTTTCACTGTTAAAGTAGAGCTAAAGCTCATGCACAGAAAAGTGTTCTAGCTTTACAAATCGTCAAAAACTCATACAACTTCAAACATGACCCCCAAACATTCAAGAACTTTCATAATTCTAAGCAGAAAATAACTGACATTGCAAGTTATGGGAAGGGATTGACAATATCACACCTAACATAACTGAAGACTACGGGATGAGTTATTTTTTATCTCAGAAAGAATGCTTCATATTATTATATCACTTTCCAAACACAGGGATTTGGGCCAAATATTTAGCTTAAAAAAATCCAGCTTTCCCATCTAGGTGGAATATAGAGTAGGGATGGCTTTGCTCCCCAACAGGTCTGTTTATTTCATTATAACGACTGTTGTAACGAACCATCCCCATGTACAAAGCCAGATATATAGGAAAGTATGAGAAAACTGGAAAAATTTACCAGCTCCGTGGCCTCTGGATTGTGTTATAAATCACCAGCATATGTAACTCATTTTCTAGTTAAGTAATTCCCTCTGGGGACGAGGTCTGCAATCCACATGAAGGATCAAATTTCATTAGCAGTTGTAGGAAAACGCAACCCCGTGTATTTGCAAGTCAAAACTCCCAAAAGCTATAGCTAGTCTGGCTATCTTCATTGATTTTGCCTGAGAGAGGATTTTAGCTGACAGAAAACATTTGTTGGAAGGCACAGATGAGGAAGTTGAGAAGAAGAGAAGGGATTCAGCTAGCAGAGACAAGTAAGCCTCAGTCTTAATGTTAAACTCTGGCCTTAACACTCAGTCTGCAGCTGTGTCCAAGCAGAGAGCTATTCGGCAGTAATTCCACCCCCAGAGCTACAAATGATAAAGAACGCAGGAAGACAATTTAAAAGGGCAAGTGTACAAAAACACATCATCCAATCGGTATTAAACGCTCTTCATTTCTAGATACCAATTTGAATCCCAGTGTGAACTTGATTTAACATGAAATTGGGTCAGAGATTCACAAATCTTAGCATCTATGTAAATAATTCATTTGAGACGTATTAACTTATCTAACTGGAATCAAAAGACATACTGACCACATATTTGCCTGTACTCAAAATGGCTAGACTGGAAAAACAGCTTTGTTTAGTACTTGAATTGGCTTTCTCAAGTTTCAAACCCACCCAATTCTTACCTTCGTTTGAGTTGGTTCACCTTTCTCAAACATCATCTTAAGCCTGTTCAGCGGAATATTATATTTCTCTATTTTGCCTGAAGCTTCTGTGTTTTCACTGATTTCTGATTTTTCTACTTCATGCCTGGATTCTCCTAGACAATTTTCCATTTTTTTACTTTCTGTTGAGTGGTCTTTAAGATCCTCACTGTCCTTGATGTGGGGATATCGACCCTGAACGAGGGCTTCAGGAGGTGACCTGAATCTAGATCTGGGGTGGATTTGTTCCTCTTGGTCAGCTTCGGCTCCAGAAGCAGCGTGGCTTGTCACTTCAGCAGGAGGATGGTCCGCTCTGTGCCTAATCTCAGTGCTGCTGTTCCGTAGAGAGTCTGTGTGAGACTCTGCTCCCAGCCCTGGGTTCTCCCACTTCTTCTTTAACACAGTCAGGGTCCCCTTTCTAAAGTGCTGGGAGAGATTTTCGGTGTTCTAGAAGAACAAGAAGTAGGTGCCAGTTATAACTTGCCTGTTGAAACATTCAAACATGTTGTTCTTTGTAAAATGAAAGTTAAAACTCCAAGCTGCTCCTGGTCCACTGCTGTTTCAGACAGCTGTGAACAGTTACAGCCCTGCCACATGGAGAAAGCATCCACCCGGGAGAGGGAGAGGGAGAGGGAGAGGGAGAGGGGAAGAGAGAAAAAGTCAGGAGCTGAAGCAGGAAGTGATAAAACAGGATGGCCTTATAAGGACAAAATGAGAAGAAAGGCAAGCCCAGCTCTAATGATAGTTACATGAGAGACAAGAGATTTTTACCCAAAGATTAATGGGGAAAAAAACAAGAAAGAAAAAGCAAAATACAAGTGCTTGAAACGCTGTAACTACACATTAGCAAAGTTCATCATTACCTGCCATAAAATAACATGGTAAATTCTGCTGGTTTTTTCTTTTAAATAAGACAAAAATATAGGATAGCTGAAACTATACAATACCATTAATTATGGATAGTGGCAGCAAGGATTGAAACTATTTGTAGAACCCTGGAGAAGTCCCCAGAGTTTTCCAAGTATTTGCATAAATATTTAGTTATATCTGACATAATTTACATGCATATGAACAGTCAAATTTTATTTTTACATAAGAATTTAATCTTTTTTTTTTTTTTCCCTGCTCTTCTCTACAAGTTTATCTGTGTATAAATTCTCAGTTATCGGGGCTGGGCACGGTGGCTCACGCCTGTAATCCCAGCACTTTGGGAGGACAAGGCGGGCGGATCACGAGGTCAGGAGTTCGAGACCAGCCTGACCAACATGGTGAAATCCCCGTCTCTAAAAAAAAAATACAAAAAACTGGCTGCAGTGGTGTGCGCCTGTAGTCCCAGTCACTCGGTAGGCTGAGGCGAGAGAATCGCTTGAATCTGGGAAGTGGAGGTTGCAGTGAGCTAAGGCTGTGCCACTATACTCCAGCCTGGGTGACAGAGTGAGACTCCATCCCCCAACCAAAAAAAACCCAAAAAAACAAAAACTCAGTCATCAAGAAATTCACTGTTTTACAGATCCTTTGGTTGTAAAATATGCAGGCTTCAAATGCAAATACCATCACCAATCACTCAGATGATCAAAGGACACATATTTACATATCTAAGAGAGTTCACATTCACCAGGGCCAAACATGGAATTAATTTATACATATAAACAGACTGAAAACATCCTGGAAATTGTTACTGTTGTTCCACAATAGAGGAAACACGCTTGTCGAAAATTAAATGTCCCGGCTGGGCGCAGTGGCTCACACCTGTAATCCCAGCACTTTGGGAGGCTGAGGCGGGTGGATCACCTGAGGTCAGGAGTTCGAGACCAGCCTGGCCAACATGGCGAAACCGTGTCTCTACTAAAAATATATAAATTAGCCGGGCGTGGTGGCAAGCGCCTGTAGTCCCAGCTACTTGGGAGGCTGAGGCAGGAGAATCACTTGAACCCGGGAGGCAGAGGTTGCAGTGAGCCCAAATTGCTCCACTGTACTGGGTGACAGAGCGAGACTCTATCTCAAAAAAAAAAGAAAAAAAAAAAATTAAATGTCCCGTACTTTTAAAGGACTGTACTCCTAAGTAAATTGAACAGCACCACCTTCCCAACAAACTGCAAACTCCAATACCTTCTCTCCTGTAGTCTGTTACTCACCGGTCTTTCAACTAAGAAAGAAAGGACAAACAACCTAGGAATTAAACAGGATTAGCAGCTATTTTGGGAATTAAGTCTCTCACCCTATTACTCTTCTGAATATACCCTGAGAGCCACTTCATCAAGTGGCAACAAGGCTTGAAAAAAAAATTGTAGAACAACTGCTTGATTCTAGTGTTTACATTTTAGTTTACAAAAATGATCCATTGGGGGAAGAATGTATGGATCAGAGATATAAGAAGCTTAAAAAGTTTTCTTGCTGGAAAAGAGAGAATTACAAAATAGCTCCAGAAGCTGGTTCTACCCTAACTGCCAGCAGCACTCTTGGCTCTATAAGGTCTTGTGCCACACAATGGATGAGTCATCTAGGTCTCTCACTTCACCTGCCCTTACTGTAACCACACAGGAGCCCTGACAATCACTTTGCCTTGGTAACTGGACACTGTTTTTTCTCAGATATATATCGTGTGATCAAAGTATACTTATTGACATGAAAAGATGCTCATAGGATACTTTTGAATAAAGAAAGCAAATTATAAGACAGCATGATCTCATTTTATTTTAATTTTTTTTAGAGACAGGGTCTCGCTTTGTCACCCAGGATGAAATGCAGCGGCATAATCATAGCTCACTGCAGCTGTTTGACTTCCTGGGCTTAAGTGATCCTCCCACCTCAGCCTCCTGAGTAGTTAGGACTACAGGTGTATGTCAGCATGCCTGGCTATATATATATATATTTTTTTGAGATGGAGTTACGCTCTCGTTGCACAGGCTGGAGTGCAATGGCGTGATTTTGGCTCACTGCAACCTCCGCCTACCGGGTTAAAGCAATTCTCATGCCTCAGTCTCCCAAGTAGCTGGGATTACAGGCATGTACCACCATGCCTGGCTAATGCTGTATTTTTAGTAGAGATGGGGTTTCTCCATGTTGGCCAGGCTGGTCTCGAACTCCCAACCGCGGGTGATCTGCCCGCCTCAGCCTCCCGAAGTGCTGGGATTACAGGCATGAGCCACTGTGCTCAGCCCCAACTGTCTCTTTAATATGTTCATAACATTATCTTATTTTTAATTTATTATTTTTCTCAATTACAAAAGTAATAACTTGTTGGGGGGAAAACTTTCAATCAATATAGAAATATGTACATGACATGAATAGATGCTACAATACATGCCATTTTCCCTACTTGACTCCCCACCTTTCCCAAACTAGATACCCACTCCTGACAGTTTATATGGTATATATGTTCTCATTCTTTTCTATTTTGTACACTATATGTATTTTTTTTGTACAAAATCATACTGCACTTACTGTTCTACACTTTGTATTTAATCACTTAATGTGCTTTTGATGTATTTTCATGCCCATACATAAAATCTGCAATCTTTTTTTTTTTGAGACGGAGTCTCACTCTGTCACCCAGGCTAGAGTGTAGTGGCACGATCTCGGTTCACTGCAACCTCTGCCTCCCAGGTTGCAGCAATTCTCTTACCTCAGCCTCTCAAGTAGCTGGACTTACAGGAATGTACTACCATGCCGGCTAATTTTTGTATTATTAGTAGAGACAGGGTTTCACCATGTTGGCCAGGCTGGTCTGGTCCTGACCTCCCTCAGGTGATCTACCTGCCTTGGCCTCCCAAAGTGCTGGGATTACAGGTGTAAGCCGCCATGCCTGGCCAAAATCTTAACAACCATATAGTATATTATACTCTATATGCAATTACCATTCCCCTACTGATTAATATCTGTATCGTTCAAAATTATTTGCCAGCTATTTAGATTACAATTTATATGTCATTATTACTTTAATTTACATTTATCTGATCATCAGTGAGGCTAAGTATTTTTTCACATAGTTACTTCTTTGTTATCTATTTTATTTATTTATTTATTTATTATTTATTTATTTATTTATTTATGAGACAAGGTCTTGCTCTATTGCCCATGCTACAGTGCAGTGGCATGATCACGGCTCACTGCAGCCTTGACCTCCTGGGCTCAAGTGATCCTCCCACCTCTGCCTCCCAAGTATCTGGGACCACAGGCCCATGCCACCACGTCCAGCTAAATTTTTAAAATTTTTACAGAGAGGGGTCTCACTATGTTGCCCAGGCTCAAACTCCCAGGCTCAAGTGATCCTCCCACCTCAGCCTCCCAAAGTGTGGGGATCACAGGTGTGAGCCACCATGCCCGTCCTCTTCTTTAAATACCTATTCATGTCCACTTACCTCAACTGCTAAATGCACTGGAGGCTTCTGCTTTATTTGATCTCACTATAGCATTTGATCACTCTCCCTTGTAAAAACTGCTTCCAACTTTTCTGTGATACCCCTTTTTCTTAGATTTCTTCCCATTTTGAGATGCAAGAAGGGTGTAGAAAAAAACAATAATGAAAAAAAAGATTTCACTGGGCGCAGTGGCTCATGTCTGTAATCCCAGCACTTTGGGAGGCCGAGGCGGGCGGATCATGAAGTCAAGAGATCGAGACCATCCTGGCCAATATGGTGAAACCCTGTCTCTATTAAAAATACAAAAATTAGGTGGGCACGTTGGCATGCGCCTGTAGTCTCAGCTACTTGGGAGGCTGAGGCAGGAGAATTGCTTGAACCCAGGAGGCGGAGGTTGCAGTGAGCCAAGATCATGCCACTGCCTTCCAGCCTGGCAAAAGAGCAAGACTCCATCTCAAAAAAAAGAAGTTTTGTTCTCATTTATCTGGCCACTACTCAGTTTCATAATTTAGTAATTCTTTTTCTTTCCTTTTTTTTTTTTTTTTTTTACAGATTTCCCCTCCTCTGTCCTTCCCTTATATGGTGGGGTCCCTCAGCGTTTTTGTCTTAGGTCCTCTGTTTTGCTTACATTACATATTCTCTGCATATGATGTTATCCATCCTGATTTCACCCACCATATAGATTATAACATCAAAAAATATATAGATAGATCTATATACTATGTATCTATATAGACAGAGTTATAGAACTTATCTCTAGACAGATATCTCTCCTTTTCTACCAATTCTACCTGGAAGTGCTAGAGGCATCCTAAACTCCTCCTTGATTAAGGTTGAAGTCTTCCCTTTCTTTTTTCTTTTTCTTTCTTTCTTTCTTTTTTTTTTTTTGAGATGGAGTCTTGCTCTGTCACCCAGGCTGGAGTGCAGTAGTGCAATCTTGGCTCACCACAGCCTCCACCTCCTGGGTTCAAGCGATTCTCCTGCCTCAGTCTCCCGAGTAGCTGGAATTACAGGTGTGCACTACCACGTCTGGCTAATTTTTTTTGTATTTTTAGTAGAGATGGGGTTTCACCATGTTGGCCAAGCTGGTCTCGAACTCCTGACCTCAGGTGATCCATCCGCCTCAGCCTCCCAAAGTGCCAGGATTACAGATGTGAGCCACTGCACCCGGCCTGAAGTCTTCCCTTTCTTCCCTTCACTCCTCATTCTCTAACCTGTTTCTTTTCTTGAATTCTCTATCTTGGTGAATGCGACAATCATCTTTTCATCTGTCAAGTAGGCCTGTTCTCTTATGCCTTCATGCTGTGCATGTGCTGCTTCCTCCATCTAGAACACAAAGCCTCTGCCGCTCCCTGTCGCCTCTGCTTAGCTAATTCCTCTTGGTCCTTTAGGGTTGAGTCAGGCACTGCCTCTTCTGGGAAGCCTTTCTAGATGTGGCACAGTTCAGGTCCCTCCTAAATTCTCCCCCAGCCCATTCTATTTATTTGATATGGTACTTATCACACCTGGATTGTAATTCTATTTTCCAAATTCTAAACAGTCCCTTGGAGGCAGAGAATACATCTCATTCTTCTTGTGTCTTCAGGAGCTGGAACATAAGAGATGCTCCATGATGACTGTCTATACTCATGGGGTCAACTTCTCTCATCCCACTGTCTTGAACCTAGCCCAATTCAGGCCTCTATTCCACCACTCCCAAACAACACGAGATGACCAGTGACCTTCATGTTGCCAAATCTGATGGTCAGTTCTCAGCTTATCTGTGTGTTTGATTCTGTTAACTCCCCTTCTAGAAACACTTTCTTCACTTGGCTTCTGGCACTTGTTTCCTCTGCTAGTTACTCCTTATATCTCCAACCTTTAAACGCCAAGGTGCCCCTGAGCTAAGTCATGAGACCACTTCTCTGTCTACACTCACTTCCTACCTCATCTCAGGCACCTCAAAGCTTAAAAAAAGCTTTAAGTACCACTGACACTTTGACACACGTCCATTTTATCCGCAGCAGGCATCTCTTCCAATTCCAGATTTTTATATAGTATCCAAGTTCCTACTGACATTTCCATTTGGATGTCTTAATAAAACATGTTACAGTTTACATGTGCAAAACTGAGCTTCTACTATTTCTCCCTCTCTAAATCTGCTTTACTGTAGTCTTCCCCGTCTCAATTAACGGTATTTTAACTTAATTGTGTTTCAGCCGAAAACACTGTTGCTATTCTTTTATTTATTTTTTTTTTTATAATAGAGATGGGGTCTGCTATATTGCCCAGGCTGGTCTTGAATTCCTCACCTCAAGTGATCCTCCTGCCCTGACCTCCCAAAGTTCTGGGATTACAGACACAAGCCACTGTGGTAGAGCCACTGCTGCCATTCTTGATTCTTATTTCTCTCTACCTTCAACATACATCCTGACCACTTCTCAACACCTATACTGCTACTACTCTAGTCCAAACCATAGTATACCTGGTCTAAATCATTATAATTGTCTCTTAATTGGCCTCCATGGTTCTGCCATTATTGTTCCTCTACATTCTCTTCCTTCTATTTTTTTACATTTAAAAAATAGAGAGACAGGGTCTCGCTAGTTTGCCCAGGCTAGTCTTGAACTCCTGGCCTCAAGCGATCCTCCCGCCTCAGCCTCCTGTGATCCTCCCACCTTGGCCTCCTAAAGTGCTGGGATTAGAGCCTTCTCTTCCTTCTTTTTAAAAATTTAAGTCAGACCACATCACTCCTTTGCATATAAACCCTCTCCAAAGGCCTCCTTGCATTCAGAGTTAAAGCCCAGGTCTTGGCCGGGCGCGGTGGCTCAAGCCTGTAATCCCAGCACTTTGGGAGGCCGAGACGGGCGGATCACGAGGTCAGGAGATCGAGACCATCCTGGCTAACACAGTGAAACCCCATCTCTACTAAAAAATACAAAAAACTAGCCGGGCGAGGTGGCGGGCGTCTGTAGTCCCAGCTACTCCGGAGGCTGAGGCAGGAGAATGGCGCGAACCCGGGAGGCGGAGCTTGCAGTGAGCTGAGATCCGGCCACTGCACTCCAGCCCGGACTACAGAGCAAGACTCCGTCTCAAAAAAAAAAAAAAAAAAAAAAAAAAGCCCAGGTCTTTACAATGACACCATTTGACCTTTCTCTTTGTATTCCTCAAACATACCAAGACCGTTCTTGCCTGAGGACATTCGCACAAGTGGTTCCTTCTGCCTGACTCTTCTCCCTGGCTCATGTCCTCAAATCTCTGCTCAACCGTTTCCTCATCACAGGCCTTCATTGACCACCCTAGACTCTATCCTCCTTACCTGCGTCCTGCTGTTCCACAGCACTAATCACTACTGACACAATTTCTTTTTTTAATTAAAAAAAATTGTTTTGAGACAGAGTCTCACTCTGTCACCCAGGCTGGAGTGCAGTGGCGCGATCTCGGCTTACTGCAATCTCTGCCTCTCGGGTTCAATTGATTCTCCTGCCTCAGCCTCCAGAGTAGCTGGGATTACAGGCATGTGCCACCACACTCAGTTAATTTTTGTATTTTTAGTAAAGACAAGGTTTCACCATCTTGGCCAGACTGGTCTCCCAACTCCTAACTTCAGGTGATCTGCCTGCCTCGGGCTCCCAAAGTACTGGGATTATAGGCATGAGCCACCATGCCTGGCCCTACTGACACAATTTCTTTATTGTCTGTCTTTTGCACTAGAATGTAAATTCCACAAGGGCTGGGATGTAGTCTGTGCTTGGCATGTAGTATGTGCTCAGTGAAAACTTGTTAAATGGATAAGAGTGAAGGGAAGGAAGAAAGAAAGGAGCAAGTAGTGGGGGGGACAGACAGAGGCAAGAGGGAAGAAACCAGCAGTTGAGTAAAGTAATGGTAGTTTTTTCTTATAATGCACCAGAGGAGATCCATTTTTTTAATTACAGGAAAATTAAGTCAAGGACCTCAGCCATAGAGAGAACAAATTTACAGGGACACATTATGCACTAGTTTAAATAGGTTAGGTACTGAAAACTGCCAGGAGGATGTTTTTGTAATGCCATCCAAATTACGGAATTATTGCCCCAACATATGAGTTTTCTTCCTCACAAGATTAAATCAAGCAAAATTTCAAAAGACATGTATTGTTCAGCCTCACTGGAAATTAGCAAGCATGGAGACTAGAGAATGGGTAAAAGCAGAGAGTTTATTCTGGAGGTTTTTGTCTTTGATAGATCCTGCAGCTAGGAAACTTGCTGACTAGATTGGGTCAAGAAGTTTGCTTTAAACAAAAAACCCAGAAGATGAGAACAGCTGCACAGCTACTACCATTTAAATGCACAGATGTAGAAGTTCTGATTGTCTGATGCGGAAAAAAGGAAGACTACCTAGGAAACCCTGTGTTCTCATTTGAGAAGAAGCCACTTTACTAACCCCAGGCAAGCGCTTGGTCTCTTGTCCTTCACTCAACACAGGAAAGAAAAAGTGGTTCAAAAGGAGAAACGCAGTGAAAAAATAAGATTCCCTGCACTGAATCAAGCTGTCCTGAGCAAATGGCTCACAGATCACACCAGCTGGCACAAATGTCCACTCAGCTGACACAGAACCCAAGCCCCACAGAGGCTGCAGGTGGCCTGGCCACACAGTTCTGCTCAAGAAGTGCCACGTGCCCTGGAATTTCTGAATACTTACAGTTCTCTTCTTCTCCATGTTTGTTTCTTCAGCTGCTTTCTGGTACCTTCAGAGAAGCGGGGGAAAGAATGTCTCAAATTAAACTTATATTTTTACTCTTTCAATTTTTTATCTTTTTTTGAGATGAAGTCTCACTCTTGTTGCCCAGGCTGCAGTGCAGCGGTGTGATCTCGGCTCACTGCAACTTCTACCTCCCGGGTTCAAGCGATTCTCCTGTCTCAGCCTCCAGAGCAGCTGGGATTACAGGCACCCACCACCATGCTCAACTAATTTTTGTAGTTTTAGTAGAGATGGGGTTTTACCATGTTGGCCAGGCTGGTCTTGAACTCCTGACCTCAAGTGATCCACCTGCCTCAGCCTCCCAAAGTGTGTGCCCAGCTTTTTTTTTTTTTTTTTTTTGAGACAGGGTCTCACTCTGTTGCTCAGGCTGGAATACAGTGGTACAACCATGGTTCATCATAGTTCACTGCAGCCTTGACCTCCCGGGCTCAAGCGAACTTCCTGTCTCAGCCTCCTGAGTGGCTGGGACTATATAAGTGCACACCACCACATCTGGTTTTTTAAAAATTTTTGTAGAGATGGGGTCTTGCCATGTTGCCTAGGCTGGTCTCAAACTCCTGAGCTAAAGTGATCCTCATGCTTCGGCCTCCTAAAGTATTGAGATTACAGGCGTGAGCCATCACCCCAGCCACTTCCTTTTTTTCTTTTTCTTTTTTTTTTGAGATGGGATTTCTCTTTGTCACCCAGGCTGAAGTTCAGTAGTTTGATCTTGTTGCACTGCAACCTCCACCTCCAGGGCTCAAGTGATCCCACCACCTCATCCTCCTGAGTAGCTGGGACCACAGGTGCACACCAACACATGGCTAATTTTTTGTATTTTTCGTAGAGACGGGGTTTCACCATGTTGACCAGGCCGGTCTCAAACTCCTAAGCTTAAGTGATCTGTTGGCCTCGGCCTCCCCAGATGCTGGGATTATAGGCATGAGCCACCAGGCCCTGCCCCCCAGCCACTTTCAATCTTTAAGAAAACCAGTTCTAGGCTGGGTGAAGTGGCTCACACCTGTAATCCCAGCACTTTGGGAGGCTGAGGCAGGTGGATCGCCTGAGGTTGGGAGTTTAAGACCAGCCTGGCCAGCATGGTGAAACCCCATCTCTACTAAAAATACAAAAATCAGCCAGGCATGGTGACGCACACCTATAATCCCAGCTACCTGGGGGGCTGAAGCACGAGAATCGCTCAAACCCAGGAGGTGGAGGTTGCAGTGAGCTGAGATCACGCCGTTACACTCTAGCCCAGGTGACAGAGCAAGACTCAAAACAAACAAGCAAGCAAACCCAAAAAAACAGTCTGCATACCTATTTCTGCCAGCAGTTGCTTTTAACAACGCTATCAGAAGAAGCTGTAAATCAGAGCAGACCTCACTTCCTGCAGCTATTCCAGTCATCTGCTCTGATATAACAGCAAGATCCCAGTGGATAAGGTCAAATGCTGAAACAATTGCATAGAACAGAAAGTCCAGGCTTTAAGCCCCAGTTTTGCTGCTTATTAACTGTGATCTCTGGCAAGTGACTTAATCTCTCTAAGTCTCAGTTTCCTTATCTAGAAAGTTGTTACAATCTACTTTCAGGATTGCTGGGAAGATTAAATGTAATCACATGTGTAAAAACATTTTGAAATTAGTTAAGTCCATACAGCAATGCATTAATCCCAATATATACATTTCCCCTCCCATATTTATGCCTCTGATATCTTACAATTGTTCTAATCTTGAGAGATAGTCACATTGCCTGTACATGTTGAATTTAGTATAAGTTATTGATATTGTCATTTTAACTCAGTTAAAAGTATTTCATGGTACTACATAGTTTAGTTTTGTTTTGTTTTGTTTGAGGCAGACTTTCACTCTTGTTGCCCAGCTGGAGTGCAATGGCACAATCTCGGCTCACTGTAATCTCTGCTTCCCGGGTTCAAGCATTCTCCTACCCCAGCCTGTTAAGTAGCTAAGATTACAGGCATGTACCACCATGCCTGGCTAATTTTTGTATTTTATACTAAAGACAGGGTTTCACCATGTTGGCCAGGCTGGTCTCGAACTCCTGATCTGATGTGATCCACCTGCCTCAGCCTTCCAAAGTGCTGGGATTACAGGCTTGAGCCACTGCACCCAGCTATTACTATATGTTTTAAATGCCACCTTAAAATTTCTTTTAAAAGATTACATTATGCTTGACATTTAAGGAAAAATTATTTTACATATGCACAAGAGTAATATGTGAGAAAAGTTTGTGATAAGCACTGATCAGTTTAATGAGCATTTTTTCTTAGACATGCAAAAATAGTGGCACAGCCTATAGTTGATGACATCTTAGATTTCATAAATAATTACTTGTTATTACTTTTATCATTTTGTTATTTTTATTACTTGGATTGGAAGACCTCTGAGAAAAAAATTAAAGTCCTTTTCAAGGAGGAACAGGTTTTCTCCATTTAAAGGCTAAGTGGTCCGGAGATTTGTGCAGGTCCAAGCTGCACAAATCTCCAGACCACCCAGAACAACCTTTTTTTTGAGACAGAGTCTTGCTCTGTTACCCAGACTGGAGTGCAGTGGTGTGATCTCAGCTCACTGCAACCTCTGCTTCCCGATTCAAGTGATTCTCATCCCCCGGCCTCCCGAGTAGCTGGGATTACAGGCATGCCCCACCACACCTGGCTAATTTTTGCATTTTTAGTAGAGACAGGGTTTCACCATGTTGACCAGGCTTGTCTCGAACTCCTAGCCTCAAGAGATATGCCTGCCTTGGCCTCCCAAAGTGCTGCGATTACAGGCATGAGTCACCACGCCTGGCCCCAGAACAACCTTAACCTGGCTTCCTCCAGGCCTCTGAGTCATGCACTGAAGTCAGCACCATCACGTGGAGAATCACCATTGTGTGCCTCTCCTTGGGCCTGCATTAGCAGATCTCAGTGAGCCCCACCTCAGAAAAGGGCCCTGTTCAAAGGGCACTGTCCTCTGCCTAAAGGTAGAATTTCAGAATTCACAAGGCGGCATTTGGAGTAGGAGGTAAGAGAAGAAGAAAAAAAGCAGCCTCAGGCCTGGTGCCATAGCTCACACCTGTAATCCCAGCACTTTGGGAGGCCGAGGTGGGCTGATCACTTGAACCCAGAAGTTCGAGACCAGATGGGTAACACAGTAAAACCCTGTCTCTACAAAAAATACAAAAATTAGCTAGGTGTGGTGCACGCTTGTAGTCCCAGTGACTTGGGAGGCTGAGATAGGAGGATTCCTTGAGCCAAGGAGGTTGAGGCTGCAGTGAGCTACGATCACGCCACTGTACTCTAGCCTGAGCTACAGAGTGAGACCCTGTCTCAAAAAAAAAACAAAAAAACAAAAAAAACCAGCCTTTATCTCCAGGACTCAAGCAATCCTTCCACCTCAGCCTTGCAAGAAGCTGGGACTAAAGACATCTACCATCATACCTGACTAACTTAAAAAAATTTTTTTTAGTAGATATAGGGTCGTGCTGTGTTGCCCAAGCTGAGCTGGTCTCAAACTTCTGAGCTCAAGTGATCCTCCTGTCTCAGTCTCTCAAAGTGTTGAAATTACAGGTGTGAGCCACCATGCCCAGCCAAGAAAGAGTATTACATAAAGGGTCTTCCAATTCTATCACTTTTTTTTTTTTTTTGAAGAGTCCTGCTCAGTCCCCTAGGCTGGAGTACAGTGGTGTAATCTCGGCTCACTGCAACCTCTGTCTCCCGGGTTCGAGTGATCGAGTGATTCTCCTGAGTAGCTGGGATTACAGGTATGCGCTGCCATGCCCAGCTAATTTTTGTTTTTTTTAGTAGAGATGGGTTTCACCAAGTTTGCCAGGCTGGTCTCAAACTCCTGACCTCAAGTGATCCACCAGCCCTGGCCTCCCAAAGTGCTGGGATTACAGGTGTGAGCCACCATGCCCAGCCCCCAATCCTATCACTGTCTAATTTTAATAGTCAGATATTAACAAGCATCTCAGTCACCATGTAGATATTGCTCTGCAATTGAGCAGAACTCTCTAATAGGGTAGGGTAAAAGGACTACCAAAAATTTCTGGCACTTCATTGACCATAACTAGGAAGAAAGTGGGATTAGAACTGCTATGATTCAATTGACAAGCTGAAAATATATTTGCAACTTATATTACAGACAAAAAATTAATTTCCCTAGAATATAAATAACTACTAATCAACAGGGAAATGACAACTGAATAAATAAAAAGGCAGATATAAACATACAGTTCACGGCTGTGTGCGGTGCCTCACGCCTGTAATCCCAGCACTTTGGGAGATGGAGGTGGGCGGATCATGTGAGGTCAGGAGTTGGAAACCAGCCCCGCCAACCTGGCAAAACCCTGTCTCTACTAAACATACAAAAATTAGCCGGGCGTGGTGGCAGGCACCTGAAATTCCAGCTACTAGAGAGATTGAGGCATGAGAATCGCCTGAACCCGGGAGATGGAGGTTGCAGTGAGCCAAGACTGCACCACTGCACTCCAGCCTGGGTGACAGACCACACTCCGTCTCAAAAAAACAAAAAGAAAAACATACGGTTCACAAAAAGAACGTCTCATGGCTCTTAAACAGAAAAGATGTTCAACCTCAAAATGCAAATTCAAACAATGCTAAGAACATTTTACCTATCAAATAGGAAAATATTTTCTTTCTTTTTTTTTTTTTTTTTGAGATGGAGTCTTACTCTGTCACCCAGGCTGGAGTGTAGTGGCGCGATCTCAGCTCACTGCAACCTCCGCCTCCCAGGTTCAAGTGATTCTCCTGCCTCAGCCTCCCAAAGTGCTGGGATTATAGGCATGAGCCACTGCATCCGGCCAGAAAAGATTTTCTTAAAAAGCTAATATGCAGAGGTTCCCTTTCTCAGCTTGGAGTCCTTCTCCCTGTGTCTCTGTATGGGGAAGCTTCTTTTTCCTTGTTTCTTGCCTAATAAACACTCTGCTCCTTAAACCACGCACACACACACGTGTGCATACACACAATGCACACAGCTAATATGCAGTTGGGTTGGGTGGCTCATGCCTGTAATCCCAGTGCTTTGGGAAGTGGAGGTGATAGGACTGCTTGAGGTTAGGAGTTTGAGGCTGCAGTGAGCTGTGACTATGCCACTGAACTTCTGTTTAAAACAAACAAATAAACAAACAAAAAAGGCTAATATGGAACATTGGTGAGGGTATGGGGAAACAGGTTCTGTCTTACATTGTTGGTGGGAAGGTAAATTGGTAAAATCTTTATAGAAGGCATTTTGTCTACGCCTTCTTTAATATTTGCCAAAATTATAAAAGCACAAATGTTATAATTTACCAATTCTTTCTGCTCCCAGAATTTATCCTATAGATACACTAAAAAAAATTTTCATATTAGATTATTTATCACAGCATTAAATATAACAGTAAAAGACTGAGAACAACCTGAATGTCCATTAGCAGAGGAGTGGTAAATTACAATGTATATGTATAATGAAAAGGGAAGGTGGCAGTGATCGTACAATAATATGAATGTACTTAATGCCACTGAACCGTATTCTTAAAAGTGGTTGGCCAGGTGCAGTGGCTCATGCCTATAATCCCAGCACTTTGGGAGGCCAAGGCGGGTGGATCTCCTGAGGTCAGGAGTTCAAGACCAGCCTGGCCAACATGGTAAAACCCCATCTCTACTAAAAATATAAAGATTAGTTGGGCATGGTGGCTCATGCCTGTAGTCCCAGCTACTCGAGAGGCTGAGGCATGAGAATCCTTTGAACCCAGGAGGTGGAGACTGCAGTAAGCTGAGATCACACCACCGCACTCCAGCCTGGGCAACAGAGTGAGACTCGGTCTCAAAAAAAAAAAAAAGAAAGTGGTTAAAATGGTAAATTTTATGTTATATACTGTGTATTTTACCACAGTTAAAACAAAACAGTATGGTACCAGCATAAACACAGATATATAGACCAATGGAATAGAACACACAGCCCAGAAATAAACCGTTACATGTAGGGTCAAATAATTTTTTGACAAGAGTGCCAAGACCATCCAGTGGGGAAAGTAAAATCTTTTCAACAAATGGTGCCGGGAAAACCAGATAGCCACATGCAAAAAAATGAAATTGGACTACCATATACAAAAATTAAGTCAAATGGATCAAAGACCTAACTATAAAAGCTAAAACTATAAAACTCTTGGTTGAAACATAGGGAAAAAGTCTCATGACATTGGATTTGGCAATGATTTTTTGAAATTTATTTTTTGTCGTTTTTCTTTCTTATTTTTGTTTTTCTTATTTTTTATCTTATTTTAATTTTTTATTATCTTTTGATCATCTCATCATTACAAGATTTAGTAATGCCTCATTGGAATACAACACCAAAAGCACAGGCACAAAAGAAAAAATAAACTAGACTTCAACAAAATTAAAAACTTTTCTGAGGGTTGGCGCAGTGGCTCATGCCTGTAATTTCAGCACTTTGGAGGACAAGGTGGGTGGATCACGTGAGGTCAGGAGTTCAAAACCAGCCTGGCCAATATGATGAAACTTTGTCGCTACTAAAAACACAAAAATTAGCTGGGTGTGGTGGTAGGCACCTGTAATCCCAGTTACTCAGGAGGCTGAGGCTGCTGAATCATTTGAACCCGGGAGGCGGAGGTTGCAGTGAGCCGAGATTGTGCCACTATACTCCAGCCTTGGCAACAGGGCAAGACTGTGTCTCAAAAAAACAAAACAAAACAAACAAAAACAAAAAAACTTTTGCGCATCAAAGAACACTATCAACAGGCCGAGTGTAGTGGCTCATGACTGTAATCCCAGCACTTTGAGAGGCCGAGGTGGGTGGATCACTTGAGGTCAGGAGTTCAAGACCAGCCTGGACAACATGGTGAAACCCCGTCTCTACTAAAAATACAAAAATTAGCTGGACGTGGTGGTGGGCACCTGTAACTCCAGCTACTGAGGAGGCTGAGGCAGGAGAATCGCTTGAACCTGGGAGGCGGAGGTTGCAGTGAGCCAAGATTGCACCACTGCCCTCCAGCCTGGGCGACAGAGTGAGTCTCTGTCTCATGAAGAAAAAGAAAAAGAACATTATCAACAAAGTAAAAATGTCCCATGGAGTGGGAGAAAATATTTGCAACTCATATTTGAGTTTTAAAGTAACAAAAATGAGATAATGTAATACATACTATTCTGCTTCTCCCTTTCTCCATTTCAGAGAGAAATTCAGAGAAGCTGACATTTTAATTCAAGAAATACTTATCGCTGTCTACTATGTTCCAAGCACTAGAGAAAAAGTAATGAAAGAAATAACCAAAACAGACATAATATCTGCTCTCAGACGCTTACAGTTTAGACACTAAAAACAGAAGCACACAAATATACATACATACACATACACACACACACAGTGGTAAGTCCTTTGGAAAAAAAAGAACAGGGTATTATTAAATAACAAAGGAACACAATTGAGAAAGGAAGAGGGATTCAAGGAAAGCCTACTTATATTAATTAGCCTGATTTGATAATTCCACAATGTATTCATGTATTAAAACATCACTTTGGCCAGATGTGGTAGTTCATGCCTGTAATCCCAGCACTTTGGGTAGCTGAGGCAAGTGGATCATTTGAGGCCAGGAGTTCAAGACTGGCCTGGGCAACATGGAGAAACCCTGTCTCTATTAAAAACACAAAAATTAGCCACCAGGCACGTTGGTGTGCACCTGTAGTTTCGGCTACTGGGGAGACTGAGGCGGGAGGATCGCTTGAACCTGGTAAGTGGAAGTTGCAGTGAGCCAAGATAGCGCCACTGTACTCCAGCCTGGGTGATAAAGCAAGACTCTCTCAAAAAACAAACAAAAGGCTGGGCGCGGTGGCTCAAGCCTGTAATCCCAGCACTTTGGGAGGCCGAGACGGGCGGATCACGAGGTCAGGAGATCGAGATCATCCTGGCT
>NW_012114611.1:695478-722594 GCF_000951035.1 Colobus angolensis palliatus | reverse complement strand
TGAGATTCCTCTGAAGACCGCAATTAAGATAGTTTAAAAACTACCAGGCTAGATTCTCTTTAATTCCAAAAATGTATGAGTCAAACAAATTCCACTCAAAGAGTCAACTGTTATCAAATGAAGGATTATATTATGCTGAAGTCAGTGGTGAGTGAAACCAAAGCTAGCTATTCAAATGGACGTATCAATAGGAACTTCTTACCTCAAATCTGTTATAGAGGCTTAGTCAGAGAAATAAGTCTACAGCTATAAAGGACCATGGGACACAAACTCTGATGCTAGAAAAAGTACTCTTCTATACATATAAACATAAAAAGCACTGTTAGCAATTAGAAAGTAAAGCTGACTTATCTACAAACATCAGCCAAATTAAGCTTCCTCCAAACATCACTTTCATATTAATCTCTGATCAGAGACCTCCTAAGTTTTCCTACTGTTTTTAGCTAGGCTTGTATAGGACTTAATATTTGTAAACCCCATAATATAAAGCCACTAGGTGTTGGAAACAGACATTAGTATATGCTTTGTGGAAAACAGTCCTGTAGTCTACAGCCATACCACCCTGAACGTGCCTGATCTCAACTGATCTTGGAAAATAGTCCTGCAGTCTTCTTTGGGAAGCTACAGTGAGTGAACCTTAAAAACCTTAAGTAATATTAGCAACGTGTTTCCACTGAGTATAAAACCTAGAACAGAAATCCAGGCTGATTTCCTGGTTTTCACTCCCATCAGTATAAACCACCACCTGTCCTACTTCTATGTCTTTACCTCCTGTTGCTCCCCTTCCTCTGGAATGTCTCCAGCATTCTCCAAGCCTACCAAATGACTCTATTCATCTTTCCAAACCAGTTCCATATGTTAAGCACATCAGAAGAAAAATATGTAACAGGAACAAACTCAAATATTAACTTGAACAGGTTACTTCCTTTGCCTCAGTTTTCTCAACTATAAAAGAGGGGTAAAGCCCCTTCCTCATATAGTTTTTGTTAGGATTTGAAATAGTATATATTTTATACATTTCTTTCTTTCTTTTTTTTTTTTTCCTGACACAGTCTCACTCGGTTGCCCAGGCTGGAGTGCAGTGGCGTGATCTTGGCTCACCACAACCTCTGCCTCCCAGGCTCCAGTGATTCTTCCACCTCAGCCTCCCAAGTAGCTGGGATTACAGCTGCGCACCACCACCGCCCAGCTAAATTTTTGTATGTTTTTGTATTGTCATATTTTGAGACAGAGTCTCGCTCTGTAGCCCAGGCTGGAGTACAGTGGTGTGATCTCGGCTCACTGCTACCTCTGCCTCCCGGGTCCCGGTTAAGCAATTCTCCTGCCTCAGCCTCCCAAGTAGCTGGAATTACAGGCACGGGCCACCATGCCCAGCTAATTTTTGTATTTTTTAGTAGAGACAGGGTTTCACCATGTTGGCCAGGCTGGTCTTGAACTCCTGACCTCGTGATCTGTCCGCCTCAGCCTCCCAAAGTGCTGGGATTACAGGCATAAGCCATCGCGCCCAGCCGTTTTTTTTTTTGTATTTTTAGTAGAGATGGGGTTTCACCATGTTGGCCAGGCTTGTCTTGAACTCCTGACCTTAAATGATCCACCTGCCTTGGCCTCCCAAAGTGCTGGGATTACAGGCTTGAGCCACCGCGCCCGGCCTTCAATTCGTGTTTTTAAAAGAGTGCTCTGGAGTGTGGAGAATGGACTGGAAGGGGCTGAGAATGGAGGTGGCATTAATGAGAGATAATGCTGGCTGGGCTGCAGAGATAACGGCGCTAGAGATAAAGACAAGTGAATAGATTTGAGATACATTTTGAAGAAGAATCAGTAGGGTGGTAATGAGACGGGGAAGAGAGAATGATTCCTAGGTTTCTGGCAGCTGAGTCAATGGAAGTAATGCTTCCTGGGATGTGGAATTGTGAAGGAAGAGCAAATTTGGAAACGGGGAAGATCAAGAGTTCAATGTTAGCCATGTTAACGAAAACATCCATTTGGTGGGAGCAGTGATGAGATGCATGTGTCCAGAGCTCAGAAGAAAGCTCTGAGCTAGTTGTACGCATTCAGGACTTATGTGCCCACGGATTGTATTAAAGCCACAGGAGTAGATGACATCTGCAAAGAGTGTGTAGTGTGAGAAGATGCCTGGAACTCAGTCCTGGAGACTCTAACATTTCAGCAGTCGGAACAGATAAGAGAGACTGACAAGGAAGAGACGGAGAGGGAGGAGGAAAATGATGAGACTTCCAGAGAAGCCAAGAGAAGCAAAAATGTGGGAGGGAAAAAGTGGTGAGAGTTCATGTAAGATAAAGACCAAGAAACATCCCTTTGATTTAGCAACACAGAAGTGTTTGGTAATCTTGGCAATCCTTTTTCATTATAATTAATTCACCCATATTCCTTTAGTGGGCATTTGGATTGTTTCCAGTTTTTCACCATTGCAAATAATGCTTTGGTGAATGTCCTTGTACGTGTATTTTTCCCACTTGTACTTACATATCTGTCTAAGAGATTCCTTAAAAGTGAGAATTCAGGATACAGTGGATTGTAGCTATTATAAAAAGGAACTTAGAACTGGCCTTGAACTTGCGTTTCCACACCCCTTGGATAATCATCTACAGTATATTACAGCAATAATACAATATATGAAAACTAGAACCAATTGGCAGACAGGTTTATATTTAGTCAACTGTTCTCCAAGGCAAGGTATTTACATTGTGGTTAGTTGAGTAAATAAGCTCAGAGGTTCCCTTCCCTTTAGTGTCTAACAGAAACATAGATTTAAAAAAAAAATCAAAATACTTCTCATCTTTGGCCCTGTCCTTTTAGCATGGAGGCATCTGTAAGACCAGGTGTATACACCAAAGGCTGTCTTCAATCCTGTTCTCAAACCACTACTCAAATATCCCCACCTTTTATTTATAATGAAGTTCCTGCTAAATAGTAGATAACAGGGAGAAAGGCTCTACACCACCACTTTCTTCCAAGTTCAATCCTTGGTACTTTTATATTTTGTACTCTTAGATTGCCACAAGACTGAGGCTCAATACTTCTGAATTCAGTGTTCAGGCCTCAGACTTTTCTCAGAGGCCCTTACAGCAACTAGCATTCTTCTGACACAAAATGTGAAGGACAAAAAACGGTGGCACCATTTTGAAGATTCAAATTTGAGAAAATAAAACATTTGCAATAAAATTTCTGTAATTAAAATCTTGTTCCTCTTTCCTTCCTAGATTTTTTTTTTTTTTTGAGACAGAGTCTTGCTCTGTCACCCAGGCTGGAGTGCAGTGGCACGATCTTGGCTCACTGAAAACTCTGCCTCCCAGGTTCACGCCATTCTCCTTCCTCAGTAGCTGGGACTACAGGCACCCACCACCACGCCTGGCTAATTTTTTCTATTTTTTTTTTTTTGAGACGGCGTCTCGCTCTGTCGCCCAGGCTGGAGTGCAGTGGCCCGATCTCAGCTCACTGCAAGCTCTGCCTCCCGGGTTCACGCCATTCTCTTGCCTCAGCCTCCCGAGTAGCTGAGACTACAGGCGCCCGCCATCTCGCCTGGCTAGTTTTTTGTATTTTAGTAGAGACAGGGTTTCACCGTGTTAGCCAGGATGGTCTCGATCTCCTGACCTCGTGATCCGCCCGTCTCGGCCTCCCAAAGTGCTGGGATTACAGGCTTGAGCCATCGCAATCCGCCCGTCTCGGCCTCCCAAAGTGCTGGGATTACAGGCTTGAGCCATCGCAATCCGCCCGTCTCGGCCTCCCAAAGTGCTGGGATTACAGGCTTGAGCCATCGCACCCGGCCTTAATTTTTTCTATTTTTTAGTAGAGACAGGGTTTCACCATGTTAGCCAGGATGGTCTTGATCTCCTGACCTCGTGATCCGCCTGCCTTGGCCTCCCAAAGTGCTGGGGATTACAGGCGTGAGCCACCCTGTCTGGCCTACATAAGGAATTTGATCTTGCAACTGCTCACTAATGCTCAGCTGTGGGGCAGGCAGCTGATGGAAGACGCTAAAATTATCTGGGGAGTAATAACAGTGTCTCAAATTTTTCTGAGGCCAGAAAACAGAGTTCCTGAGCCATGACTCTTGCTTGTATGCCCTCAAATAGAGCAAAGTGAATGCTGAGCCAAAGAGGGAAAATGGAAACTCCCAAGGTTTAGGCAATGTATTTTCTTCTGGAAAAATTTCACCACTAAAATGTTACAGAGAAGCGAAAGAAGAGGAAGTTAACCAGGCCAACTTGAAGGTCAATTTTTTTCTTATTGAAGGAAGAATAGTCACAAAAAACTAAATATGAACGCTCTTTTTAAGATAGGTTCTCACTCTGTCACCCAGGCTGGAGGGCAGTGGTGCAATCACAGTTCACTGCGGCCTTGAGCTTCTGGACTCAAGTGATTCTCTCAACCCGGCCTCCTCCTCTTTCATGGAACTAGGAATCGGTGAAGTTATAATAAAAACAGGAGCAGCTGTGATAAGGCAGAGGCATGCTGGCAGGGGGGTGAGCTTAGGGGTCTTCGTGCTGTGTTCATCAGTTCTACTATCTTGTTGTGTGACCTTCAGTCACAATTGTTAATCCTCAAGCTCCTAATCTGTCAGAGTGGGACAAATGCTAGCCAGATCAGTGGTTTCAAGCTCTGCTAGCTGCAGAACCCTCTCTTCAACTGCTGTCTTATGTAGAACCTAACCTTTACAAGGGATCAAAGCAGGATTGCTGGAATGGAAAATCTAAAGGGCTGGGCCTGGGATCTGGGCCTGGGCTTAGCCCTTAGGGTGTTCCAGTTGTTGGAGAACTGGCCCTGAGATTCCTCTGAAGACCGCAATTAAGATAGTTTAAAAACTACCAGGCTAGATTCTCTTTAATTCCAAAAATGTATGAGTCAAACAAATTCCACTCAAAGAGTCAACTGTTATCAAATGAAGGATTATATTATGCTGAAGTCAGTGGTGAGTGAAACCAAAGCTAGCTATTCAAATGGACGTATCAATAGGAACTTCTTACCTCAAATCTGTTATAGAGGCTTAGTCAGAGAAATAAGTCTACAGCTATAAAGGACCATGGGACACAAACTCTGATGCTAGAAAAAGTACTCTTCTATACATATAAACATAAAAAGCACTGTTAGCAATTAGAAAGTAAAGCTGACTTATCTACAAACATCAGCCAAATTAAGCTTCCTCCAAACATCACTTTCATATTAATCTCTGATCAGAGACCTCCTAAGTTTTCCTACTGTTTTTAGCTAGGCTTGTATAGGACTTAATATTTGTAAACCCCATAATATAAAGCCACTAGGTGTTGGAAACAGACATTAGTATATGCTTTGTGGAAAACAGTCCTGTAGTCTACAGCCATACCACCCTGAACGTGCCTGATCTCAACTGATCTTGGAAAATAGTCCTGCAGTCTTCTTTGGGAAGCTACAGTGAGTGAACCTTAAAAACCTTAAGTAATATTAGCAACGTGTTTCCACTGAGTATAAAACCTAGAACAGAAATCCAGGCTGATTTCCTGGTTTTCACTCCCATCAGTATAAACCACCACCTGTCCTACTTCTATGTCTTTACCTCCTGTTGCTCCCCTTCCTCTGGAATGTCTCCAGCATTCTCCAAGCCTACCAAATGACTCTATTCATCTTTCCAAACCAGTTCCATATGTTAAGCACATCAGAAGAAAAATATGTAACAGGAACAAACTCAAATATTAACTTGAACAGGTTACTTCCTTTGCCTCAGTTTTCTCAACTATAAAAGAGGGGTAAAGCCCCTTCCTCATATAGTTTTTGTTAGGATTTGAAATAGTATATATTTTATACATTTCTTTCTTTCTTTTTTTTTTTTTCCTGACACAGTCTCACTCGGTTGCCCAGGCTGGAGTGCAGTGGCGTGATCTTGGCTCACCACAACCTCTGCCTCCCAGGCTCCAGTGATTCTTCCACCTCAGCCTCCCAAGTAGCTGGGATTACAGCTGCGCACCACCACCGCCCAGCTAAATTTTTGTATGTTTTTGTATTGTCATATTTTGAGACAGAGTCTCGCTCTGTAGCCCAGGCTGGAGTACAGTGGTGTGATCTCGGCTCACTGCTACCTCTGCCTCCCGGGTCCCGGTTAAGCAATTCTCCTGCCTCAGCCTCCCAAGTAGCTGGAATTACAGGCACGGGCCACCATGCCCAGCTAATTTTTGTATTTTTTAGTAGAGACAGGGTTTCACCATGTTGGCCAGGCTGGTCTTGAACTCCTGACCTCGTGATCTGTCCGCCTCAGCCTCCCAAAGTGCTGGGATTACAGGCATAAGCCATCGCGCCCAGCCGTTTTTTTTTTTGTATTTTTAGTAGAGATGGGGTTTCACCATGTTGGCCAGGCTTGTCTTGAACTCCTGACCTTAAATGATCCACCTGCCATGGCCTCCCAAAGTACTGGGATTACAGGCATGAGCCAGTGCGCCTGGCCAAAACAGTACGTGTTTCTGTCAAGGGTCTAGCATGGTGCCTGGCACACTGATTCTAATTAACGGGTTCAGGATTGACAGTTTTGCAATCCTTTCAGCCTTCATAGAGAAAAGACAGTGAACCTAGTATACCATGAGAAGGAACTGTGAGATCCCTCTGCACTTTCTCTCTGCAAGATTAAGAAGGCCTAAAAGTTGGAAGCCTTTTCCAACTTCTTAACTCTCCTTCGTGCTACTATATGACCCAAATCCTAATGAAAACTGGCTGGGCTGGACAATGACAGAATAGGGTGGTGAGAAAGGCACTGAGGAAGAGGTGAGAGCCTCACTGAAGTGACTGAGTTGGGCAAGGAAGAAAGTGAGGCCAGGAAGGGGACTGACATCCAGGGCTGGGTGTCCTGGTGAAGTCAAAACACAAGGTCACTGGGAATAAGAGTTAAACAAGTGGAAAAATAGGAGGCTCCAATCAAACAGTAGGTTCTCCAAATGCACCATTTCAGAGAAGGATTCTGAGTGATGATAGGTTGAGACTGGAGGCAGAGGCATGGGAGACAATATGCAGGTTGCAGAAACGGTGAAGATCAAGAAATTATGAGTCCAGGTCGGGTGCAGTGATTCACACCTGTAATCCCAGCACTTTGGGAGGCTGAGGCAGGAGGATCGCTTGAATCCAGGAGTTCGAGACCAGCCTGAGCAACATAGTGAGACACTGTCTTTACAAAAAATAAAAAATTAGATGGGCATGGTGGTGCATGCCTGTGGTCCTAGCTACTTGGGAGGGTGAGGCAGGAGGACTGCTTGAGCCTGGGGGGTCGAGTCTGCAGTGAACCATAATTGTGCCACGACACTCTAGCCTGGGTGACAGAGTAAGACCCAGTCACGAAAAAAAAAAAAAGAGAGAGAGAGAAAGAAGAAAGAAAAGAAATTATGAGTCCAAAGTATCAGACAGGTCACTGATGTGGACCCAAAGATTCTTCAATGAGGACACCATTGGCACCAATGGCCCTGGGGGACATTTAGACATGTGTTAGAATCTTGTTGGGTTTTCTCCCCTATCACTTGTTTCTTTTTCTTTTTTGGTTGTCACATTGTCATGGGTTCATTTAGAGGAGGGCATCATGAGGAATATCTTGCATGGGGAAGATCTGCCTCACCCCAAATGCTATAGCACCCTCAATGAGAAACACTAAAAAAAAAAAAAGATGTTAGAAGCCAGCATCCCCTGGAGGCTAGCACGCCACTGCAACGAAGGGGAGGATAAAAGTGCAGTATGGTTAGATGTGAGCCTGAAAGCACATGTCTCAAACTTCAGAAGCAGGCACGAGGAACAATGAATGGGAAACAGTATTGGAGATATAGGAGAGTAGCAACCCTGGCCCCCAAAATATTTCAGGGAAGCATGTGCAGAAAGGGCAGGCAGCCAGGCTGGGTGCAGTGGCTCATGCCTGTAATCCCTAGCACTTTGGGAGGTCGAGGTAGGCGGATCATGATGTCAGGAGTTCAAGACCAGCCTGACCAATATGATGAAATCCCATCTCTACTAAAAGTACAAAAATTAGTCGGGTGTGGTGACATGTGCCTGTAATCCCAGCTACTCGGGAGGCTGAGGCAGGAGAATTGCTTGAACCCAGGAGGCGGAGGTTGCAGTGAGCTGAGATCGCATGACTGCACTCCAGTCTGGGCGACAGAGCGAGACTCCATCTCAAAAAAAAAAAAAAAGAAAGAGCAGGCAGCCACTGCTCAAACACAGAATGCATGTCATGCATGTCAAGGGAAAGTCAAGTTTAGTTAAAGACAGGTAGGGCTAAAGAGGGTGAAAAGGGTAAGAATGTGGAGAAGTTTCTCTGCAGAACAGGGAGTTTCCAAGTCCCATTAATCACATCTCAACACTGTCTGATATCCTTCTCTTTCCCTCTATCCCTGTTCCCCCTTGACCCCTAACAGCTTTCACTTGGGTTCCCAAGAGAGCCTCATAAATTGTCTCCATATTACCAATCTCTCATCTTTCTAACATAGCTTTACACTCTTGCCAGAAGCCTCCTTCTAAAATACCAGTCTGATCGTGTCACTCTCCCCACATGAAAACCAATTGTGTTCACTGGTTTTCTTACTAAATGCTAACCTTAGCAGAGCATCCAAGGTCTTCCATCTGGCTCTAAATGAATTACACCAGTTCCTTCTCCCTTTTGTATTTCTCCATGCCAGACTGCTTGCTTTCCTATTCCCTTTATCATGTTCAGCTTCCATAATCCTTTGCTTCAATCTCCTTAGACTTGACTCATTCCGCTTCATGTTCAAGTTCACTGCTTTGACTCCACAAGTCCATCTCTTCCACTACCAGGGCTTCTTAAACTTCCCTGAAGGTAAAAATTACCTAGGATACTTGTTAAAAACATAATTTCCTGGACTCTATCCACATATACCGAATCAGAATATAGGACGATTTTAAAACATGTCCAGGCCAGGCACAGTGGTGCATGTCTATAGTCCCAGCTACTCAGAAGGCAGAGGCAGGAGGATCGCTTGAGCCCAGGAGTTTAAGGGTGCAGTGAGCCGTGGCCACACCACTGCACTCCAGCCTGGGTGACAGAGTGAAACCCCATCTCAACATTTTTTTTTTAATTAAAAAAATTTAAAATGTCCAAAATTCTGACATTCCTCCTATCACAGAAGGTGGAGTCAAATTGCCCTCCTCCAAAATGAGTCAGCTTTAGTGACTCACTTCTAATGAAGTGAATGTGGTAAAAGTGATACTGTATGACTTCCGAGGCTAGGTTATAAAAGGCAACACAACTTTGAACTCCCTCTTTTGTTCCCTCCTTCCCTCTGTCTCTGGAAGCTTGCCCTGGGAACTGAGCCAGCAAGCCAAACAGCCACATGGAATGGCCATGTGTAGGTATTCCTACCATGGCCCCAGCTGAGATGCCACATGACAGCATCAACCGCCTGACTTGTGAGCCAGCCAGCCTTTTGATGATTATGGCTCCCAGCCTTTGGGTCACCCTGGCTGATGCTGAGTACAGCAGAGATCCTGCCCAAACTGGAGATTCAAAAGCAAAATAAATTCTGTAATTATTATTATTATTATTTTTTGAGACAGAGTCTTGCTCTGTTCCCAGGCTGTAGCGCAGTGGCACGATTTCAGCTTACTGCAACTGCCGCCTCCTGGGTTCAAGCGATTCTCCTGCCTCAGCCTCCTGAGTAGCTGGGACTACGGTACAGGCATGTGCCACCACACCTGATTAATTTTTGTATTTTTAGTAGAGACAGGGTTTCACCATGTTGGCCAGGCTGATCTTGAACTCCTGACCTCAAGTGATTCACCTGCCTCGGCCTCCCAAAGTGCTGGGATTACAGGTGTGAGCCACTGCGCCTGGCTGGATATGTTCTAACAAAGTTTTATTTACTAATCAGCAGTCAGTGGGCTATAGTATGCCTGTGTAGGTTGCACTTTTCAGCAGAACTTTGTGCAATGATGAAACGTTTCTGTGATGTTCAATATGACAGTCACCAGCAACAAGTAGTTACTGAGCACTTGAAAAGTGATAAATGCAGCTGGTAAACATTTAAAACTAAATTTTCAATGTTATTTAATTGTAATTAACTTAAACTGAAATAGCCACCTATATAGTGGCTACCACATTGGAAAGTGCAGGTATAGAGAGTGCTTAACACACCCTTCAACCAAATCGAAACTTGCCTCAAAACTCATCTCAACCAGAAAGCCTTCCTGATGAGCTCCTGTCCATGATGCTCTCTCTATCTCTTATTCTGTACCTAATCCTCACTCCTATTCATTTTAGACTTGCTGATATTTTGCTTTATAATTATTTCATAATTATCTTTTTAAAAATAATTTTTTGTGTCTATAACTGCTTCTTTCACAAACTAAACAAAAATTCAAAGACATAGAATGTATCTTCTGATTATTATCCTCCTCCTCCTTCTGCACAGTGCCTCATATAGTGTTTAAAATCCAGGAGGCGCCCAATAAAACTATTTTACATAATGTATTTCCTTCACCAATTTCCCTGACAGGTGGCAATGTGTGCCCCAGACAGATGGTCCTTTTGGACCAGGATCAGCACTTACTTGGAGAATATTTCCACAATAGCCGATGATTTGTTCTTGTTGACAAGAGAAAGTTCTTTGGCAGTTACCCTCAATGACAGTGAGGTCCATTGCCGTCTATTAAATGGAGTTGAATCCATCTTGTCTACAGACACTGAAATACCTATGCAATAAAGAAAGTCAGAACATTAGACACAGAAGAGGATTCTCCAGCATCCAAGGATTGGCAGTGGTGTGGCAGAGTCCTAAACTTGCAGACCACATTCCTCCACTGTTCTCTCCTAAACTGTGCAACCTTGGTCAAATGATCCAATATCTTTGGGTTGTGGTTTCTTATAAAAGGAGGCCACACCAGACGACCTTTAAGGTCCCTTCCAGTTCCATTTTATGACTGACACCACTGTGCAAACATCAGTTGGCCTTTCCCTGAACTGAAGTCTGTTCCAAAGTCATATTTGGAGTGAAATGTTCCCCTCTTCTGAATTGCATCCCAGGGGAGGTACAATCAGCATTTCAGTAGAGCCAGGTTCAAATTAGTTTCTACCTACATCCAAGTTTCTTTTGGCTGCCCTTTCTCCCCAAGCTCTGCAGCACTGGCCACTCAGTGCCAGGGAGAGAGCTGGGGGCGCAGAGTGGTATAACAGGAAGAGCAGGGCTTTAAGGTGAGACAGACTTTGGGGAAGTCCTAACTTTGTTACCTTGAACATATTATGTAATATTTTCCATTTCACTTTCTTCAGCTAAAAAATAAGGATAATATTTATCTTTAGGAGGTTTTGATATAGATGTAAGGAGATAATATATTTAAAATACTAGATATGTTACAGTAGTACTAAGAGCATTTTAAATGTAATTATCATTGACTTTTGTTATACTTTTCATCTTAAAGTCTTTATCAAGGGGAAGTATAATGTACTTTAAGTTCAGGAGACAAACCCTCTTTTCTAACATCCCTTTCAGCCAAAGAATACATAAAGTCATATCCTTGATATCACCTAGTCCCTACCCATTAATCTGGATCGTTTGGTTATTTTGCCCCACTAATTACCAAAGGAAAGGAGTTCCAACCTTTGTCCAGAAGAGGTGAGATTAGAAATGAGTCAACAGTTTCCTTATTTGAAGAGTGAAAAACATAGATTAAAGTACCACTTTGTTTCTGATCCAGGAGTCTTGAAAACTAAAAAAAAATAATAATAAAGTACTGCTAATTCACAGCTTACCAGAAGTAAAAGAAAAATAAAGTACTACTTACAGCTCTTGACAACTGAAGAGCATAACTGATCTGGTAGAATGTATGGTTCATCAGGTACTGCTTTCAATAACCTTGACAACCGTAGAACACAGAGGGTATTTAAATCCAGCAACTCAAGCTGCCACTTCACATTAAAAGTCCTGGGTCAGGCTGGGCGTGGTGGCTCACACCTGTAATCCCAACACTTTGGGAGGCTGAGGCGCTGGATCACTTGAGGTCAGGAGTTCAGGACCAGCCTGACCAACATGGTGAAACCCTGTCTCCACCGAAAACACAAAATTAGCCGGGAGTGGTGGCGCATGCCTGTAATCCTAGCAACTTGGGAGGCTGAGGCAGGAAAATTGCTTGAGGTGGAGGTTGCAGTGAGCCAAGATCACACCATTGCACTCCAGCCCAGGCAACAAGGGCGAAACTCCATTTCAAAAAAAAAAAAAGGTCCTGGGTTAGGCATGATGGTTCACCTGTAATCCCAGCACTTTGGGAGGATAGCTTGAGGCCAGGAGCTTGAGACCAGCCTGGGTAATATAGCAAGACCCCCTCTTCTCTACAAAAAATTAAAAATTAGCTGGGCGTAGTGGCACACAGCTGTAGTCCTAGCTACTAGGCCCAGGAGTTGGAGGCTACAATGAGCTATGAATTGCGCCACTGGACTCCAGCCTGGGTGACAGACCAAGAAGTTCTCCCCCACCAAAGGAAAAAAAAGAGTCCTGTGATGCAGAATACTACTGTTCCGCATGTAATATTTGTTCTTCCAATGAAATCCTTGTCTGAAAGTAATACTAGTTTTGTTAATGTTTTAATGCTCATGTTGGAAGGCATAGTATGCCCTTTATTGGTAAGGAGCTCTGGGTTAGAGACAGATAAGTCTAAGTGGGAACGTTGGCCTCATCACTTAATAAAAAGTTTCCCTAAAACTTGGATTTCTCATCCATAATAATAGCACTTACTTCACAGTATTCTTACGAAAAATAAATAAGATAAAGAAGAAAAGACCCTGATACAGAATAAGTAAGCAATAAATGTTACTGTTTAGTATTTTAAATGTTTTCTTCCTGGACAAAATAATCGTTAAGTCTACACATGTACTTTGCAATAAACTGGAAAGTACCAAATAATACATGACACCTATTTGTCTATCTGGTATTTAACTGGCAGACTCACCAAACAATGCCAGCCCCTTCTCTAAGATGAAAAAGACACAGGAGCAACAAATATTTCAGCTAAACTTAACTATATAAAACTATCATAGTTTTTTGAACTCTGTAAGGCAAGTTAAGGAAATGCTGATGAATGCTTTAAGATATTATTTGGTAGAAATATACTACCAATATAGGTGTGGGTATAAATACTGTCCGTTCTTTCATAAAGATCAACTCTGGATCAAACGGAAAAAAAATATATACAAGATACGTTTGCAGGCCAGGCACAGTGGCTCACACCTGTGATCCCAGCACTTTGGGAGGCCGAGGCAGGCAGATCACTTGAGGTCAGGGGTTGGAGACCTGCCTGACCAACATGGTGAAACCCCGACTCTACTAAAAACACAAAAGTTAGCCAGGTGTGGTGGTACACCCCTGTAATCCCAACTACTTGGGAGGCTGAGGCAGGAGAATCACTTGAACCCTGGAGGCAGAGGATTCAGTGAGCTGAGATCGTGCCACTGCCCTCCAGCCTGGGTGACAGAGTGAGTGAGACTCCATCTCAAAAAAAAAAAAAAAAGAAAAAAAAGGTATGTTTGTAAAAAAGGAAATGGATTTATTATTCGAGAGACTGAGCATGATACAGAAAAAAAAAAAGGTTAACTCCCAAGTCTAAGTCTATGGTTTTGATTACTCCCAGCCAGAAAGTTAAGGAAAGTCAGAACATCTATTTTGGTATACAGCTAGGAGAGGCACACCTTACATTCAGGGAATGAGATGACTCTCACCCTGACCATACTTGTCTTCACAGAAGCATAATGTTATTTCTCAGCAATGTGATTAGTACCTATGAAACAAATAAAGGTGAGAATCAATACATGATTTTTGATAGACTCTGGTACCAGGTTATTGAATAACTACTTCCTATGAGATGTAGGGAGAGGTCCCTGCCGGAATGGTGTGCATAATCTACTGTGTTTGTTGACATATACACAAATATTTATAGTACAAGACAGAATGTGGTTAGAGGCTACTCATGGTCTAAGAATATAATACCTGATTTTCTGGCTTTGTGAGAGTGAAAGGAAAAGACATCAGATGACTTGGGACTTACAGAATGGGCAGAATTTCATCAAAGTGAAGGCAGGAGGAGGAAAGGAGGAGGAAAGGAGGAGGAAGGAGGAGAATAGCATTAGCACCTTTGGGGAGTCAGTTAAACTTCAAGTGCAAGAGAAGCTGAAGATAGACAAGACTTGACCGGGCGTGGTGGTTCACGCCTGTAATCCCAGCACTTTGGGAGGCTGAGGCAGGTAGATCACCTGAGGTCAGGAGTTCGAGACCAGCCTGCCCAAGATGGCGAAACCCCGTCTCTACTAGAAATACAAAAAATTAGCTGGGTGTGGTGGCATGTGCCTGTAATCCCAGCTACCTGGAAGGCTGAGGCAAGAGACTCGTTTGAACCCGGGAGGTGGAGGTTGCAGTGAGCCGAGATTGCGCCACTGCACTCCAGCCTGGGAGACAAGAGCAAGACTCTGTCTCAACAAAAAGACACAATGGGGTCTGACTGGGAAGAAAAACATGCTAAGGAGTTTGGGTCATATTCCAATAGCAGGAAGAATTCACTCGTGAGTGATCGGAGATGAGGTCTAATCTTAATATGCTATTTACTTAGCACATGCACGGCTTTTATAAAAAAAAAAATTTCTGAGTCTCAATATTCACACCTGTAAGATAAGATCTCTGTAGTGGATTAACCACAGTCTCTCTGGTGGAACACAGAAAGTTTCTGAAAAAGCATGTAACATGACTAACATCATATTTTAAAATATCATTCAGCAGTGGTGTGCAACTTGCTAAAAGGAAAAAAGACTGGAGTCTAAATTACTAGTCAAGAAGATCCTAAAACTAAGTGAGAGGTAATCAAGGTTTAAATTTGTGAATTAAATTAGGGTAGGTGGAAATGGAAAAGTAGGAAGAGAGAAATTGACAGTTCTTAGAATAAAATGAACTTAGGGTAAAAGAGAATTAAAGCTGGCATCATCAAACCGGAATGACTGGAAGGCTGTTGATTCCATTAACAGAGACAGTAAATATAGAGAGAAGAGGGAAAATGATGAGCGTTGATTTACACATGTTGAGATATACATGTCAGCAAGAGAAATCCAAGTGATATACAACAGGAAACTACAAATTCAAAGCTAAAGTTAGAAATTCAACTCTTGGAAGATTTTAAGACACTTACTTTATGCGAAGCATATATCTCAATCCTCATAATCATTCTACTGGATTGGTTTTATTGTCTTATATTTATGATGATGAAATTGATATCAGACATATTAACTTTACAAGGATCACTTAGCTATAAAGTAGCAGAGCTGGGATTCAAATACATATTCTGTTCGATTCCAAAGTCCATTTTCTTTCAACTACAATTAATGAAGAATGATTAAAACCATCACTTTTAGCTAATGTAGAAAACCAGGTAGAAAAATCCCTGAACTACCTATCTGAAAACCCATACAAATTATGTTTCAGTAAGAGAATAGTGGTGAGTATCTTCCCAGAGTGGTGAATATCAGAGATAATCATTCCTGCTTTCAGGGAAACTTAAAAGTTATCCTGGGCCCACTTGGAATACCCTCCATTGTAGGTAACTATCTGGCTTTCAGAGGCCTGCATTAAAGGTGTGGTATTGGGGCCAGGCACAGTGGCTCATGCCTGTAATCCCAGCACTTTGGGAGGCTGAGGCAGGAGGATCACCTGAGGTCAGGAGTTCAGGACCCAGTCTGGCCAAGGTAGCGAAATCCTGTCTTTACCAAACATACAAAAAAGTAGCCAGGCATGGTGGCAGGCAACTGTAATCCCAGCTACTTGGGAGGCTGAGGCAGGACAATTGCTTGAACCCAGGAGGCGGAGGTTGCAGTGAGTCGAGATCGTGCCATTGCACTCCAGCGTAGGCGACAGAGCGAGACTCCGTCTCAAAAAAAAAAAAAAAAAAGAAAGGTATATTATCTCTCCCCACCCACCCAGTCTCTCTGAGTTCCATTTTCAGACTTTCAGACTCCAAAACACATTCTCTTCAGTCACATGCATTCTACTACCACATGAACTGTGAAGGAAGAACTGCTGGATTGGAAGACAGTTGGCTGCAAGAGTTAAAGGAAACATGTAACAAAAATAAACACAGATTTTTAGCTTCAGAGACTAGAAGGATTGTCGCATGACAAATAAATGGTATACATAGAAAGGGGAACTGTTTGCTGGAAGGAAGATGCCTTCAGTTTCAGATTCAAATGGTAGATTTTTTTTCATCAACAAAGTAGCTCAGAAATCAAGTAACCAAATCCCCATTTTTACAGTGAGGAAACTGAGACACATAAAGGTTCAATCATTTTCCCAAAGTCACCAGGTGGTTAGTATTAGAGCTAGAATTCTAACTCCCAGGATCAATGTTCTTTTTTCAAACCAGGTAGCTTGAGATGGGCCACTAAACTGTCCTAGGGTGAGCTGTGGCTTGGAGATAAAGATCTCTCGAACAAAGGTCCTTGAAAAGTTGAAGAGTGACTCACTGGGAAATCTGCCCCAGGTATCTGCTTCCTCAAGCTATTGCTTAGGGTAAGGCCAGTAACTGCTCCAGGAAACCTATTCTAATAAATTCATTTACAGACTCTCCTGACCAAGGCAACTGTCTCTCAGAAACCAGGCTTGGACAAAAACAGCCGGGCGCCGTAGCTCACGCCTGTAATCCCAGCACTTTGGGAGGCTTAGGTGGGTGGATCACTTAAGTTCAGGAGTTTGAGGCCAGCCTGGCCAACATGGTAAAATCCTGTCTCTACCAAAAATACAAAAATTAGCCAGGCATGGTGGTGCGTGCCTGTAATTCCAGCTACTCGGGAGGGTGAGGCAGAAGAATTTCTCGAACCGCGGAGGCAGAGGTTGCAGCGAGCCAACTCCAGCTTGGGCAACAGCACAAGACTCTGTCTCAACACCAAAAAAAAAAAACACCAAACCAAACCAAACCAAACCAAAAAATAAATTGCAGAGCTGGCCCTGCAACCAACCCTCCCCAAACCACTAATAAAATCCTGTTCTTATATATCTGATCTCAGTGGCCTCCTCTCTTTTTTATCTCCTGAGACGGTTACTTATTCAAGAAGTATGGCTTCCTGAACATAGCCTCAGAAAATTAGAATAAAGTAAAAACTGCAAACTCACTTATGAAGAAAAAATGGGCCAGGTGTAGTGGCTCATGCCTGTAATTCCAGCACTTTGGGAGGCCGAGGCAGGCAGATCACATGAGCTCAGGAATTTGAGACCAACCTGAGCAACATGGTGAAACTCTGTCTCTACAAAAAAAATACAGCAAACTATCTGGGCATGGTGGTGTGTCTGTAGTCCCAGCTACTCAGGAGGCTGAGGTGGGAGGATCACTTGAGCCCTGGAGATTAAGGTTGCAGTGAGCTGTGACCACACCACTGTACTCTACCTGGACTATCGAGCCAGACCCTGTCAAAAAAAAAAAGACAAAAAAAAAAAAGAAACAAAAAGAAAAGAAAAGAGAAGAGAAGAAAAAGGCCGGGTGCGGTGGCTCACGCCTGTAATCCCAGCACTTTGGGAGGCCGACGCAGGCGGATCACGAGGTCAGGAGATAGAGACCATCCTGGCTAACACGGTGAAACCCCGTCTCTACTAAAAATACAAAAAATTAGCTGGGCTTGGTGGCAGGCACGTTTAGTCCCAGCTACTTGGGAGGCTGAGGCAGGAGAATGGCGTGAACTCGGGAGGCGGGGCTTGCAGTGAGCCAAGACTGCGCCACTGCACTCCAGCCTGGGCGACTGAGCGAGACTCCGTTTCAAAAAAAGAAAAGAAAAACATTATTTTTAAGAAATAGATTGTAGAGTTTTAAAGTTTTTCTACCAACAACTCTTCCCAATTTGAATGTCATCAGGTAAAAGAGAGCAATTAAAAGAAAAAAAAAAAACAACCTAAAATACTTCAAGTTGCAAAGGGGAATTTTAAATAAAAGTAACATGAAATATGTTGCTACATAATGTTTTTTTCAGAAAATTACATTTATTTCTAAGTTTATATTTCTGTACAAAAATAGTGACTAAATTCACATTCTTGAACATTTTTTGGAAGTTAATAGTTATTTATTTATTTTTAGATGGAGTCTTGCTCTGTCGCCAGGCTGGAGTGCAGTGGCATGATCTCGGCTCACTGCAACCTCCGCCTCCCAGGTTCAAGCAATTCTCCTGCCTCAGCCTCCTGGGTAGCTGGGATTACAGGCACGTGCCACCACTCGGCTAATTTTTTTTGTATTTTTAGTAGAGATGGGGTTTCACCATGTTGGTCAGACTGGTCTTGAACTCCTGACCTTGTGATCTGCCCGCCTCAGCCTTCCAAAGTGCTGGCATTACAGGCGTGAGCCACCGCGCCTGGCTGGAAGTTAATAGTTCTTTAACTTTTTTTTTTTTTACATTATTTTTTAAAACATGGACTGCTTCACAAATTTGTGTGTTAACTTCACACAGGAACCATGCTAATCTTCTCTGTATCATTTCAACTTCAGTATATGTATGACTGAGTGAGCACTCACCTTTTATTTTGAAACAATTTCATACATAAGACTTGCAAAAATAGTACAAGAGTTCCCATATACATTTCACCTAGCTTTATCTTATATTACCATACTACAGTTAGCAAAACTAAGAAATGAGCACTGGTACAATACTATTAACTATAGACTTTGTTGACATTCCACCAGTTTTTTCATTAATGTCTTGTTTCTGTTTCAGGATCATACACTGCATTTAGTTGTCGTGTCTTCCTAAGTCTCCCCCAATCTATGACAGTACTCTGCTTTTCTTTGTCTTTCATGAGCTTGATATTGTTGAAACTATTGGTCAGATATTATGTAGAATGTTCCTCAATTTGGGTTTCTTGGTTTCTCCAATAAAATAGAATCAAGACTCCTTGGAGAAGTGGTTGATTCCAGAGCTGGGGAAGGGCAAATACAAGATCAGCCTGGAAAATCTTGCAATACTCAAAAAACAAAAAGGTTTTTTGAAAAACATGATGTTTTCTCGGATTAGATTGAGATTATAAATGTTTGAAAGGAATAATCCAGAGCTGATGTGCCCTTCACAGTGCATCATATCAGAGGGTACATGATGTTGATATGATGTGTTATTACTCATGACACTAGCCTTGATCACATGGTTAACGTGGTATATCAGGTTTCTCCTCTGTAAAGTTATTATTTGTTTTCCCTTTGTAATTCATAAATATTGTGAGGGAGAACTCTGACTCTGCTTCTCCTTAAACTTTTTCCCATTAATTTTAGCACTCATGGGTGGGTCCTGCTTATGGCAATTATTACTGGTATTCTAATGGTGATTTTCTGTTACTCTCATCCTTTCTGCATTGATTAATTGAAATTCTCCTATAAGGAAGATTTGTTCTCCCTCATTTATTCAACCATTTACTTATTATTATTTTTATTATAATAGAGATGAAGTCTCCCTATGTTGTCCAGGCTGGTCTCAAATTCCTGAGCTCAGATGATGTTGAAGGCGGAAAGAGTGAGGGTCGTGATCAACTCAGTATACCACTGGAGGCTATATGAGTCAACAGCAAACTGTTCTCATGAATGCAGAATGTTAGTAAACTGACAAACTGCATCTGCCACCCAGAAGGAATGCTGAGGGCAGTCACCACGGCAGTGTTTCTTGTGATTAGGCATAATTGATGCCTGTTAACAGTAATATGAACCTGTGATCAATTAAGCAGTCGACCAATCATTACCTCCTCCTCCCTGCTCTTTCTACCAATAAATACGAAGGGCTGTGGAAGCTCAGTGGGCTGCCTTTGCTCACTAGAAGCAGGGAACTCTCTTTTTCTTCCTCTGGCCCCTTCCTTTAAAATAGTTACTTTTGTTTTAAGTTTTCATTTCTGCTTAGTTCAGTCTCATAATGACGGTCTCAAGTAGTAACAGTAGTAACTGTCATAGCGATGGTCTCAAGTAGTAACCTTGGCAGTATGCCACAAGATGGTCTTCCTGCTTCGGCCCCCCAAAGTGCTAGGATTACAGGCACGAGCCACCAGGTTCAGCCCAACCATTTATTTATACCAGTATGGTTTCATAGATAGTTATTTTATTCCCTGTGTTATAATCCAACACTATCCTTATTTTGTTGCTCAAATTGTTCCAGCTCTGGCCATTTGGAGTTTTTCGGCTTGGCTCCTGTGTTCTCTCAACTTGCCCTGTTTTTTGTTTTGTTTTTAGCACGCCCTTACTTTCTAGCACTACAAGATGTTCCAGGCTCGTCTTGTATTTACCATGCCTCAGCTCTGGAATCAACTACTTCCCCAGGGAGCCCTGTTTTCTTTTATGGGAGAAGTTAACATCTGGACACTACTAGTTATGCTCATTGCCACTGAGATGTCACTGCTTCCAGACTCTCTTAGGGGACAAAACCAAGAATTATATGTGTGTATACTGACCCATGTATACACACTTTGTGTGTGTGTGTGTGTGTATGTGTGTGTGTGTGTGTGTGACAGAATCCACTGTCACCCAGGCTGGACTGCAGTGGTGCAATCACTGCTCACTGCAACCCACCTCCTGAGCACAAATTATCCTCCCACCTCAGCCTGCCGAGTAGCTGGGACTAGACACATGCCACTGCGCCTGGCTAATATTTTAAACTTTTTTGTAGAGACAGAGTCTCCCCATATTGTCCAGGCTTGTGTCAAACTCCTGGGCCCAAGTGATCCTCACACCTCAGCCTCCCAAAGTGCTGGGATTATAGGTGTGAGCCACTGCACTTGGCCTATACGCACACATTTCTTTGTTTAGCTCTATATCTATCTATACTTTTTTTTTTTTTTTTTTTCCTGAGGCGGAGTCTCACTCTGTCGCCAGGCTGGAGTGCAGTGGTACGATCTCGGCTCACTGCAACCTCCACCTCCCGGGTTCAAGCGATTCTCCTGCCTCAGCCTTCTGAGTAGCTGGGACTACAGGCATGCACCACCACACCCGACTAATTTTTGTATTTTTAGTACAGACAAGGTTTCACCATGTTGGCCAGGATGGTCTCGATCTCTTGACCTCGTTATCTACCCACTTCAGCCTCCCAAAATGCTGGGATTACAGGTATGAGTCACCGTGCCTGGCCCTATATATATTTTATAAACTATAAATTCATCCTGACACTTCTGACTCCAATCCAGCATCACAAGGTTCAGTCTAGTATTCCCTCTTGGCTTATTTGTAACTTCTTTCTCTGATAGTAAAAAGCCTAACCCCACAGAACTTTGATTTCTGAAAAGAGATCTAGAATCTCTAAAATTATGCCATAACCAGCTTCTCCTCCCATGATACACCATATATTTTTTTCACTCCATTTAAATGTTATCCCCTACTCAACCTATTCACCTTAAAAGAACCAAGTGAAAGACCACACATAGCCCTTTTCCAAACTGCCCTAGCCCTATTCCTAATCAGCATAAGTCACTTCCCCTGCCTTATAATAATTTTATAATTCCTACTCAATAGCAAGACACTTGAAGTCAGAGGACAGATCTACTTTGTCTTTTACCCTTCTGACATCTAGTATTTAATACATTGCTTTCTAAATAGAAAGAACTCTATAAATATGCCTTCCATAAAATTGCACATAGCTTTAAATTTTATCTGAAACACAATTAATACAGAAACTGAATGCTTATCCTGGAGTCCCAAGACTAGTTATGAGAAAGCATATATTTTTCAGAACTGTGAATTACCCAGTAATTTTAGCTTATTCAAACTCTCATATAAACTCACAATATGAAAAACTGGAACCACTAAACAACATCAAATATTATACATAAAAAGTTCACTACTCTATTATTCAGAAACATGATGATAGACAAGTCTGCAGGCATGTTAGACTAATCACTGCTACTGTTCTTGGAAGAGCTTCAGGTATGTGTAGAAACATGAATCTAGACAATAGGACAATTGTAACATTGACCAAATTCCCAGGGGTCAACAAGAATGTAAATGTTTACATCAGGACAGACTCACTTCAATAATAGTTAATCTCTTTATCTCCTTTTAAGGATATTTTGTGCCTTCAAAAACACTAAGACTCAGAGCAAGAGCAACACAAATGAGGTTGTGTAACTGAGAAGCAATTCCACTTTTCTCTTGTCTTGCAGAATCCTCTTTTCGTACCTCCACTCTTACTCCCAGGAGTCTATAAAGGGTCAGTTTCCCATGTCTGAGTGAGCTCACTTACTCTCAAAAACTCATCAAAAGTCACTTATTCCACATGATTCCCAAAGCTGGATCCTAAGGCCTAACTTTCCTGACTTCCACTCCTAGAGTTTATTTATTTTTTTAATTTTTTATTTGTTTTAGATGGAGTTTCATTCTTGTTGCCCAGACTGGAGTGCAATGGCGCAATCTTGGCTCACTGCAACCTCCACCTCCTGGGTTCAAGTGATTCTCCTGCCTCAGCCTCCTGAGTAGCTGGGATTACAGGTGCTCACCACCTGTAATGAGTTTTTGTATTTTTACTGGAGATGAGGTTTCACCATATTGGCCAGGCTGGTCTCGAACTCCTGACCTCTAGTGAGACACCTGCTTTGCCCTCCCAAAGTGCTGGGATTACAGACATGAGCCACCGCGCCCAGCCCAGTCCTAGAATTTCTACTCCATGCCGGATAGTTTCATATGTCCAATATGCAACGTAACATAGCCCGAATCATATGTATTATCCTTTCTTAACCTCTACTCCTCAAATTAAGTTCATTTACTTACAAATCATTTTTCCCCAAAGAATTGGTAAATGAATTTTTGCTTACTTCAAATAACACAAAACATAGTATAACAAAATGTAAATGAAGTTTGAAGTTAAAAAGAGAACTTACAGGCTCTCACTGGGCCTCTAATTGTGGTGACGTGCAAATTTCTTTACTTCTCTGAGGCATATACCATCACCTACCTTAGCTAGTCAAAAATTCTATATAAAATGCCTACACAGGGACACATAGTGGAAAGAAAATAGCAAGAGGCTAAGAGGATGGGGCATGGATTAGAATCTAGCTGTTGAGATCTCCCACCACTAACTAGCTGAGTGATCTTGGGCAAGTTGTTAAACTGAGTTTCCTCATCTATAAACTGAGGATAAAAGAAACTACTTCATTGCGGCAAGAATTAAACAAGTTCTTAAGTGTCAAGTATGTACAACTCTACCTAGCACCCAATAAGAGCTTAAGAAGTCATTTATTTACTTATTTACTTATCAATAAATGCTATTTTAGCCCTTTCCCTGCTTTGTCTTTTGCCTTTCTGACATCTAGTATATTGCTATCTAAACAGAAGGAACTCTATAAATACATCTTGAATAAAATTGGACAAAGCTTTGCACATATGGACTTTGCACAAGCTTTTCCTCACATCTTTAGGTAGGCTCAAGTTATCTCTTGATACAAGCCATTCTCTGAGCACACTGCTACCCTCTGTCTGAAAATGCTTGAGCCTCCCTGGCCTTCTGCTATGGGTCCCAGCTTGGGGGACACTTTGTTCCAGATACCTTTCCTGACTCCTCAAGCTTGGGCTAAAAGGTTCCTTGTAAGTTCTCAAAGTATTAGACCTATCCCTACCTGATCAGATTGTAATTTTTTTTTTTCTGAGACAAGGTATCACTCTTGCCTCCCAGGCTGGAGTGCAGTGGTGTGATCATAATTATTGCAGCCTCGAACTCCTGGGCTCAAGCAATCCTCCAAGCTCAACCTCCCAAAGTGTTGGGATTATAGGTGTGAGCCACTGTGCCTGTCCCACACTGTAATTTTTTAAAATCACACTGTATTTTAACTCCCAGAACAGTGCCTGACACATGGTGGGCACTCAAGTATTTGTTAATGAAGAGAGGGATCCCAGGGATCTGAAATAATTTTTGGATTCAGCTATTTCTAGAGACTAGTGTTTTTGGGGAAAAGAAATCAAACAATAGAGTAGGTTGTATATGTTTATTCCAAAATAAATCTTTCCAAGGTATGGGGAAACAGGGGAGATAGCCATAAAAAAAATGGTCTCTAGTATTCTACTAAGGTAGAATAAAACTGAACCCCATCAATATTGTTTTAGTTAACTCCCTCTACTGAGATAATTTAGGTGTTTTCTTATAAATGCTAATGAATAACTATTTGGCTCTACAGGTAACAAAATCAAATAGTAATTTTAGAAACCAAAAGGAAGATGAGAAATAAAGGGGGAAAAACACTAAATTCAGTTGGTTACAAATTTGAGTGTACATAGAATCACTTAGGAAACGTGTATACAATACTGATTTTCAGGTCCCATCCCATGATTCTGATTCATTAGGTCTGGAGAAAGGCTCAAAAAACCCACATTTTAATAAGAACCTCGAAGTAACTCTAGTGTCAGAGGTTCCCTCATCAAATGCTGGAAAACACTGAATTAAAGGGTTTAAGGCGGGACACAGTGGCTCATGCCTGTAATCTTAGCACTCTGGGAGGCTGAGGAGAGAGGACCGCTTGAGGCCAGAAGTTCCAGATCAGCCTAGGCAACATGGCAAGACCTGTTCTCTGTCAAAAAATAAAATAAAGTAAAATAAAATAAAATAAAATAAAATAAAAATTAGCTGGGTATGGTGGTGCATGCCTGTGATCCTAGCTACTTGGCTGAAACAGGAGGATCACTTGAGCCTAGGAGGTCGAGGCTGCAGTGAGCCATGATCACACCATTGCACTCCAGCCTGGGCAAGAGAGCAAGATTCTGACTCAGAAATAAATAAGTAAAGGGTTTAAGACCTACATGTATTCTAAGAAAAATGGAAAGACAACAACAGAAAATATTTTTATATTGCCCACTTCAATTTTATGTTGCCATTCAAATTTGACAGTGTAAGGAAAATGGCTGCTCTTTAAAAGTACATGGAAGTTTGGACAAAAATGAATCTGAGACACTGTACTGATTAATTCAGTCTGCCTAATTTGATGCCCATCATCTAGGTTCACCTAGTACTTCTCTGTCCAGATGGCACAAAATCATTGTGTTAAAGCAATGACTCATGATAATAAAATTGAGTTATTCTCATTCTTTTTTTTCTCTAGCCAGGTTTGTTGCTGAATTTAAAATGCTGCTTGAGAAAGATAAGAAGGTTAAAAAAATAGAAACTCTTTTATTTTTATCTACTGAATAAGAGGTCAACTATAATATAATTTCCCAAAGTTAAAGTAGGGAGCCAACAGGCTTGTGCTCTCATCTTGAATCTGCCACTAATTAGTGGTATGACCATGAACAAGCCACTTCTCTGGGTCTTTCTTTCTTCTTGTGCAAAATGAAAGGGTTAAAATAGCCTAGTGCTTTTCTAGCTGCAGGTCACAATTAGTGAGTTGTGAAAGCAACTTTAGCGGTCAGAAACAACATATTTGTTTTGATGAAAAAGAACAGAATGCAATTGAAAATGTTAAAGTGCATCAGACATAGTACAGGTAGATTTTTCTTTTGAAGTTTTTGTTTCAGTTATTTGTATGTGTATAAACTGAACAGGAACGTAAAATATTTCTTATTGTGGGGTATAGTAAAAATATAGTTTGACAAGTGTCAGCAAGGATGTGGAGAAACTGGAACTGTTATACACTGCTAGTGGAAACGTAAAATGGTGCAGCCACTTTGGAAAACAGTCTGGTAGCTCCTCAAAACATTAAACACAGAGTTACCATGGGATCCAGCAATTCCATTTCTATGTGTGTGTATATATATACTCAAGAGAAATGACAACACATGTCCACACAGAAACTTGTACACAAATGTTCGTCAACTGATGAAAGGATGAACAAAATGTGGTACACTCATACAAGGGAATATTATTCGGTTATAAAGAGTAATGTAGTGCTGACACATGCTACAGTATGCATGAACCTTGAAAATATTAAGCTAAGTGACAGAGGCCAGTCACGAAAGACCATTTACTGTATGATTCCATTTATATGAAAGGTCCAGAACAGGCAAATCTATAGAGACAGAAAGAGAATTAGTGGTTGCCTGGGACTGGCAGTAGGAAGACAAGGAACTGACTGCTGATGGGTATGAGTTTTCTCTGGAAGGTGATAAAATGTTGTAAAATTGATTATGGTGATGGCTGCACAACTGTGTGACCATATTAAAACCACTGAACTGCACACTTTAGGTGAATCGTATGGTATATAAATAATTTTTCAATAAAACTTTATAATTTTTAAATGATGGCTTGAAAGTCATTAGACTAGATGACAGATGATCACTGAGGTCCCTGAGAATTCTCATGCGGCCCCCCACAGGGCTCACCTTGCCCACCCTTACCCCATGACTCTCTGGAGGCAGGGCAGTAGAATGGAAACACCGGCTGGTTCCAATTCCCATTCCAGTGCTTACCAGATGCATGGCAACCTCTCTGTACTTTACTTTCCTTCTACGCAAAAGGAAAATGATAAATCTGCTTTACAGGGTTGTTTTAAACTAAAGGAGACAGTAAATGTAAAACAGTGCCCGGCACATTGCTTGAGGTCAGAGGCAGATCTTGTCAGTCTTCACATGCTTCAGAGTCTAAGCCACATTCAATAAACATTATTCTAAATGTTCAGTTAATAGAACTCATGGGTTTAGCTTATTTTATGTGTCATATTGACTTAAAAAGGTTTATGTCAATAAGGCTGTGATTAAAAATAATTCATGTCCAGGCACAGTGGCTCACACCTGTTAATCCCAACACTTTGGGAGGCTGAGGTGGGAGGATCACTTGAGCCCAGAGTTCAAAATCAGCCTGGGCATGATGGTAAGACTCCACCTCTATAAAAAATTTTAATAATTAGCCGGTGTGGTGGTGGGTGCCTGTGGTTCCAGCTACTTGACGGGCTGAAGTGGGAAGATTGCCTGAGCCCAGGAGATAGAGGCTGCAGTGAGCTGTGATGGTGCTACTGCAGTCCAGCCTGGGCAGCAGAGTGAGACCAGTCTCAAAACAACAACAAAAAAAAGTTACATTTGCTTCAGCTCTTTGACTTTTTAGCTTGAAAGTTGCTCTCATTATTTAAAACATTGCTGGTCACGGCGGTGGCTCATGCCTGTAATCCCAGCACTTTGGGAGGCCAAGGCGGGTGGATGACCTGAGGTCAGGAGTTCGAGACCAGTCTGACTAACGTGGAGAAACCCCATCTCTACTAAAAATA
>NW_012114611.1:691967-695383 GCF_000951035.1 Colobus angolensis palliatus | reverse complement strand
AATCGCTTGAACTGGGAAGGTAGAGGTTGCAGTGAGCCAAGATCATGCCATTGCACTCCAGCCTGGGCAATAAGAACAAAATTCCGTCTCAAAAAAAAAAAAAATTTGCTCATCACTATATAATGGAAGTAGTAACATTAGTTGAAGAGAAATTGTTTCTTTAAAATATCAACATTTTTATTTCATAATTTTTTTAAATGTTTTGAGCACTTTGACCAATTATTTACTGTAGTTTTTATTCAAAAGTCAAATTAAACACAAATCACTTTTTTCGCATAAATATAACTTAGTGAATTATAAAAAGGATAAGTCCAAATACATGCTGGCCTTTGTAAGGTTCTTGTACAATGTAAGTTTTTTAAATCTTTAATTAGGTCAGGTGGTTTTCAAAAAAAAACTTCAGTAGCCATGGTGGAATCCACGAACATCCTTCCCATCTCCACACAGCACCATCCTTCCTTACCCTCCTCCTTCCCGTTGGGAACCTTCTTCCGCAGGTCTCAACAAGCCCACTGAACCAGAGCTGCCACTTCCTTCACTGTCTAGGCTCCTTGGTCAGTGACTGGTCAAAGATGGGCCTGCTCCATATAAATAATTATATGGAAATACACAATGTAAGAAGGAGAAGTCCCTGCCAGCTCTTGTCTGCCCTTCCCCCAAACCAATTCTGCTTCTCAAAGGTAACCTCTGTCAAAGTCTGGAGTATAAACTTTCTGATATTACCTATACAATAATAATAATTGCCACCAGATAGCACTATGTGTCAGTCACTGTACTAAGCACTCTACATATGTTATCTCAGTTTACCCTTGCAACAAGTCATGAGGTAGGTACCATCACGAGGCCTATTTTACAGATGAGAAAACTGAGGCACAGAGAAATTGACACACAACATGCATAAATACAAACATGTTTTAGAAATACGATGGTTTCATGTTAATGTGCTGTTCAGCAATTATTTCTTTCCTCTTGGACATCTTCCCATCTCAAGGCATACAGATCTATCTCAACCTTTCAGAACCTCATAATATTTCATTCTGTAATAGTTTAAAACCTATTTAATGAGGCCCCTGTGGATGAACATGTAGGTTGCTTTTGCTTCTTCATTGTTATGAATAAGAATGCAACGTACATGCTTGTACTACCGTGTACCTGGGGTGGGATGCATCTACGGCATAAATTCCTAGAAGGAGCATTTCTAGTTTAAAAGGCCTATGCATTAAATTTTTAAACAGATATTCTGAGATTTCCCTCAAAAAAGTCACATCCATTTATATTTGAATCTTTCTCCACATTCTTATCAGTAATAAGCATTATTTTTATTTTTTCCAATCTGATAGAAGATGTGTGAAAATGGTACATTATTGTTTCAGTTTTCACTCCTTTAATCATGAGTGAGGTTGAACATATTTTCAAATATGTGTTGGCCGCTCAATACATTTACTTTTTTCTATTCTGAGACAGAATCTCACTCTGTCACCTAGGCTGGAGTGCAGTGGCGTGATCTCGGCTCACTGCAGCCTCTGCCTCCTGGGTTCCAGTGATTCTCCTGCCTTAGCTTCCTGAATAGCTGGGATTACAGACGTGCGCCACCACGCCCAGCTAATTTTTGTAATTTTTTTAGAGAGAGGGTTTCACCATGCTGGCCAGGTTGGTCTCGAACTCCTGACCTCAGATGATCCGCCTGCCTCAGCCTCCCAAAGTTCTGGGATGATTACAGGTGTGAAAATCACTGTGCCCCCCGGCCACATTTACTTTTTTTTTTTTTTTTTTTTGAGACGGAGTCTCGCTCTGTCGCCAGGCTGGAGTGCAGTGGTACAATTTTGGCTCACTGCAACCTCCACTTCCTGGGTTCAAGCAATTCTCCTGCTTCAGCCTCCTGAGTAGTTGGGATTACAGGTATCATGCCCAGCTACTTTTTGTATTTTTAGTAGAGATGGGGTTTCACCATGTTGGCCAGGATGGTCTTGATCTCTTGACCTTGTGATCTGCCTGCCTCGGCCTCCCAAAGTGCTGGGATTACAGGCAGGAGCCACCACACCCAGCCCGCCTATTTTTTCTTTTGTGAAGAACGAGGTCTCAGTATGTTGCCCAGGCTGGCCTCAAACTCCTGGCCTCAAGCTATCTCTCACCTCTGCCTCCCTAACTGCTGGGGTTACAGGTGTAAGCCACCGTGCTCGGCCATATTTATTTTTTTAAACGTCATTTATAAATTGTTTATTATCTCTACAACTTAATTCCTTTTTTTAAAATTACACAAGGACTTTCTGAATATTATGTGTAACTCCTTGTACAATTGGATTTGCCTCTCACAACAGCTGTCCTTTCCTGGTGTCTGATTCTTATCCAGATCTCATTAATATTCTTTCCAAACAAAAATGCTGCTTGACTGTACAGACGAGAGCCTCGTTTCTGTGGAGTTCCTTTTTGCAGGACACCCACCCCTGACTGCTCATTAATATTCTAAGCAGAGCACAGCCTTGTAAAAAGCCTGACTGACACTGACAGCCCAGGCATTGAGAGAGGATCACTGCTGTTACCCTCCACCACCCAGTCTAGTGCTTTCAGATAAGGGTGGCACTCTGAGTATCAGGATCACCTGTGGAATCTGAACCTCTCATATGGAGTCCAAACACATTAATTTTTGCAGACCCAGACCCTAAATGCTCACCATCTAGACAGATAATGTCAGAATCAGGTACAAGTTTGAACCCCTTGAGCATAAGCCTGAGGATTGGTTATTGAGTACTAGCCATATGCCAGGTGCTTTACATGTTATCTCATTCCATTTGATCTTATTCGCTTAATTCTTACACTGCCATGAAGCTGTTATTATTATTGTTATTGTAAGAGACATGGTCTTGCTATGTTGCCCAGGCTGGTCTCGAACTCCTGGGCTCAAGCAATCCTCCCACCTCGGCCTCCCAAAGTGCTGGGATTATAGGCATGAGCCACCACACCTGGCCAGCAAATATTTATTATTCTTCTTTTACAGAGGAAGAAATTAAGACTCTAGAAAAGTTCACACAGCTAATAACTGATAGAACTAGGATTTGAAACAATCCCACAGACCGTAATGTCCATGTTCTAATGACATATTACAAACCACATCTTCCTGGTATTTAGGGGCTGTCTGGACCAGTCTTATCCTTTAAGAGTCTTGAAACTAGGATTATTAAAGGCTGGGCCAGATGTTCCAGCCTGTTCCACATATATGCCAACTCTGCTCAAGGCTCCTTTGGGCTCAGGTCTACATATTGAGTCTACTACACACTTACTGGGTAACATGAGGAAAATTACTCTAAGCCTTAGTTTCATCATCACTAAAATGTTCTCTTAGTACACTGCTAAAATAAGTACTTAATAAATAATGATAGCAGTGGTGGTAATAAAGATACCTAACATTGGCCGGGCAC
>NW_012114611.1:690169-690603 GCF_000951035.1 Colobus angolensis palliatus | reverse complement strand
GAGAGTATCTCTAATGTAATCTCTGAGAAACTGATAGTTACTACCAGGAACACCAGATCTGATCAAAGACCTGACACCATTTCTCTGCACCATAAAGTCTAAATCTGTAAAAGTTGTATCTCTTAAGGATAAAATATTAGGGCCGGGCGCAGTGGCTCATGCCTGTAATCCTAGTACTCTGGGAGGCCGAGGCGGGAGGATCACCTGAGATCATGAGTTCCAGACCAGCCTGACTGACATGGAGAAACCCCGTCTCTACTAAAAATACAAAAAATTAGCCGGGCGTGGTGGCGCATGCCTGTAATCCCAGCTACTTGGGAGGCTGAGGCAGGAGAATCACTTGAACTGGGAAGGTAGAGGTTGCAGTGAGCCAAGATCATGCCATTGCACTCCAGCCTGGGCAATAAGAACAAAATTCCGTCTCAAAAAAAAAA
>NW_012114611.1:683983-689932 GCF_000951035.1 Colobus angolensis palliatus | reverse complement strand
AAAAAAAAAAAAAAAAAAGAACTCTATCTATATTGAAGAGAATATAACTATAACCTTCCCACAGGGTTTCTATTACCTTATTCATTCATGTGAATATCTTAATCTTGTGCTTATGAATCCCAGATTAGTTTTTTACATAATTGTGGTAATCTTCATATATCTTATTTAGACAGGTAAAAGAGTAATCCCAGTTACAGTCTTTAAAAACTGACTTTGGGCCAGGTGCAGTGGCTCACACCTGTAATCCCAGCACTTTGGGAGGCCAAGGTGGGAGGATCGTTTGAGCCCAGGAATATGAGGCTGCAGTGAGCTGTGGCTACGCCACTGCACTCCAGCCTTGGTGACAGAGCAAGACTCCACCTGGAAAAACAAAAACAACTGACTTTGGTCTAAAATTTGTAGATCATGAACAACCACCCAAGAACTTTCCTAATCTTCCTTTTTCCCCCTTTAAATTAAAAAATTACCAGATCAAATCCAAGTCTAACTCCACCTCTCTCCCAATTAATAAAATTTGTTATTTGTTCATTTGGTTCCTTCCTGCCCCGTCCCAGCTGATCATTAACTTATTCTAAGGTCAAACATAATCCAACGAAGTGAGGTGTTCTTTTTTTTTTTTTTTTTCCCAGTAGTTTTTTTCCACACATAGTAAGAAAAATCTCTTTCGGTAAGTAGAAAAACAGATCATTAAGTCACTAACTTCAAATTTAAGGTAAAGGGTAGACAAAAACATAGCTAATTAGAAAAATAACGTGGAAATTTACAATTGACCAAGCACAGACTTTCTCTGAACAGCATATTTCTCCTTTAACCTTTGTACCTTTTCATACTTTAACATCAGATGCACTGAATACCAGTGCCTGGAACATGTAGGGGCTCAATAAATATCTGTCATATGAATGAAAAACTGTTACACTAGTACTCAGTTGCCACACATCTCAACAAAGGCCCACCTACATAATTGAATATCTGCCTAGAAACTACATGCTCACAAGTCTTGCCAATTACATGCTTAATTAAGGCAAAGTTGTTAATTAAGGAGTCTTTACAATCTCAAAGCAAAAGAAACATATACGCTTATTTTAGGAAGACTCCTTCTGTTAAAGATATAACCTTCTTATAGTAGCCCTTTGTCCTTAATAACTAATCAAGTTTTCTCTAAATACAGGGCTTCTTAGTTTCACTTCTGGCCATTTCCAGGAAGGGCCTGGCTTCCATTCTCATCTGAAATTTTAGATGATATGCTTTTTTTTCAGGACTTACTCAATCTGAATAGTCAGTTCAGATCAGTTTAACCAATCCCTTCAAGCAGGAGAATTAAAATGGGTTTACTGAAAAATGACTCTTCTCTAGGCAAATTCTTTAATTCTTCCTTTCTTTAAAAATCTGAGAAGCTACCACATAACAACGCCTTAATCAAGGACAAGTATCACTGAGGCTAGTCACATGAAGATGTACCAAATCACACAGCCACACAACTGATAAAATTTGGCTACTTATCTGGACCAATGCTAGGCATCTTACTAAGAACTGGTTATAAAGCTTTTCATAAGACAGAGTCTTACTCTGTCTCCCAGGCTAATTTTTGTAATTTTAGTCGAGACAGGGTTTTGCCATGTTAGCCAGGCTGGTCTTGAACTCCTGACCTCAAGTGATCCGCCCGCCTTGGCCTCCTAAAGTGCTGGGATTACAGGCGTGAGCCACCGCACCTGGCCTGGTTATAAACATATTAATGTTACTGTTTCAATTGAATTTTAATGTTTTTTTTTTTTTTTGAGACGGAGTCTCGCTCTGTCGCCCAGGTTGGAGTGCAGTGGCTGGATCTCAGCTCACTGCAAGCTCCGCCTTCCGGGTTTACGCCATTCTCCTGGCTCAGCCTCCCGAGTAGCTGGGACTACAGGCGCCCGCCACCTCGCCCGGCTAGTTTTTTGTGTTTTTTTAGTAGAGATGGGGTTTCACTGGGTTAGCCAGGATGGTCTCGATCTCCTGACCTCGTGATCCGCCCGTCTCGGTCTCCCAAAGTGCTGGGATTACAGGCTTGAGCCACCGCACCCAGCCGAATTTTAATGTTTAGCTTCTAAAAGCTACATCCAATTCGGAACTGTAGGAAACAGTTACTGAGAGGCATTTGCTGGGTAGTGGTCTTTCAGTTGGCATGGGAAAGATCATCAGTGTCTTTGGGTCTCAATTTCTTCATCTCAAAAACAGATATTGATTCACACAGGATGGTTATGAGGACTAAATGAAAGGATAAAAGCAAAAGTACTTTGAAAAGTATCAGCTACTATACAAAGCATTATTTTTAATAAAACTTCAAGCCAGTATTAAGAAAAAAAATGGAATTAAAAAAGACTAACCAATGAAGAGAAATAGAAACTAGAACTAATTTGTTTTAATGTCTGGTTTGACTAGATGTTAATAAGAAACTTTTTGTTTAAAGCTGTTGCTGAAAATCTTTCTAATCAGTACACTGTCCTATTTCAGAGCATGTGTTAATAGTAAGTATAATGAAAATCATTTCATCTTTTCTTGAAGATTCTAGATAGCTTCCTAATTTTTCTCCCAGAGAATGAAAACAGAAAAAAAAAAACTTCTGGTTGTTTGTGGATTCCAGTAATTGGGTTTTAGTTTTGCCACACTGACTTTTAAAAATGTAATGGGAGTTGATAAACTAGTATAATCCAGAGTAACAACCTGGGAAGTAGATGGCTAGAGTGCTAGTAAAATAGTGGCCTGGATCCTGGAAACACCTTGGAAAACTTGCACTCAGATAGAACTGAATCCTGGTTGTCACAGTATCCAAACTTTTGTCCTGCTACCTTCCGAACTCCTCAGAGACTGCTACCTGATTTGAACCCAGATGGACCGACATCAGCTATTGTCCAGTAAAAACAATGCAACACTTTGGATTGCAAACCAAAACAAGACTTGTCCAAATGAAAAGTCTATCTTCAAGGCTTATTCATTCATTCAACAAATATTTATTGAGCATTTACCAAGTCTTTGGCAGTGTTCCAAGTGCTGAAGACGTAATGTTAAAAATGACAGACAAGGCCGGGCGTGGTGGCTCATGCCTGTAATCCCAGCACTTTGGGAAGCTGAGGTTGGCAGATCACTTGAGGCCAGGAGTTTGAGACCAGCCTGGCTAACATGGTGAAACCCTGTCTCTAATAATAATAATTTTAAAAAAAAATTAGCCAGGAGTGGTGGCGCATGCCTGTAGTCCCAGCTACTCCAGAGGCCTGAGGTATGAGAATCACTTGAACCCATGAGGTGGGGGTTGCAGTGAGCTGAGATCACACCTTTGCACTCCAGCCTGGGACAGAATGAAACTGTGTCTCAAAATAACAAAATAAAATAAATGAGTTCTTAATTGCTTATATGTGCATAATGACTACAAAATGAAAAGGAAGGGAAAGGTTCTCATACCTACAAGGCTTATAATCTTACAAGAAAGCAATAACTTATAAATAGTGACAACATTAAGTAAGGTACGAAATGAAGAAAAAATTAAATGTTAAGTAAAGACTGGGGAGGGAGGCACTGATACAAGTAGAAGAAATTAGAAAAGGCTTTTTTTATTAAAAAATTTTTTTAAAAGGTAGCATTTGATTTGGGCTCTTAAGGAAAAGGATTTCAACAAGAGTGTGGGGAAGGGGAGGAGCATGAGGCTGTGGGAACTGCATGAGCAAAGGCACAGAGGCAGGAAAGAACTGGGCAGGTCCAGGAAACAGAGAATTATTGTAGGGTCACAGTGCCAGGGTGGGTAGTGTTGTGGGAGATAAGCCTAAAAGAATAGGCTGTCAGAGTCGGGGTGTGGGTGTCTTGAAGAGCATGTCAGAAAGTTAGACTAAATTTACTTAGGCATTGTCTCCCCTTAAGTTTGTATATAAATCTCTTGAGGTACTTGTTAAAACTTCAGGTTCCCAGGCCTATCCCTCAGACACACTGATGTGCAGGTCTAGGTGGGACCTGAGACTCTACCTTTTTAACCAACGCTAGGTAATTCTACCACAGGCAATTAGAGGAACCGTATTTTGAAAATCAGTGCTTATTTTTTTTAATGACAACTCTGAACTGCAAGGGAAAAACTGAAGCCAACTCTAAAGATTGCTCAAGGACTCTGGCAAAAAAAAAAAAAGAGGGAATCTGAATTAGAAGACTGATTAAAGAGCCCTTATCACTCCTGGAGCAGAATCAACCTAACCTGGGGATTGATCTAAATATGGGTGGAGAAAAGTATTAAAGTGGTAAGGACAACCTCAAGCTTTCTTCTTAGTGAAACTGGGTATATGCAGATGCATGGCGCACAGGGACTATCCACATAGCCTAACAGGTAGCTGGAAATACAGATCAGGAGCTCAGATGTACAAAGGCATTAAACATACTGGTTTGGTACTCTAAAGTAAATTCAATACAAATTAAAGAATTAAATATAAAGAGTAAAATGGTAAAAATCAGAAGGAAATGAAAGTGAGTATTTAACCAATCTCTGGATGGTGGAGGCCTTCTAAACATCACAGCACCAGAAGAAATCTCAAATTTAAAAATCCAGGCTGGGTGTGGTGGCTCACGCCTGTAATTGTAACACTTTGGAAGGCCGAGGTGGGCATATTACCTGAGGTCAGGAGTTCAAGACCAGCCTGGCCAATATGGAGAAACCCTGTCTCTATACTAAAAATACAAAAATTAGCTGGGCATGGTGGCGTGTGCCTGTAATCCCAGCTACTTGGGAGGCTGAGGCATTAGAATCACTTGAACCCTGGAGGTGGAGGCTAGAGTGAGCCGAGATCGTGCCACTGCACTCCAGTCTGGGTGACAGAGTGACATCCTGTCTCCAAAAAAAAAAAAACACTATAGATAAGTAATAATATACTACATACAAAATTAAAAGGCAAACTAACTGGTTAAATATTTGACCACAGGACAAAAAATTAATATTCTTAAAATACGAGAGTTTATACAAATCACAAAGAAAAACACTAAGAATGGTTCTGTATGAAGTAGAAGAAGCTGTTAAATAACTTGCCTTGGAGACGTATACCCTCTAGTCACAAAATGAGACATTTTTCACATACATTGTAGACAATGGAGTTTTGTGGCATAGATCAGCAGGGCTCCTATGATTTTATCTTACCAGTTTCCAAGTGTCAGTCTATGGGAAGGCCTAAAAAAATACCAATCTTCTTGACTTCTTTTTTTTTTCTTTCCTTCCCCCAACCCCCACAGCAAGAACCCCATTCAATTTTTTTTATACTTCTATTTTCCTGAAAGTTAAAGAGCACAAACAAATTAAACTGTCCCCAAGCTTCCCCTGCTACTCTGGTGGAAACTGCCTTTACTGCATCCAGTCTTTCCTCAGGCTCTATGTATCTAAAATGAGGTGAAAGGTTAGAGATGAGACAGAAGGTAATTCCAGAATGCCTAGTGAACAGCAGTAGCTCCAAAGGCATCCTTTCAGCACAGAGGTTGTCCAGTCTTGGGGATCAAAAGCCCAATCCTTTCATTTTACAGATGAGGCTCTGAGTCAATGAATGAATGACTTGTCCAAGATCACCTGATTGGCTGATAACAACATGAAGTTGGGAATCCTGACTCTCAAACAGCACCCTTTTCATTCTGCAGTACTGCTTCACTGATCACAAGCTCTGGCCCCTCAAAACAATGGGCAGTTACAACACCACAATTTCAACTTCTATATACTTTCCACTTTATCACTCCACTCATTCTATTTGGTCTAATAAACGCCTGTGCTTCCCCTACAAAACGCTCCAAATAAAAGAACACCAAACAAAAAAACCAACATAATTAAAATGTTAATACCCAAATAAAAATGGGAATGGGATTAACCCAAACATACTTCACAGAAGAAACAGAAATGAATGTATGAAAAATGTTCTCTTGCTGGGCGCGGTGGCTCAAGCCTGTAATCCCAGCACTTTGGGAGGC
>NW_012114611.1:673317-683453 GCF_000951035.1 Colobus angolensis palliatus | reverse complement strand
TGTAATCCCAGCACTTTGGGAGGCTGAGGCAGGCGGATCACGAGGTCAGGAGATGGAGATCATCCTGGCTAACTCGGTGAAACCCCCTCTCTACTAAAAACACAAAAAAATTAGCCGGGCGTGGTGGCAGGCGCCTGTAATCCCAACTATGTGGGAGGCTGAGGCAGGAGAATGGCGTGAACCCTGGCGGCCGAGGTTGCAGTAAGCCAAGATGGCGCCACTGCACTCCAGCCTGGGCAACAGAGCGAGACTCCATCTCAATAATAATAATAATATTCAATGTTACCAAGGCTGCACTAAGATGGGCACTCACAATCACTGCAGTTGAGAATGTTAATTAGTCTAATCTTTACGAAAAGCAATTTGGGAGCAGGTTTAGTATTTTTAAGTTTTCACACCCCTTGACCTGGTAATTCAACTTCTGGGAATCTAATCTAAGGAAATAATGAGTGATTTGCACAAAGATTTACACATAAATTTGTTCTCAATTTTTTTGCATTTAATGTAAAACCAAAACACAATTCAATTATGCAACCTCAATACAATAAATTATTAAATAGATTACAATGGAGATTAAATAACCATTAAAATGTTTTCAAAAAATTTTGATGCTATGAAAAATAATATAAAGCAAAATATCTACTGTAACAGCAGTAGTTCAATTACCTTTGCGTTTGTGTGTGTGTGTGTGTATCAAAGAAAACAAAACCACTGAAATATATCAAATGGTAAATCTCTCTGGAACAGATTGTGGAACATGGGTTATTTTGTCTTCTTTACAATTTGTTTTTTCCACGTTTTCTTTTCTTTTTTTTTTTTTTTGAGATGGAATCTTGCTTTGTCACCCAGGCTGGAGTGCAGTGGTGTGAGCCTGGCTCTCTGTAACCTCTGCCTCTTGGGTTCAAGCGATTCTCTCACCTCAGCCTCCTTAGTAGCCGGGGCTACAGGTGTGTGCCACCTCGCCCAGCTAATTTTTGTATTTTTAGTAGAGATGGGGTTTCATTATGTTGGCCAGGCTGGTCTCGAACTCCTGACCTCAAGTGATCCACCTGCCTCAGCCTCCCAAAGTGCTGGGATTACAGGCATGAGCCATCACACTGGCCTGTTTTTTCCACATTTTCTATAATAAACATACATAATTTTTATTTTACAATAATATAAGTATCTATAATTTTTATTTTTAAATGTGTTGGTATATATGAAAATAAAATAAGAATTATATATACAATATGAAAAAAGTTTTTTAAAAAGATAAAATTTCAGGCCACTTACATGGAGGTGATAGTGGAAGTCATGGAAATAAATCAGATTACACAGGGAGAAAGTATGGTGAGAACAGGACGCTGAGCAGGGCTATGGCGAACCCGGCATTTCAGAGAAAGAAGACTGAGTTAACGGAGTATGGGAGTGAGTGGTTGGATTAGAAAATGCAGAACCAGATAGTTGTCATGTCAAGAAAAGCAAATGAAAGGAAAAACTAGACAAGTTGTTCACTTGGTCAATTATTGCCAAGGGGTAAGGAAAAGGAGAGGGAGAGGCCATTAGAGAGAAACCACTGGATACTATGCATGGACAAACAGCTTTCCTGTAGCGCTGGAAGCCAAACTTTTGCTCAGAAGCCAAATCTGAGCAAATGTTATCTGTTTAGTAAAACTGACTATGAAAATAAGTAAGTCCTGGGGCATTAGCTTGAATTTCAGTTTATGGAAAAAGAAAAAAGATTGTGGAAATCTAAAACTAAGTAAAATGGATATTGGGACTAATTTATGGGTAATGAAACAAAAAATGGCAATACTCTGTGCAAGACAAAACATATTTGAAGGACGGTAAAGTTTTCCATATCACAAGCTCTGTTACAGAATAAATAAGGGGGAAAATAGATCCACACTTGCTATCAGAAGTACAAAAAAGTTGCATCTTTTTTTCCCCTAAAGATGAAAGTTCTTAGTTTCAGGGTAGTAGTATTAAGAAATTATTTAAAAGAAAATCAAAAGAATGTAAAATTTTCATGGTATCTTGTTAACTTCTGATAAGTGGACACGGGAAGTCTCTAGAAAATTTTCATATATCAAAAAATCATCTGATATGTTGAATAATGGATTGCTTGTTAGGTCCAACTCCATCCTTTTTATGAAAAGAGGTCTTCAGTAGCACAATAATTTGAGTCTTGAGGACTCTGCACCCAGCTTCAGAATAAACTCATCAGTATGGTCCTACCAAGAGTATCATCCACCATAGAATAGTAACTCCACAATCATTAAGTAGAAACTACTTCATTTACAACCACTGGTTTGTTAATAACCTGAAGAGGCTGTGTTAAGTAACCTCACCTGGAGATTACTGTATGCCATCTAAAATGAAGTACCTTAATTTTCTATCCAAAAAACATAGAGTGAAAGACAATAGCAAACTTAAAAAACAATTGCCTTTTCTAATGGAAATTATTGACTTAGGACTCAAGTTATACATTCTCCTATCTGCGGAAACAGTACAATTCTAATTTAAAAGTCATCTATCTAGTAGTGTATAGAATTAACAATGCCTGAAACTAGTTTCACTGTCAATTTAAATAATAACAAATTCTTCCAATTCGTGGTTAGGTGGCCTATTATGCCAAAGATGTCTAATGAACTCCCACACTCTCAATATTCTTTTGTGTCTGTGTGTGTATGTCTTTGATAAATTTTTTTGGTACAGGGGCTCTAAGTTAATTGCAGTTAACTGGTGAAAAATACCAGAGAAAATATAAGAATTTGAAACCTGAAGAAACAGTAGTCAAAATTATACTTAAAAACATTCTTCCCCACCCACCTATCCACCCTGTCTTCCCCACCAAAGAAAAAAGAAAGAGAAAAACATTTTGAGGGCACCTTAGCAGGAAAAAGGATCCCCTGTCACCAAGATGTGAATTGTTTTGGCTTCTGAAGCTTTCTCTTAGAATTATTAGGTTGAAATTTAGCCCCACCTTTAACCAGAGTCTGGAACAAAGCTTGAGTGTACCAAGTTAAAGAAAGTTATACAATGAGGTAATTTTTACAAAATGGCACTCCTTTGCTAATGTTGCCAATATACTGTTCTCTTCCCAGGGACTAACTGATAACACTTCCCAACCCAATACAGAACCGTGGAAACAGATTCAACTGTTTACTAAATGCCACATTAACAACAGGGTCTAATCCCATTTTCCATAGGCCATGGAGTTGAAGGAAAGCAGGGTAAGAAATATGAAAGTGATACAAATACATAGACTGAAGAGAATCACTCATTATTACTCAGAGGTTTTTGTTTATTGAGGAAAAGCAGGAGAGAGAATTTAAAAACAAAACAAAACACCTATATTCCCTATGTTCCTACAGTACCCTGGGCTGACCTCTAGTATAGAAATGACTTCACTAATACCATAAATTGTATGTGGATCTGTCTAACCCATTTGATTTTAAGTTCTTTCAGGGTAAAGACGTTTGGCACTTTGGATCCACAGTAGGATTCACATGAAAGGCACTCAATATTTTATCCAAAGAATGAAATAAGTTCCTAAACTAATGACTTAGTACATTATATGTTGTTCTATCAATGCAAAACAAGAAAACATAAATGAACACGCACTTTTTTTGGTCTTCTTTCACGCCAACTCTACAATTTTTTGAAGGTCTATCTAAAACGTGATCATCTTGCATCCAGGCTGTATCTCTACAGGAACTCAGAACATGTTTGTTGGGGGTCTGTTCTTTTGTGTCTACATCATACCTCAGAAGAAAGGATTGGTGTTATTTCATGGCTCCTGAAATATTTAGCATTTGTGAATAGTATTGGTAACTAAGCAGATAAAAGGTACTCTGTTAAACCATTTAAATCAAGAGCAAAAGAATACTTACTGCAAAAGAAAACTTCTCCCCAAAATGGGCATTGTCTTAAAAACTGGTAACTCCCTAAGTACCTTTGACTAACCTGAAAAGTCAAGTCAATTGAACCATCTAGGATTAGGCAGATCTGGATGGATTAGACTTTTTTTTTCTTTTTTTGTAGAGACAAGGGTCTTGCTAAGTTGCCTTGGCTGGTCTCCAACACCTGGGCTCAAGTGATCCTCCCGCCTCAGTTTCCCAAAGTGTTGGGATTATAGGCGTGAGCCACTGCGCCCGGCCAAGGCAGACTTTTGAAGGCTGGAATTAGGTGCAAGACAACAGTAGTTCAAATATCTCTCACCAGGATCAGCTAAACCGTTCTTGCAAGCATCAGTAAGGAGGCTAGGAAGGGTGCCAGATGGTTCGTTCCTAGCAGCTACAACTTCAAGCTTTGGTATATGTAGCCAGGGGTGTACAATTACCTTACATTAACATCTACATATGTCGGGGGCAAATGCCAGCGATATATACAAGATAGCGATTCGGGGATGACACATCGGCCGCAAGGACTGCTATATTCTCAACATTCCTCAAAAGGGTGTAAGTATCTTAAACAGAGTTCAGCTGGCATAATGGAAGGGGAGAAAAAATCGAAAAGAGAGGGAATGGCTGAAAACGAAGGAAAAAGAGCAGGTGAGTATTAGAGTATTTCCCTGGAAGGAGGGTATTTGGAGTTTTAATGAATTGCCACCTTCCTCCACCACACCAGAAAGTATACAGTTAGAATGGAGTGTTCTCGGTGGGAGAGGACGGGGTATTTGCAGCTCCCGCCCTTGGGCAGCAAAGGCTCAGCCCGACGTAAGCACTCCCCACCCCAGCGCAGGCCCCAGAAGTGAGGAAAGAACGGAGGATCAGCGTCCCTCGACCCCTTATCTCGAGGGGAAGGGACTCACACTCCTTGCACTCCCCCCGCCCCAGAAGTCGAAGGAGAAAGAGGGTGCGGAGAGAAGCCAGGGTCTTCGCGCACTCTCCGGTTGTAGAGAGAGAAGGCCCTTACCTGGCTAAAAGCCGCCTTTCCTCTGCGCTGCTACCAGCCCTATCACAGGTCCCGGCGCTCTACCTAGCGCACCTGTCGCGACCAAGCTGCTACACCTACTGCTCCTGCGGCCCCGCCCCGGACCCCGCCCACCACCGCGGGGGCGCGCACGCCAGCCCGCCTCCCGTGCGGCCTCGGACTGAGCGTGCGCGCTACCGGCGGCGTGCCCGGCGCTCGCGTCTGCTCCAGTCGCTCTGGCGGCGCAGGGCGTTGGCGATGGGAGAGGCTGGCTGCTACCCCTGGTCTCGTCTACCTCCGCACGCCTTTCTCTGAAGGAGACACGCACTTGCACGACAGGGGGTCTGTGCGGCTCTACTTTGGCCTAACTCAAAGTTACCGCAGTTTGACTCTGGAGCAACTCAGGTTTTTCCTAAGCTCAACTGTAGGCCAGCTAGGTTCCTGGTGCTTTAGGGGTAAGTTCTGTGCAGGGAGGGTGTTTAGAGGAGGCTGTGTGGTGTAGTGGAAAGAGCTGTACATTAATCCTGAAAATGGTTTGACAAGGGCGGATGACATCCAAGTTCTCCAACAGTTGTTTTTACTCCTCCACTCAGAATAGGAGCTGTGCTAATGGTTTGGAGACTGTCAGTTGGCCTAGCACTTGGCCATCCTGCCACCAAAATCTTGTCCCAGTTCCGTACCAACTGCATGATGCCTTTTGATAGTATCCTTTCCTGTACCTCAAGCATAGTAGGGTTTCAGACCACAGGTTTTCTGAGGCTTTTCGGAATTCATGCAGCTTGATGCATATTAGTCGGGGCTGCTCGTGGGAAAACGCTTGTAATTACACTTCCTAAAGAAGTTGATGAAAATGTGTAAGGAGAAGAGAGATTTCCAACAGATGATTAATATGCCAGCCAGTTATTCCCTTCTTCCTTCAAATATCCAGCCTAGACTGATTTCTGGATAGGTATTGTAGAAATAAAAATTTCAGACAAAACAAACTTACATTTTGAATCGGACAGCAGTCAAAACCAGAAGACGCTCAGACACCCCTGCTCTAGTTGCCCAGGCATCAGACTTCTTAGGCTGAACACGAAAGTAAAGAAATTTAATTGGCTACAGCTAAGTGTTTGCCTTATTTGGATATGGTCACACGGGAGGTCCCTAATTATATAACCACTTGGCTGGTTGTTTGTGATTGGTTGAAACTCCATTCAGAATCAGGTACAAGGGGCCCAGCGCGGTGGCTCAAACCTGTAATCCCAGCACTTTGGGAGTCTGAGGCAGACGGATTGCCTGAGGTTAGGAGTCCGAGACCAGCCTAGCCAACATGGTGAAACCCCGTCTCCACTAAAAATACAAAAATTAGCCAGACGTGGTGGCAAGTGCCTGTAATCCCAGCTACCCGGGAGGCTGAGGCACGAGAATCACTTGAATCCGGGAAGTGGAGATTGCAGTGAGTAGAGATCTTGCCACCGCACTCCAGCCTGGATGACAGAACGAGACTCCGTCTCAAAAAAAAAAAAAAAAGGTACAAGGAATACCTCTAAATTTTGAGTTGCTTTCTGGGTACAAAAACAACTCCAGACTAATGGCCTGCTACTTATTTTGCATTAACAGTATCAAGTATCAAGACTCCAGCGAAAGTGGCAGGCAGCATGGGAATGTTAAAGAGCATACAATATCAATACAGGATAGTACTTCAGAAAATATGTTACCCTGCATGTGGCGTTCCCTCAGTAGATGTCTCCCCTCCCCCCAATATTTTTTTTAGCTCTGTGCTTTAGTGGATGCAAAAATTCCTTGCTTTCCCAAAGCCTCCCTTTGAAGATAGAGCTAGCATATATGCTACAGCTGGCTTTTGCCCGTTTGCAAGGTTGATTGGTAAATTTTCAGGGATTTTATGAGCCAGTTCATAAGCACAACCATTATTAGAAATCAAATTATATAAGCTACAATTAAATTATCTTAAAAATAAAAGTAATAAGCCAGGCGTGTTGAGTCACATTTGTAATCCCAGTGCTTTGGGAGGCCAAGGCAGGAAGATAGCTTGAGGCTAGAAGTTTGAGGTTGCAGTGAGCTATGATCCCACCACTGCACTCCAGCCTGGGCAACAGAGTGAGACCCTACTTCTAAAAAATAACTTTTTAAATAAAGGTAATAAATACTAAAAACTCATCACTTTGTGGTTTTTTTCTTCATTTTACTAATAATTCTGCTCTTGGAGTTATTTGTCCATTGTATCCGCATGTGGAAATACTACATATGTTGTATGCATGTCTTCCCAACTCCATTCAGAAATGTCACATTGGTAGAACGAAATGGGCTGTAATGGGAGTATTTACACCATGGAAGTTGGCAAATGCAACAAGTCAGGGCCTGATTTATTGTTTTGTTGATTTTTCTAGACCAAATGTTAGCAAACCTTTTGTGTAAACAGCCAAATAGTAAGTATTTTAGGCTTTGTGGGACTTACAGTCTCTGTCACAGCTACTCAGCTCTCACTGTAGTGCCAAATGTGTCAAAGTAGCCACAGACAATACATAAAGAATGGGCATGGGCCAGGTGCAGTGGCTCACGCCTGTAATCCCGGCACTTTGGGAGGCCCAGGCAGGGATCACTTGAGGCCAGGAGCTAGAGACTAGCCTGGCCAACATGGCAAAACCCTGTCTTTACAAACAAATACAATAAATAGACAAAAAAGCCGGGTGTGGTGGTGTGTGCCTGTAGTCCCAGTTAACTGGGAGGGTGAGGTGGGAGGATGTCTTGAGCCCAGGAGTTGAAGGTTGTAATGAGCCGAGATCACACCACTGCACTCCAGCCTGGTTGACAGAACAAGACCCTGTCTCAAACAAAAAACTCATAGGCCTTTATCTAATAGTGAAGGGAACAATAGAGTTGAGAGGGAAAAATGGAGTAGATAGGGCAAATGTTTACATACATGATACAGTGCAAACAAGAATAGCAGAACATATTGCAAAAGAAATTATATCAACATATTTAAGAATTTTGGAAGAGAATGGCAAATATGCACTATAATTGATGAGGCATCTACATATTGGAAGAAAATTACCTAGAGATTTATCTCCAGTACACACTTGAATAAGCTGTATTGGTAAAGATATTTGTTGCTTTAAAAGAATTGGTGTCAGCTGGACACGGTGGCTCATGCCTGTAATCCCAGCACTGTGGGAGGCCGAGGTGGGTGGATCACGAGGTCAGAAGTTTGAGACCAGCCGTGCCAACATGGTGAAACCCCATCTCTAAAACTAAAAATACAAAAATTAGCTGGGCATGGTAATGTGGGCCTGTAGTCCCAGCTACTCGGGAGGCTGAGGCAGGAGAATCACTTGAACTCTGGAGGCAGAAGTTGCAGTGAGCCAAGATCGCACCATTGCACTCCAGCCTGGGCAACAGAGTGAGACTCCACCTCCAAAAAAATAAAAAATAATTGGTGTCTACCACCCACAGGTTATATTTCTACTACATTATTGTCTATTTTACTTTTTTTCTTTTGAGGCAGAGTCTCGCTCCGTCCCTCAGGCTGGAGTGCACTGGTACGATCTCGGCTCACTGCAACTTCCGCCCCCTGGGTTCAAACGATTCTCCTGCCTCAGCCAAGTAGCTGGGATTACAGGCATGTGCCACCAAGCCCAGCCAATTTTTGTATTTTTAGTAGAGACAGGATTTCACCATGTTGGCCAGGCCGGTCTCAAACTCTTGATCTCTAGTGATGCACCTGCCTTGGCCTCCCAAAGTGCTGGGATTACAGGTGTGAGCCACCGCGCCCAGCCGATATTGTCTACTTTATATGTGGCTTCAGTAATGAATATTTGAAATTTAATAATGAATAGTTGAAAGTAAACTGCATTTTGTTGTAATGGTGCTTTTACAATAATGGGAAGGAAGACTGGAGTGGCCACAGATTTGTTAGAAAAATTTCCTAATGTCATCATTTGGCTCTGTTACCAATTATAATTCAGTATCTGAAATAATTCAATCATTTAAAAATATTCTGGATAGGCTGGGCACTGTGGCTGATGCCTGTATTTCCAGCACTTTGGAAGGCTGAGGCAGGCAGATCACTTGAGGTCAGGAATTCAAACTGGCTTGGCTAAAATGGTGAAACCCTGTCTCTACTAAAAACACAAAAATTAACTGGGCGTGGTAGTGCACTCCAGTAGTCACAGCTACTTGGGAGGCTGAGGCAGGAGAATCACTTGAACCCAGGAGGTGGAAGTTGCAGTGGGCTGAGATCGCGCCACTGCGCCCCAGCCTGAGACAGAGTGAGACTCCGTCTCAAGAAAAAAAATAATATTATGGATAAAATTTATTCTGTTTACCACCAACCTAAAAAAAGGAAACAGCTGGAAATCGCAGCTAAATAACTTGAAACTGACATTATTAAAATTGGCCAAGTACTTAGGTTGAGATGGGTGGACATGTACTTTACCAACCGCCAATGCTACATGGCACATATATCCTACACTATAAATGCATTTTTCTCATTATTTTTATTCTGGCCTGGCAACAAGATTAGCTAATATTAATTTCTTGCAATACCTTACTTTAATGATTGATATTCTTCAAGAATTTTCATTACTTTCAATTGCACTGCAGTTAAGATCAACTAACATTCAGAAAATTAAACAACTAATAGAATGCACTGCAGAAGCTTTGGAAAAATTAAAGATTGGCATTAGCATGAATCTCAAGTTGAAGATATGGTTAAGTCATCAGTTTAAAGTCATTCCATTTAATTTTTTTTTTTTTTTTTTGAGACAGGGTCTCACTCTGTTGCTCAGGTTGGAGTGCTGTGGCACAATCAGAGCTCACTATAACTTCAAACTCCTGAACTCAAGTGATTCTCCTGCCTCAGCCTTCAAGTAGCTGGGACAACAGGCACATGCCACTACATCTGGCTAATTTTTAAAAACCTTTGGTAGAGATGGGGTGTCACATGTTGCCCAGGCTGGTCTTGAACTCTTGACCTCAAGCGATCTTCTCATCTTGGACTCCCAAAGCACTGGGCTTACAGGCGTGAACTGCCACACCCACTCAAAAATAGATTTAAACCTCTGCCTAAGAATGTATTACTAAAAAGTAATGAATATATGTCTTTTATTAGAAACATCATTTTAAGTTGTTTTGATTTGTTAAAATCATCTCCTTGAACTTATAAAGAATGACCTTCACTGTGGAAAATAATATCATTAAGTATTTAAAACATGTATTTTGAATTTTTTTTTTTTTTTTTT
>NW_012114611.1:671549-672965 GCF_000951035.1 Colobus angolensis palliatus | reverse complement strand
GCTGGGATTACAGGTGCCCGCCACCATGCCCAGCAAATTTTTGTATTTTTAGTAGAGACAGGGTTTCATCTTGTTGGTCAGTCTGGTCTCGAACTCTTGACCTCAAGTGATCTGCCTACCTCGGCCTCCCAAAGCGCTGGGATTACAGGTGTGAGCCACCATGCCCGGCCTTGAATTATTTTCAAGATTTTGCAAGTAATAATGCAGAATCAAACAAAGTTACAATCCCTGCAATTATACAAAAAGCTAAAAAGATAGCATTATTGCAATCAATAGTGCTAAAGCTGAAAGAAGTTTCATTTTAATAAGTTTGTATGAGGTTGAAAAATGGTAATGGATGAGGAATGGTAGTTTAATAGTAGATCACATGTCAGACTTAAGGACAAGAAATATATTGGAAAAATATTAGCAGATTGAAAGCATCAAATGATGGTTGAATTGCCATCATAAATTGGCTGAGATAGAAGAGTTTGGAAAGATTACTGAAAGCTTGTGGAATCAACTGGCTGTGTGGAATTCACAAAAAGAGTATTTTATACTTATTATTTGTAAACTGTAAGCTACACATGCTTTATATTAGTAACATTTTTATAGATTTATACAGATAGGTATAGATATGCACACATTTTTTCCCCGGGGAGCTGGTTGTTTATTAGCACATCAATGAGTAGTATATATTTTTAGGGGTAATGTGAAGCTCAAACAAGAAAATGTATGTAAAATACTTGGCATTGCTTTCTACAGACTTGATCATAAATGTTAACTCTGTTCCCACTTTCCACCCTACCTGCTTTGTTCTTTCCTGGACAAGTTACTTAACCTTTCAACCATAGTTTCATAATGGAAATTGCAGGTTCAATCCTAATTGACTTTTGGGGATTCAATAAAATGGTATGTCTTACTTAGCTGACAAACTAGGAGCTTAAATTACTGTTCCTCCTTCTTCCTTTAGTATATAAAGGTATAATTCATTAAGCATTTGATAAAATGAAACTTCCGCCATGTCCTTAGGAATAAACCAAAGAAAAATGTTCCAAAATTATTAATAGTTAATAATCCCATATATTAAGTTATTTATCTGAATCTTGTCTACTTACTGACAAACTTTTTTTTCATTTCAGTTTATAGTTGACCAATCAGTTGTCTTTTTGTTAGCTAAACATTCTTTTTTTTATTTTGTTCTTATTCCTGGCAAGCTATGATGGATAGGTAAACATTCTTATTTTTTGAGACAGAGTCTCACTTTGTTACGCAGGCTGGAGTGCTGTGGCACAATCTCGGTTCAATGCAACCTCCGCCTCCGAGGTTCAAGTGATTCTCATGCCTCAGCCTCCCAAGTAGCTGGGATTACAGGTATGCACTACAATGCCTAGCTAATTTTTGTATTTTTTGTAAAGACAGGGGTTGGCCATTCGC
>NW_012114611.1:666737-670339 GCF_000951035.1 Colobus angolensis palliatus | reverse complement strand
GGTCTCAAACTCTTGAGCTCAAGTGATCTACCTGCCGTGGCCTCCCAAAATGCTGGGATTACAGGTGTGAGCCACTGCACCCATGTGATCTCTCTTTTTTTTTTTTATGGCTGAATAGTACTCCATTGTGTATATGTACCACATGTTCTTTATCCATTCATCTGTTGATGGACACTTAGGTTGCTTCCAAATCCTGGCTATTGTGAATAATAGTGCTGCAATAAACATGAGAGTGCAGATATCTCTTTGACAAAGTGATTTCCTTTCTTTTGGGTATATACCTAGGAATGGGATTGCTGGATTGTATGGTAGCTCTGTTTTTAGTTTTTTGAGGAACCTCCAAACTGTTCTCCGTTGTAGTTGTACTAATTTATCTTCCCAACAACAGCGTACGAGGGTTCCCTTTTCTCAGCATTTATTATTGCCTGTCCTTTGGATAAAAGCTATTTTAACTGGGTGAGATGATACCTCATTGTAGTTTTCATTTGCATTTCTCTGATGATCAGTGAATGATGTTGAGCACCTTTTCATAAACCTGTTTGCCATTTGTATGTCTTCTTTTGAGAAATGTCTATTTGGATGTTTTGCCCATTTTTAATTCGGTTGTTAGATTCTTTTTTCCTGTACAGTTGTTTGAGCTCCTTGTATAGCCTGAGAAAATATTTGCAGATATTTTTATCCTATTCTGTGGGTTGGCTCCTCACTTTGTTCATGGTTTCCTTTGCTATGCAGAAGCTTTTTAACTTGATGTGATCCCATTTGTCCATTTTTGCTTTGGTTGCCTGTGCTTGTGGGGTATTACTCAGTAAATCTTTGCCCACTTCAATGTCCTGGAGAGTTCTCCCAATGTTTTCTTTTAGTAGTTTCCTAGTTTGAAGTCTTAGATGTAAGTCTTTAATCCATTTTTATTTGATTTTTGTATATGGTGAGAGGTAGAGGTTGTTTCATTTTTCTGCTTATTGGATATCCAGTTTTCCCACCACCATTTATTGAAGAGACTATCTTTTCCCCAATATGTGTTCTTGGCACCTTTGTTGAAAATGAGTTTACTATAGATATATAGATTTGTTTCTGGATCCTTTATTCTGTTCCATTGGTCTATGTGCCTGGTTTTATGCCAGTACCATGCTGTTTTGGTTACTATAGTTCTGTAGTATAATTCGAGGTCAGGTAATGTGATTCTTCCACTTTTTTTTTCTTTTTGCTCAGGATAGCTTTGGCTATTCTGGGTCTTAAAATATAAATTTTAGAATTGCTTTTTCTGTTTTTGTAAAGAATGTCATTGGTATTTTGATAGCATTGCATTGAGTCTGTAGATTGCTTTGGGTAGTATGGATATTTAAACAATATTGATTCTGCCAATCCATAAACATGGAATATATTTCCATTTTTTCATGTTATCTTCAATTTCCTGCCTCAGTGTTTTATGATTTTCACTATAGAAAATCATAGTGAAATTTTTTTTCTTTGGTTAAGTTAATTCTTGGGTATTTTATTTTATTTGTAGCTATTGTAAATAGGATTACTTTCTTTTTCCTTTCTTTCTTTCTTTTTTTTTTTTTTTTTTTCCTGAGATAAAGTCTCGCTCTTGTCCCCAGGCTGCAGTGCAATGGCATGATCTTGGCTCACTGCAACCTTCGCCTCCCAGGTTTAAGTGATTCTTCTGCATCAGGCTCCTGAGTAGCTGGGATTACAAGAGTGCACCACCACGCCTGGCTAATTTTTGTATTTTTAGTAGAAACAGGGTTTCACCATGTTGGCCAGGCTGGAGTAAGTACAATTTTTAAATTCTGCTTCCTTTACTTCATACTTCTATAAGGAAAAGTCATTCATTTTTTCAATACAATAAATATTTATTGAGTACATACAATATGCCAGGTACAGTGTGAAGCACTGAGGATTCACTGGAGAACAAGACAGTGATTCAGTGGGATGAATAATTAAATAGGTGGAATACTTTAGATAACTGTGTTATGGTAAGGGAAATACAGGAGGCTAGTAGCCCTTAGGAGGGGTACTTATCCCAGAGTTGGGAATCAAGGATGTCTTCGTAGTAGAGGAATTGATGTCTAAATTGAATGGTAAACAGGTATTAGTAAGGCAGAGGTGTGTATCTATATGTGTGTGTGAGTGTTTGGTTGCCTCACTGAAAAGTTAGATGGGGTAGGATCAACAGGGGAGAAAAAGCATTATAGGGCTATGTTTACTTTAAAAAATGGGAAAATACAGTGTAGCTTAAGTCTAGGGTGTAGGAGGTAGTACTCATGGATGAAGGTGAAAAGCTAAGCAGGGACTAGATCTTATAAGACATTGGAAGCCATGTTAAGGAGTTTGAGTTCTATCCTAGGCGAACTGGGGACCTCTTAACCCTGTGCCTTAAAGCTAAAGACTACCTATATCAGAATCACCTAGAGCTCTGGTTAAAAATGCTCATTTCTATTTTCTGCCCCAGATCTAAAAATCAAAATCACTGGAGTGAAGTCCCCAACTCTATATTTTTAACAACACTCACAAGTAATTTCTTTCTTTCTTTCTTTTTTTTTTTTTTTTTGAGGACAGAATTTTGAATTTTGATTGTCTTCCATGCTGGAGTGCAAAGGCTCTCAGCTCACTGGAACCTCCATCTCCCAGGTTCAAGCAATTCTCCTGCCTCAGCCTCCTGAGTAGCTGGGATTACAAGAGTGCGCCACCACGCCCGGCTAATTTTTGTATTTTTAGTAGAGACTGGGTTTTGCCATGTTGGCCAGGCTGGTCTCGAACTCCTGACCTCAGGTGATCCATCTGCCTCGGCCTCCCAAAGTGCTGGGATTACAGGCATGAGCCACCGTGCCCAGCCCCAGTTAATTTTTTTATTTTTGTAGAGATGGGGTATCAGAACGTTGCCCAGGCTGTCTTGAATTCCTGGGCTCAAGTGATCCTGCCTGGCCTCCCAAAGCACTGAGATTATAGGCATGAGCCACCATGCTCAGCCAGTTCATCCCTTTTTAATGCCAAGTAATATATTCCATTATAGGTACATATCACAATTTATCGATTCACCAGTTAATGGACATTTGTGTTGTTTCTAGTTTTAGGCTATTTATTAATAAAGCTGCTGTGAACATTTACATAACAGTCTTCATATGGACGTGTGTTTTTATTTCTCTTGGATAACTACTTAGGAGTGGGATTGCTGGGTTGTATAGTAATGTACATTTAATGTAATGTAAAATACTGCCAAATTTTTCCAAGGGTGGTGTACTATTTTACATTCCTGCCAGCAATGCATGAGAGTTCTAGTTGTTCCCCATCCTCCACTGTACTTGATATTGCTGGTCTTTTAAGTTTCAGCCATTCTATTGGGTGCCATGATATCTCATTGTGGTTAATTTGCATTTCACAAATAACCAATGATGTACATCTTTTCATATGCTTATTTGCTTTTTCTATATTTTATTTAGTGGAGTTTTTGTTCAATTTTTTGCCCATTTATTAATTGGGTTATTTGTCTTATTATAGAGTTGTAAATATTGTCCATATAATCTGGATACAAGTCTTTTATCAGATACATGCTTTGAAAGTGTTTTCTCCCAGTCTGGAGCTTATTTCTTTTTTTTTTTTTT
>NW_012114611.1:658711-665782 GCF_000951035.1 Colobus angolensis palliatus | reverse complement strand
ATCCTGTTGCCCAGGCTGGAGTGCAGTAGTATGATCACAGCTCACTGCAGCATCAACTACCCAGACTCAAGCAATCCTCCTACGTCGGCCCCCCAAATAACTGGGACTACTGGTGCACACCATCACCCCCAGCTAATTTTTGTATTTTTTTGTAGAGCCTCCCAAAGTGCTGGGATTACAGCATCCTACCTAGGAAGTCTTTTTCTTGTCCAAGTGTGGCAGCTCATGCTTATAAGCCCAGCACTTTGGAAGGCTGAGGTGGGCAGATCACTTGAGGCCAGGTATTTGAGACCAGCCTGGCCAACATGGTGAAACCCTATGTCTACTAAAAATACAAAAAATAAAATAAAATAAATAACTGGGTATGGTGGCACACACACATAGTCCCAGCTACTCGGGAGGCTGAGGCAGGAGAATCACTGGAACCTGGGAGGTGAAAGTTGTGGTGAGCCGGGATCACGCCACTGCACTCCAACCTGGGTGATGCAGGGAGACCGTCTCGAAAGAAAAGAACAGAAATCTTTGTCTAACCCAAGGCCCCAAAGATTTTCTCCTATGTTTTATAGATTTAGAAGTTTTATAGTTTTAGCTCTAACCTATAGATATATGACCCACCTCATTAATTTTTTGATACATGGTGCAAGTTAAGGGTCAGAGTGTTTCCGTGTGAATATCCAGTTGTTCCAGCACTATTATTGAAAAGTCTTATCTTTTCCCCCATTGAGTTACATTGGCTGCTTTGTTGAAAGTTAAATAAATATATTTGTGTGGGTCTATTTTTGGAAATTTTGTTCTATTCTATTTTACCATATGTCTATAATAATCTTTTTAATAAAGAAAACTATTTTACTTTGATAAAAAGAACTCTGAAGTTATTTTTAGGTATTATGAAGAAAGGCTGAATTTTTTTTTTTTTTTTTTTTTGAGATAGGGTCTTATTTTGTCACCCAGCTTGGAGTATACTGGCATGATCTTGGCTTACTGCAGCCTCTACCTCCAGAGTTCAAGAAATTTTCCTGTCTCAGCCTCCCGGGTAGCTGGGATTACAGGCACGTGCCACCATGCCTGGCTAATTTTTTATTTTTAGTAAAGATGGGGTTTCACCATGTTGGCCAGGTTGATCTTGAACTCCTGACCTCAGGTGATCTGCCCATCTTAGCCTCCCAAAGTGCTAGGGTTTCAAGCTAGAGCCACCACGCCCGGCCAGGCTGAATGTTATATATGTGAACAATTTGCATTCTTCCCAAACATCTCTTACTCTAACCGGAAATATATGTGTTTATTAAAGGTATTCTCTGTAACTAATTTCTAGGATAGTAAGTTATCATTGTATTGAATGTGCATTTTTTATGCATAAGAAGTAATTAGGCATTCTTTGTAGCTTCATTTTTCTCCAACTATAAAAAAGGGAGTAAAATAAACTCATCATGTGGAAATCTTTAAAATAACCTAAACCAGGTTCTATTAAAGAATAATGAAAATATATATATAACATTTCAAAGGCTAAATCAGAATAAATTCTGTTCTTTGGGAACAACAGTTAGCCACATAAATACCACAAATCAAGGAAGGAGATTTCCTGGCTTCTGCTTCCAAGCAATTCTAATAAATGAAGAAGGAAGTGATTTTCCTTTTTAAAAAACCTATTGTTGGCAGGATTAGTGTACTTCCTTTCACTCTTTTAGGATGTTAAACACATGTACACTAATATTCCTGTATTTCATAAACCTTTGGGAATTTTGTCAGATTCTGAGTATGCATATCTTTTTTTTTTTTTTTTTTTTTTTTTTTTTGAGACGGAGTCTTGCTCTGTCGCCCAGGCTGGAGTGCAGTGGTGCGATCTCGGCTCACTGCAACCTCCGCCTCCCAGGTTCAAGTGACATTCTCCTGCCTCAGCCTCCGGAGTAGCTGGGATTACAGGCATGCACCACCATGCCTGATTAATTTTTGTATTTTTAGTAGAGACAGGGTTTCACCATGTTGGTCAGGCTAGTCTGGAACTCCAACCTCAAGTGATCCTCTGGCTTCAGCCTCCCCAAGTGCTGGGATTACAGGCATGAGCCATGGTGCCCAGCTCAGAATGTTAAATTGTTTCAGTAAAAAGTCCTTCTGTTGTGGAAATGTTACAAATGCATTACTAAAAGGGAGAGAAACATCCAGGCGTAAACACTTATTGTCAGGGATCCCTTATCCTGGTGGAATAAGCATAAGCTTTGGAGTCAGAATTAATTTGCATTCTCTTTGACTTATTATGAGTCAAGGGGCAAGTTTCTTAGCTTCTCTAAGCCTCAGCTTCTTCCCTTGCAATAGTAACACTTGGCTGGCTGTGTTATCATGAGGAATAAATTAAATGACATCTAGTATTCTGCTTGGCCTAGAGTACACACTCAGTAAATACTGATCCCTTTCTCACTTCTCCCAGGCTTAGAAGTTTTCTGGAGGTAAATTGCATAGCCCACAGCAGAAGTTGATCTCTGGTTCTTCCTCATTCTTTTTTAGTAACAGAATGATAGAAATTTGAAAAGTACTGGAGGACAGGAGAACACCTGAGCTCAGGAATCAGACTCTAGGATAAGAAACTAGTTCAGCAGGAAGTGTGCACTGTCAGCCCCTTAAGGATCATATGCTCAAGGTGTCCAATCCCACCGCACATGTTTAATACCTCAAATGTCACTTGATGGTAGAAGACTCTCTAGGGAACTCTTTGAGAACAGTACCCAGCTGTAGTGGAAGGCTCACCTGAGAGCACCTTTTAGTCTTTCTCTGTCCTTCTTTGTCCTCATGTAATTTAATTATGTCCTTTCTTGCTGCAGCTTTTAAATTCAAAGACCCTTGTTATTAGTGTCTATCACCTTAAATTACCAGATTTGGGCTCTCTTCACCTCCTCCCACCCTTATCCTGTGAAACAGACAGTGGTACTGCCTGATTTGTTTCTGGTTGTTCCTCCTGTCTCCCCAGCACACCTGACATTTAACAATTAATTTTATTCCAAAAAGCAGAAAAAACATTTTCCAAATGCCCTAGCTATTTATTGAGAAGCTCTCCACATCCATATTAGCAAATAACAGATTCTCAGTTATGTGTGCAAATATCTTAATGTACTTTAGGGATTATACAGAATAATTGTCAATTTTTATTTTCAGAATATTGGCCAAAACATAACATAATCTCAATTGGACTGATCGTACTAATTTATAGTTATATCTGTATCACTATTCTCATTTTAATGAAGAACAAAATGAAGATTAGACTTTTATATACTGTTTATGCACTATATACTACATACTGTTTATGCCCTAAGAATATAAAAGTACAATATTTGGTTGGACCTTACACCTCAGTTTCAAGGAAGGCAAGCTAGTGTTAGAACTTAAAGTTCCTAATTCTGTTTTTCGTTTTGTTTTGTTTTGTTTTGAGATGGAGTCTCACTCACTCTGTTGCCCAGGCTGGAGTGCAAATGGCATGATCTTAGCTCACTGCAACCTCCGCTTCCCGGGTTCAAGCGATTCTCCCACCTCAGCCTCTCGAGTAGCTGGGATTACAGGCACCCACCTCGGCTAACTTTTTCTGTATTTTTATAGAGACGGGGTTTCACCATGTTGGTCAGGCAAGTCTCGAACTCCTGAACTTGATCCCCCCACCACCCGCCTTGGCCTCCCAAAGTGCTGGGACTACAGGCATGAGCCACCACACCGGGCCCCTAATTCTGTTTTTTTTTTTTTTCGCATGTACAAATATTTTGTCCTGTAGTGCATTGGGTCTATCTCAAGCATAAAAATGCACAAAACTTTTTCTCTGATTCTATATAAATAAAATATATTCATTTGTATGTATGTACATCCACCTTACACTGTAACACCTAACAATATTTTATTGGCCAAGGCTGGTGACTCATGACTGTAATCCCAGCACTTTGGGAGGCTGAAGCAGGTGGATCGCTTGAACCCAGGTGTTCGAGACCAGCCTTGACAACATGGCGAAACCCCATTTCTATAAAAAATACAAAAATTAGCTGGGTGTGGTGATGCACACCTGTAGTCCTAGCTACTCAGAAGGCTGAGGTAGGAGGATAGATTGAGCCGGGCAGGTTCAGGCTACAGTGAGGCGTGATTATGCCACTGCACTCCAGCCTGGGTGACAGAACAAGACCCTGTCTCAAAAAATAGAAGTAAATAAATAGATAATATTTCATTGATTGATTGATTTCCAAAAGCTCTTTCTTTATGGGCACAAATTTGAGCCTGCTCAGATGTGTAGTATAAACTTTTTTACACTTTCTGTTACAGTGTTATGCAGGTGCTGCACTACTGGGAGAAGAAGAATACTCAGATGTTAATACTGTTTCTGGAGAGACTTCTTGTTAGGGAAATAATTAAATGTCTTCATTGATTAAGCCATTTTTAAAAGGATATTTTGCTATATGTTACTGAAAGCAACATTAAAAGAAATTTTGTTTGCAGTTAAAGCACCTGACTTTATTTAGGTGTTTGTTCATGTTTTCAAAGATCAGATTATTTAAATCTTATATAAACTTTTCTGGAACAGAAAAAGTAGAAATATTCTCCAGCTCTTTCTATAAAGTTGTGATAACTTGAAACCAAAACCAAACAGGGAGAAAAAGAAAATGAAAGGCCAATTTCACTCATCATAGATACATCAATTCTAAATAAATTGTATGGTGAGTGTGCTTGGAAATAAAAATAAATAAATAAATAGTAAACTGAATCAAGCAGTATATTAAATAGATAATATGCATGCCTGATCTAGGTGGATTTATCCAGAATATAAGAGTGGTTTCACATTAAAAAACAAAAATCAAAAAAGTATCAATGTTAATTTACCTATTAACACATGGGAGTATCATCATCTTTAAAGATGTAGAACAAGCATTTGAATTTAGCACCCATTCATGATAAAAGCTCTTAGCAAACTAAAAAGGAAAATTTCCTAATTTGTTAAGGGGAATCTACAAAAAACTTAAATTGAACATCATTCATAACATTAAACTTTAGAAAATTCTATCTAAAACTAGGAAAATATAGGGGTGTTCACTATAATTACCACTTCTATCAGCATTTTACAGGAAATTCTAGACAGGGCAGTAAGTCAATACAAAGAAATAAGAGATATAAGAACTAAAAAGGAAGAAACACTGACAGAGAATATGCTTGTTTTTGTGGAAAGCTCCAAATTATATAACCATAAATTATTAGAAATAGTAATTGCACTTAACAAGGAGGCTGAGTTTAAGATCAATATACAAGGCCGGGTGCAGTGGCTCACGCCTGTAATCCCAGGACTTTGGGAGACCAAGGCAGGTGGATCACCTGAGGTCAGGAGTTCGAGACCAGCCTGACCAACATGGTGAAACCCTGTCTCTACTAAAAATACAAAAATTAGCTGGCCGTGGTGGCAGGCACCTGTAATCCCAGCTACTTGGGAGGCCGAGGCAGGAGAATTGCTTGAACCCAGGAGGTGGAGGTTGCAGTGAGCTGAAATTGCCCCATTGCACTCCAGCCTAGGCGACAAGAGCGAGACTCCATCTTAAAAAACAAAAAACAAAAAAAAACAAGGCTGGGTTTAAGATCAACATACAAGGCGGGGGAATGGTGGCTCACGCCCGCAATCCCAGTACTTTGGGAGGTCGAGGTGGGCAGATCACTTGAGGTAAGAGTTAGAGACCAGCCTGGCCAACATGGTAAAACCCCATCTCTACTAAAAGTACAAAGTTAGCCAGGCGTGGTAGTGTGCGCCTGTAATCCTAGCTACTCAGGAGGCTGAGGCAGGAGAATTCCTAGAACCTAGGAGGTGGAGGTTGCAGTGAACCGAGATTGCTCTAGGTGCAGTGGCTCACGCTTATAATCCTAGCACTTTGGGAGGCTGAGGTGAGGAGATCACTTGAGGCCAGGAGTTCAAGACCAGCCTGGCCAACATGTTGAAACCCAGTCCCTACTAAAAATACAAAAAATTAGCCAGGAGTGGAGGCAGGTGCCTGTAATCCTAGTTACCTGGGTGGCTAAGGCGGGAGGATAGCTTGAACCTGGGAGGTGGAGGTTGCAGTCAGCTGAGATCGTGCCACTGCACTCCAGCCTGGGTGACACAGTGAGACTCTGTTTCTAAATAAATAAATAGGTAAAAGAGTGTTGAGAAAATTGGCTATTCATATGGAAAAATAGAAAATATCATCTCTATCTCACATCAAAATAAATTCCTGATATAGTAAAGTCCTAATATACACAGCACCACAAAGCAGTGTATAGAAGGATTTGGAGTTTTAAAAAAAGTATATATATTTATTTTTATTTTATTTTATATATATGTATATACACACATACACACACACTTTTTTTTTTTTTTTTTTTTTGAGACGGAGTCTGGCTCTGCTGCCCGGGCTGGAGTGCAGTGGCCGGATCTCAGCTCACTGCAAGCTCCGCCTCCCGGGTTCACGCCATTCTCCTGCCTCAGCCTCCCGAGTAGCTGGGACTACAGGCGCCCGCCACCTCGCCGGGTTAGTTTTTTGTATTTTTTAGTAGAGACGGTCACCGGGTTAGCCAGGATGGTCTCTATCTCCTGACCTCGTGATCCACCCGTCTCGGCCTCCCAAAGTGCAGGGATTACAGGCTTGAGCCACCCCGCCCGGCCAACACACACATTTTTTTGAGATGGAGTGTCGCTCTTGTTGCCCAGGCTGGAGTGCAATGGCGTGATCTCGGCTCACTGCAACCTCTGCCTCTACAGTTCAAGTGATTCTACTGCCTCAGCCTCTCAAGTAGCTGGGATTACAGGCATGCGCCACCATGCTCCACTAATTCTGTGTTTTTAGTAGAGACGGGGTTTTTCCACGTTGATCAGGCTGGTCTTAAACTCCCAACCTCAGGTTATCTACCTGCCTTGGCCTCCCAAAGTGCTGGGGTTACAGGCATGAGCTATCGCACCCTGCCCAAATGAATGGTTTCTTTTTTTTTTTTTTTTCCAGGTTTCATCTTTTTAATAAGCTCTGTGAAAGACATCCTAAGCACTGTATGAGACACAACAGAATATTTTTTCTTCCAGTATTAAAAAAAAAAAAG
>NW_012114611.1:654726-656841 GCF_000951035.1 Colobus angolensis palliatus | reverse complement strand
TGCAGTGGCACCATCTTGGCTCACTGCAAGCTCTGCCTCCTGGGTTCACGCCATTCTCCTGCCTCAGCCTCCCGAGTAACTGGGACTACAGGCGCCTGCCACCACGCCCGGCTAATTTTTTGGTGTTTTTTAGTAGAGACGGGGTTTCACGGTGTTAGCAAGGATAGTCTCGATCTCCTGACCTCATGATCCGTCCACCTCGGCCTCACCAAAATGCTGAGATTACAGATGTGAGCCACCGTGCCTGGCCTCTTCTTTTCTTTTTCTACTCTTCTACCTTCTTTTTTCAGTTTACAATCCTTTAAAAGTATAAAATCTATTTTAGCTTGTGGGCCACACAAAATAGGTCATGGGCCAGACTGACTCACAAGCTACAGGTTGCCAAACCCTGTACTAGAACATATGCTCTGAGTTCTGTAGATTTTGTTGAAATGAGCTCAGCCAACATTAAATCATTAATTGCTTAATGTAACCTGATAATGCCGATTAAATATTACTGTTGCCATTTTAGAAATTGGAAAATTGAAACAAAGAGAGGTTAGATGACTTACCTAAGACTATACTCTGTAGGAGACAACAGACTTGTTACTCTATTATGTCATATGTGTTTTAAATTGGCCCTTAAATATACAATTTTATATTTATTTATTTTTTAAATGAGACCGTGCTCTGTCACCCAGGCTGGAGTGCTATGGCACAATCATGCCCCACTGCAGCCTCAACATGCTGGGCTCAAGCAATCCTCCCCCTTCAGACTCCCGAGTAGCTGGGACTCCAGTGATGCACCACCATGCTTCAAAATATTCTATCTTGGTAAAGAAACTGGGAAAAGTAGAGTGAAAATAACTAAAAGTTTTAGTTATTGTAGTTATCAAAAACATCGTCAACATTTTCCAGATCCTAACATTAAAAGACCACCACAGAGCAAGGTCTATCGGGTAAGAAGACTATGTGGAACACTGAACCATATTAAAGAATGTTGGCAGCCAGGCACGGTGGCTCACACCTGTAATCCCAGCACTTTGGGAGGCCGAGGTGGTCAGATCACCCGAGGTCAGGAGTTTGAAACCAGCCTGGCCAACATGGTGAAACTCTGTCTCTACTAAAAATACAAAAAGTAGCCAGGCATGGTAGCATGTGCCTGTAATCCCAGCTACTCAAAAGGTTGAAGCAGGAGAATCACTTGAACCTGGTAGGTAGAGGCTGTGGTGAGCCAAGATTGAGCCTTTGCATTCCAGCCTGGGCAACAAGACTGAAGCTCCATCTCACAAAAAAAAGAAAGAAAGAAAGAAAGAAAAAAAAGGCTGCTTTGGAATGAATATGTACAACGCCTTCCCAAGGAGTGAGAAAAGATCAGCAGTCTCATCCAGGCCGCATCCTTGTGGGAACTGACCTCATCTGGAAAGTAAACTGTTTATTCCAATCGTTTAAATGTGATGGAAGTTCATGATAATTGAGCTCTGGGAACTGGTTCTACAAGAGTCATCCACAGATTCTTTATCCTGAAAGGAGTCCCAGATGTGTTCAGTTTATCTCCTTTCATTGGGAGAATTTTTTCATTAGATTTATTAGGGAAATACAGTATTGTGCTTTAGGGTTGCTTGATTTGTTTTGTTTTTATAATTATTGGACAATGTCAGGAGGTGCTAAACCTGGGTTTTTGTATGGAAGGTGAATAGAATTAGAACCATGGCCGGGCGTGGTGGCTTACACCTGTAATCCCAGCACGTTGGGAGCTTGAGGCAGGTGGACTGCTTGAATCCAGGAGTTTGAGACCAGCGTGGGCACATAGCAAAACCCCAACTCTACAAAAAAAATGCAAAAAGTATCCAGGCATGGTGGCACATACCTGTAGTCCCAGCTACTTAGGAAGCTGAGGCAGAAGGATCATTTGAGACTAGAATATGGAGGTTGCAGTGAGCTGAGGTCACACCACCATTGCAGTCTGGCCTGGTGACTGTCAGACCCTGTCTGGAAAAAGAATTAAAACTATGAACTCTAATTAGTTCATTTACATAGCAGAATTGGAAGCCAACGCTTTGGTTTCAGCACTCTTGTAATTATAAATTGAAATAAAGGCTGACCATATTTTAAAAATCTTTCTGTTAGGCAGTT
>NW_012114611.1:651779-653144 GCF_000951035.1 Colobus angolensis palliatus | reverse complement strand
CCTTTTCTCTCTCTCTTTTTTTGTTTTGTTTTGTTTAATTACTAAATTGTCAGAGCATATAAAATTTATATACAATTGCAAGGGAAGAAAGATTTATTTTCTCACCTGTCACTGGGTACGTGGCTGAGATCCCTGTAACAAAAGCCAGATTAACAAGAGAAAGGCAAGGAAATTTATGTCACAAGTTTTTACATGACACAGGAGGCTTCAGAAATGAAGACCCAAAGAAACAGGGCAAGTTGTATGTTTTATGCTTAGTATGATGAAATATGAACAGTCAAGGGGAAATATGAGTGGAGGAGAAAGGGGTATGAACTAATGGGAAAAAACTCAGAGGAACTCAGCAAGGTCAGTTTGTTCAGATTCTCTCCTATGTCCCTCTGTCTTCAGAAATAAGGATGTTCCCTTCCTCTGGGCGTAGGGAGGGAGGGAGGGTACCTCTCACATGAGCGTTTTGTGACCTGCTTCTGGGGAGAAGGGTGAGAGAAAAGTGAGAGTGATCTTGTTTCTACTATTTTCTCAAATGCCAAGAGGTGGAGTGTTCTGAACTCCATCACTATTCATACCTCCACTTGTGTTTTAGTCTTGGATATTCAGCTAAATATATGCAACACTCGCCATCAGTCTCTTTGCTGAAGTTTTTTCAGTCCTTTCTTAGTTGGGTGTAGTTTGTTTGCATGAAGGACTAATGAGTATAATAGTCCCTGCTGTTTAGCATACTGCAGACTTTTTTCTATAGCCTTGCTACTTGTAGGACAGTTTGTTGGCATTTAGAATCCCTGGAACACATTTTTTCCCTTGATTCAATTGTAGATGTTGCTTTACTATTTTCTGGCTTTGAATATTATTGAGAGCTCTGATGACAAACTGGTTTGATATCCTTAAAAGTAACTTGATCTTTTTGCCAGGAAGCACAGGTAATTTTTTTTCTTTGTATTAAAGTATAATAGTTGGCCAGGTGTGGTGGCTCATGCCTATCATCACAGCACTTTGGGAAGCTGGAGCAGGAGGATCCAGCTTGAGCCCAGGTTGAGACCAGCCTGGGCAACATAAGAAGACCCTGTTTCTACAGAAAATTTAAAAATTAGGCCAAGTGCTGTGGCTCATGCCCGTAATCCCAGCATTGAGAGACTGAAGTGGGAGGATTGCTTTAGCCCAGGAGTTCAAGACTAACCTCGGCAACATAGCAAGAGTAAAAATAAAAAATATTAGCCAGGTGTGGTGGCCTGTGCCTGTAGTCCCAGTTAGTTGGGAGGCAGGAGGATGGCTTGAGCCCAGGAGTTTGAGGTTGCAGTGAGCTCTGATCAACCACTGCACTCCAGCCTGAGCAACAGAGTGAGACCCTGACTTAAAAAAAAAAAAAAA
>NW_012114611.1:638661-643174 GCF_000951035.1 Colobus angolensis palliatus | reverse complement strand
GAGTGAGACTCCATCTCAAAAAATAAATAAATAAAATTTAAAAAATAAAATAAAATAATTAGCTGGGCAAGGTAGTGCCTGCCTGTAGTCCCAGCTACCTGGGAGCCTGAGGTGGGAGGATCGCTTGAGCCTGGGTGGAGGGGATTGCAGTGAGCCATGATTGTGTCACTGCACTCCATCCTGCGCAACGAAGCAAGAATAAATAAATAAATAAATAAAATTAAAATGCATAGTAGCACCCATTCAGCTATATTATAGATAATCTCTAAAGAATAGATAATAGTACATGTAGCAAAATAATCAGAAAGTAATGCATATTGAGTGTTTATTACCTTGGTTTTTAATATTATTTAGTTTTAAATATATGTAGTTGAAGTTTTAGTAGTGGCTGTGTTTAACAACCTGCTTGCAGAATTCCTAAAACTGTAACAATTGGCTCTCACAGGCCAGTAGGAGCCAGTTCCAGCACACCACTGACCATGACACAGTTGCAACAAAGGTCTCAGCCAATCCATGGGCAGCTTTCAAGTCAGAATCGCCCTTCAGAGTTGTCTCACCTTGAGGCAAGGGCTTCTATATCTTGGCACGGACCTGTCACTACATGCAGGTGGATCTTCGTGAGAGGGTGTTGCCTTGGGTGAAGGGATTCTCTTGGAGTCACAGACAAGGATTTAGCCACCATTACCGGCAACTTGAAGTATGAGTGCTCCAGTCCTGAAGTCAGTATTTAGGGAACATACCATAGCATCCACTACACTTATGTATCCTGTAGTTTAGTTTTGGTTTCTGCTTTGGGATAGTATTTTTTTATGGTATAGTTTCATCTGTCATAACTTGTGATTCTTGTTTCTGTGGGGTTTTGTTCTTATAGTAACTTTGTATGGATACTGAATGTTTTTGTTTGTCTTGCTTATTTGTTTTTTTGAGACAGAGTCTTGCTCTGTCACTCAGGCTGGAGTGCAGTGGCACAATCTCGGATCACTGCAACCTCCGCCTCCCAGGTTCAAGTGATTCTCCTGCCTCAGCCTCCTGAGTAGCTGGGATTACAGGTGTGCACTGCCACACCAGGGTGATTTCTTTGTATTTTTTTGTAGAGATGGAGTTTCGACATGTTGGCCAGGCTGGTCTCGAACTCCTGACCTTAGGTGATCCACTGGCCTCAGCCTCCCAAAGCGCTGGGATTAGAGGCATGAGCCACCACACCTGGCCAGGATACTGAATTTTGGTTGTGATTATTATTCATGTTTGAGTTTATTTATTATTTATTTATTTGTGAGACAGTCTTGTTCTGTCGCCCAGGCTGGAGTGCAGTGGTGGCGATCTTGGCTCACTGCAACCTCCATCTCTTGGGTTCAGGCAATTCTCCTGCCTCAGCCTCCCAAGTAGCTGGGATTACAGGCACCCGCCACCACTCTCGGCTAATTTTGTATTTTTAGTGGAGACAGGGTTTCACCATGTTGGCCAGGCTGGTCTGAAACTCCTGGCCTCAAGTGATCCTCCCACCTGGGCCTCCCAAAGTGATCCTCCTGCCTGGGCCTCCCAAAGTGCTAGGATTACAGGTGTATGCCACCATGTCTGGTCTCATATTTGAATATGTTGGATTTTTCTGGACCAGCTTTTTTTTTTTTTTTTTTTTTGAGACAGAGTTTCACTCTTGTTGCCCAGGCTGGAGTGCAATGGTGTGATCTTGACTCACTGCAACCTCCGCCTCCCGGGTTCAAGGGATTCTCCTGCCTCAGCCTCCGGAGTAGTTGGGATTACAGGCATGTGCCATCATGCCCAGCTAATTTTTTATTTTTAGTAGAGATGGGGTTTCTCCATGTTGGTCAGGCTGGTTTCGAACTCCCATCCTCAGGTGATCATCCCAACCTCTGCCTCCCAAAGTGCTGGGATTACAGGCTTGAGCTACCGCACCTGGCCTGGAACAGCTTTTAACAGATGAATCTTTTGAAGAGAATGTGTTTTGAGGGTATTTCCTGTTTTTTTTTTTTTTTTTTTTTAACTCAAGAGCTCCCTCTCCTGTTATCATAGTGTGCCTTTCTTGTAGCCCAACTTCCTCTGATTTTCCTAGTGTTTTTTTCAGTGGGATACTTATTAGCAGGAACATTTATTTTATTTTTCAAAGTGCCTCTTTATCCCCAACGACACACTTTCGCAAGACTGCCACTATTGTTCCTATGAATTCTCCAAGCCTTATGACTCCTGTTGCCAGTGCTGATATGCCAGGTTTCAGACCAGTTCTTGGCTGTTCCCACTAAGGGTTGGGCACCTTTTTTCTGGGAGTGAAACTTGTTGATGTTATCAGGTTCCATTAATGTTTAAAACCCTCCATATTCCCTGCTCTTTCAAGCAGCTCCAGTGATGTCTACACACTCGTGGGGATTCAGGCTGGTTTCCAGGGTATGTTTTTCAACTTGTATGTATATTGGGGATTGTAGCTTTTTTTTTTTTCTTTTCTGCAGTATTCGATATCTGCTGTAGGAATTTTTATTTGCTGTCCTTTTTGCTCTGTATAGTTTTTAGGAGATTGGGAAGAGTCACTGGAACCCAGAAGGTGTATTTCTTTTTTTTTTTTTTTTAAACTGAGTCGTCTCACTCTGTTGCCCAGGCTGGAGTGCTGTGGCTCAATCTCGGCTCACTGTCACCTCCCTCTCCCAGATTCAAGTCATTCTCCTGCCTCAGCCTCCCAAGTAGCTGGGATTATAGGCGTGCTCCACCATGCCCGGCTAATTTTGTGTTTTTAGTAGAGATGGGTTTTCGTCATGTTGGCCAGGAACTCCTGATCTCAGGTGATCTGCCCTCCTCGGCTTCCCAAAGTGGTGGGATTACAGGCGTGAGTCACCACACCCAGCCTTTCTATTTAATATGTATAAGTATAAATAATATTGTGCTTTAAATATCCTTTCTTTTTTTTTTTTTTTTTTTTTGAGATGGAGTCTCTCTCTCTCCCACCCAGGCTGGAGTGTAGTGGAGCGGTCTCGACTCACTGCAACCTCACCCTCCCAGGTTCAAGCAATTCTCCTGCCTCAGCCTCCTGAGTAGCTGGGACTACAGGCACCCACCACCACGCCCGGCTAACGTTTGTATTTTTAGTAGAGACAGGGTTTCACCACGTTGGCCAGGCTTGTCTCGAACTCCTGACCTCATGTGATCCACGCGCCTTGGCCTCCCAAAGTGCTGGAATTACAGGCATGAGCCACCATACGCAGCTTCTTGTTTTTTTTTTTAAGACAGGGCTTTGCTCTGTCACTCAGGCTGGAGTGCATTGGTACAATCATGGCTGACTGCAATCCCCTCCTCCCAAGCTCAAGTGATCCTTTCACCTCAGGCTGCCGAGTAGCTGGGATTTCAGGTGAGCGCCACCATATCCGGCTTATTTTTTTATTTTTTGTAAAGACAGGATCTCGCCACGTTATCCAGGCTGGTCTCGAACTCCTGGACTCAAGCGGCCTCCCAAAGTGCCGGGATTATAGGCGTGAACCACCGCGCCTAGCCTGTTTTCATTTAGCATTTGTGTTTACGTCTGTGCTCCATATGTACATCTAGTTTGTTGCTTTTAGTTGTTACATTTATCTCACAGTTTACATCCACCTATTTTAGGTATCCATTCCTGTGGTTAAAACACTTGGGCTGGCTGGATGTGGTGGCTCACACCTGTAATCCCAGCACTTTGGGAGGCCGAGGTGGGTGGATCACTTGATCCCAGGACTTTGAGACCAGCCTGGGCAACATGGTGAAATACTGTCTCCACAAAAAAAATTTAAAAATTAGCCGAGTGTGCTTATGTGTGCCTGTAGTCCCAGCTATTCAAGAGGCTGAGGTGGGAGGATCGCCAGGAGGTCAAGGCTGCAGTGAGCCGAAATTATGCCACTGCACTCCAGCCTGGGAGACAGAGCAAGACCCTGTTTCAAAAAACAAACAAACAAACAAAAAAAACACCTGGGTTGTTTCCACTTCCCTGCTATCTTGGGAGAGCTGGATAAACACTTGTATGTGTTACTGTGGTAAGCCACATGACAATTTTTCTAGGACATATACCCAGGAGATGGGATCTTGGGGTGACAGAGCACACACACACTCACACGCACACACACACTCTTAACTTTACCGAGCATATCCAGAGTATTTCCCAGAACAATTAAGATAGTTTACAGTTCCCTCTGCAGTGCACAAGAGGTCAGTCTCCTCCCAAATTCATGCTAAGATTTGGTGTTAACCACCTCTTAAATTTGCCATGCTGGTAAACAATTCATTAACTTTCAGCCTTAAATTTTGTATTTTGGTGCCTTGTTTAAGAAACCTTTCCTCATGCTAAGTCATAAACATATTATACTTTTTTACCCGTGGATAAGAATTCATTATCTTCCATTAGCTTTGTGGTTTACTTTTTCTTTTATATGTTTTTTATTTAATTTTTTTCTTTTTAATGGAGATGGGGTCTCACCATATTTACCAGACTGGTCTCAAACTCCTGGGTTCAAGTGATCCTCCCAAAGTGCTGGGATTACAGGCT
>NW_012114611.1:635722-638401 GCF_000951035.1 Colobus angolensis palliatus | reverse complement strand
TTGAACTCCTGACCTCAGGTGATCCACCTGCCTTGGCCTCCCAAAGTGCTGGGATTACAGGCATGAGCCACTGTGCCCGGCCTATAAACATAATTTCTAAACAATCTGACTTTTCATCATAAACATGCCTTTGCCACCTTTATGATGCCACCTTTTTCATGTGAAGTTCTATGTATCATGGATCTATCCAGAGCTTTCTATCTGTTCCATTGGTTTATTTGTCCTTGTGTCTGTCTCACTGGTTTTTTTCAAATTTCTATAGTGTGTTAGGTCTTAATAGTTGTTATTATTACCCCCCTGTATTTTTGTTGCTGTTGTTGTTTTTGAGACAGAGCCTCACTCTATTGCCCAGGCTGGAGTGCAATGGCATGATCTCCGTTCACTGCAACCTCAGCCTCCTGAGTAGCTGGGATTACAGGCACACACCACCATGCCCGGCTAATTTTTGTATTTTCAGTAGAGTCACCATGTTGGCCAGGCTGGTCTCGAACTCCTGACCTCATGATCCGCCTGTCTCAGCCTCCCAAAGTGCTGGGATTACAGGCATGAGCCACCACACCCAGCCTATTTACCCCCCTTTTAACCTCCTTTTTCAAAATTGACTATCTTTTCACTGACTACTTTTCCATAATCATTTTAGAAAGAGTTTGTCACAGCTAGAAAAAGTTCCAGCTAATATTTTTAACATTTAAAAACATTTTCTGGCTCACACCTGTAATCCCAGCGCTTTGGGAGTTTGAGGCGGGCTGACCACTTGAGGCCAGGAGTTGGAGACCGGCCTGGCCAACATGATGAAACCCCATCTCTACTAAATATACGCTAATCCCAGCTATTCAGGAGCCTAAGGTTGGAGAATCACTTGAACCTGGGAAGCAGAGGTTGCAGTGAGACGAGATCACACCACTGCACTCCAACTTGGGTGACAGAGTGACAGTCTGTCTGAAAAAAAGATTTTAAAAAAGTACATTTTCTATATATTTAATATATTTGAATTTATAGATTAATTTGGGGAGAATCGATATCTTTACTAAGATAAGGTGTCTTATCTAAGAATGTAGTTTTGTGTGTGTGTGTGTGTGTATGTGTGTGTGTGTGTGTGTGTGTGTTTTTGAGATGGAGTTTCGCTCTGTTGCCCAGGCTGGAGTGCAATGGTGCGATCTCGGCTCACTGCAACCTCTGCCTCCCGAATAGCTAGAATTACAGGCGCCCACCACCATGCCTGGCTAATTTTGTATTTTTAGTAAAGACGTGGTGTCACCATGTTGGTCAGGCTGGTCTCGAACTCCTGACCTCAGGTGATCCACCCGCCTCGGCCTCCCAAAGTTCTAGGATTACAGGTGTGAGCCACCATGCCCGGCCTGTAGTTTTTTTTTTTTTTTTTCCGGGTTTTTTTGTGTCATTTCACAAAGTTAAAAAATTTTCAGGATAAAGATACTGTGTTGTATATAGTAATATTTCTGTTTTTCTAAAGATTTTTCTTTTCTTTTTTTTTTTTTTTTGAGACGGAGTTTCACTCTTGTTGCCCTGACTGGAGTGCAATTGCATGATCTGGGCTCACTGCAACCTCCTCCTCTCAGGTTCAAGTGATTCTCCTGCCTCAGCCTCCCGAATAGCTAGAATTACAGGTGCCCACCACTATGCCTGGCTAATTTTTTGTATTTTTAGTAGAGATGGGATTTCACCGTGTTGGCCATTTATAAAGAATTGTAAAACATAAATGTTTATTAGATGTTTTATTCTGTACCTCTTGGGATGATCATGTGATTTTCCTCCTTTAATTCATAGATACAGTTAATTGGATAGTTTTCTCATGTTAAACCATTCTTGTATTACTGGAAGAAAACCTTAATTGTTGAGTTCAGTTGGATATTTATGTGCATCTTTTTAAAAAATCTATTTTCATCAGTATCTTCAGTTTATTTATTTATTTATTGTTTTAGATAGACTCTCGCTGTGTCGCCCAGGTTGGAGTGCAGTGGCATGATTTCGGCTCATTGCAACCTCCGCTTACCATGTTCAAGCAATTTTTGTGCTTCAGCCTCCTGAGCAGCTCATTTTGTTTTGTATTTTTCATAGAGACAGAGTTTCACAATGTTGGCCAGGCTGGTCTTGAACTTTTGGCCTCAAGTGATCCACCCGCCTGGGCCTCCCAAAGTACTGGGATAACAGGCGTGAGCCACCGCTCCCAGCCAGTAACTTGAGTTTATGATTCTCTTTTCTTATATGGTCTTTATCTGATTTTGAAATAAAGAGTAAAGCAGCTTTTCCTCTTTTCTAGAACAATTTATTTGTTAAAAGGATTAATTTGTTCTTTGAAGTCTTGGTAAAACTCACTGTAAAACCTGACACGCCTAAAGCTGTTGTTGTCTTTGGATAAGGTCTTTAATTACCAATTTATTTATAGATATTTATCTCCTCATACTTAATTTATTTTCCCAATTTTGACATTTTATATTTTCTAAAACCATCTATTTATTTTTATTTTTTATTTTTTCTTCTTATTCTTCTTACCAAAAACCATCTAATTCATCTATTATTATTAAATGTATTAGTCTATAATTGACCATCCTATGGTTTTCTATTTCTGTTGTATCTGTAGTAGTTCTCTTAATTTCATTATGTAATTTGATTATTTTCCTTCTTCTTCTTTTCCTTTTTTCTTTTTTTTTTTTTTTTTTT
>NW_012114611.1:624687-635587 GCF_000951035.1 Colobus angolensis palliatus | reverse complement strand
CTCCATGTTGGTCAGGCTGGCCTCAAACTCCCGACCTCAGGTGATCCTCCTGCCTCAGCCTCCCAAAGTGCTGGGATTACAGGCATGAGCCACTGCACCCAGCCATCATCTTTCTTTCTTAAGAAATCTTAGAGATTTTTAAATCTTACTAATCTTTATAAATAACAAAAATAAGTCCCAATATAACTGAAATTACAATAAATATTAATTATGTTAATCAATAAGAAAGCAGAAACTCAGGTTGGATCTCCGACTGGATTCAAAAATTGAGGTCTAGCAATACACTATCTCTATACTATGAGATACCCTTAAAGTGAAAGTATATGGGCAAGTTGTAAGTAAAAAGATGTAAATAATCCCAGCACTTTGGGAGGCCAAGGCAGGCGGATCATGAAGTCAGGAGTTCGAGACCAGCCTGACCAACATGGTGAAACCCCATCTCTACTAAAAATACAAAAATTAGCCAAGCATGGTAGCAGGTGCCTGTAATCGCAGCTACTCAGGAGGCTGAGGCAGAAGAATCACTTGAACCTGGGAGGTAGAGGTTGCAGTGAGCCGAGATTGTGCCACTACACTCCAGCCTGGGTGACAGAGTGAGACTCCGTCTCAAAAAAAAAAAAAGATGTAAACAGACATTTCGTCCTAATATGAACACACACACTCACATACCAGGAACAAACCAGGTAGCTATTTCCTATCAGACAAATTCAAACTAGAAATCAAGGCAAAAAGTATACCAGGAACAAAGCATAAGAAATAGGCTTGGTGCTGACTATCAGGAGCTCAGCCAAGTGGAGGTATCAAGTAGATAGTTGGATATATAGGACTAGAATTCAGGGGCAAAGCTCAGAGGCAAAGTCAAAGCTGAGATATACATTTGGAGTCATCAGCACATATATGGTACTTAAAGCCATAAAACTGGGTGAGATGCTAGGTGTGGTGACTCACACCCAGCACTTTGGGAGGCTGAGATGGGCAGATTGCCTGAGCTCAGGAGTTCAAGACCAGCCTGGGCAACATGGCAAAACCCTGACTCTACGGAAAAAAAAAAAAAAAAGACTAGGTGAGACCATGAAAGGATTGTGGATGTAAAAGAAGTCCAAGGAGTAAACTCTGGTCCACTTCAATATTTTGAGGTCAAGAAGATGAGGAGGAACCATCAAAAAGATGTGGAAGTGGCCAGCAAGGTAGAAGACAAACCAGGAGAGCATGATATTCTGGAAGCCATTTGAAAATTATTTCAAAAAAATGACTGGCCGGGCGTGGTGGCTCACACCTATAATCCCAGCACTTTGGGAGGCTGAGGCGGGTGGATCACTTGAGGTCAGGAGTTTGAGACCAGCCTGATCAACATGGTAAAACCCCATCTCTACTAAAAACACAAAAGTATTAGCTGGCTGTGGTGGCGTGCACCACCACTACTGTAGTCCCAGCTACTTGGGAGGCTGAGGTGGGAGGATCACTTAAGCCTGGGAGGTGGAGGCTGCCTTGAGCCATGATCACACCACTGCACTCCAGCCTGGGCGACAGAGTGAAACCCTTTCTCAAAAAAATAATAACAATAAAAAAAAACAGACATATTAGAAAAAAGCTGATGGTACAAAAGAGAGATAGGAGAATTACTGAAGCAATGTCCTTGACTAGGAAAGAGGAGATGGGACCTAGTGTACATATGGATGGGCTGACATTAGATAGGAATCAGACAATTCATCCACATGTAACAAGAGAGAAAGAATATGTGGGTACAGATGCAGACAAGTTAAGGAGATATGGTGGAAGTATGTGGAGTCAGTAATGATTGCTTCCAGTGTAATAAGGAGCTAAGTCAGTAGCCAACAATCAGGATGGAAGAAAAGGTCTCTGAGATTTGAGGAGACAGGAGAAAATAAAAAATTGTTTAGGAAAGTCAGAGTAAGTGGATTAGGAAAATATAGTATGTTTGCCAGGCAGAATTATGGGACCACTTGCAGTTTATGATTACTTAAAGTAAGATGAGTCAGCAAATTTGAAAGTTTTCCTCCAGCCTCATTCAGCAGTCAGGGTGCAGGTGTGGAGTAGGCAGAGAAAACTGGATTTCAGCTGGGCTTTGGTCAGCGAAGGAGCAAAGCAAGACAGAATCAAGTGAGTTGGAGTTGAGAGTATATGCAAGGGACTTAAATTATTGACCATGGAGTTTAAGCTGGGTAACAAAGGAAGTGAGGACAGGAGGCGGTGAAGGACAATAAGAAGGTGATACAATCAATGTAAACGTTCTTGTAAAGATGAAAGAATTGTTGGATTGGGGTACTAGAAGGAGTGGCTCACGCTTGTAATCCCAGCACTTTGGGAGGCCGAGGCAGGCAGATCACGAGGTCAGGAGTTTGAGAGCAGCCTGGCCAATATGGTGGAACCCTGTCTTTACTAAAAATACAAAAATTAGCCAGGCGTGGCGGCAGGCACCTGTAATCCCAGCTACTCGGGGGGCTGAGGCAGGAGAATTGCTTGAACCCAGGAGGCAGAAGTTGCAGTGAGCCGAGATCATGCCATTGTACTGCAGCCTGGGCAACAGGGCGCGAGTCTGTTCAAAAAAAAAAGAGAGATGATGTTTGGAGAATGAAATATTTGAAACATAGACTATGGAAGAGTTGCAAATTTTTCTTTTTTAATCTCCTGAACTACATACCACTCACTCCCCTCCCTGTTACAGGCATCTAACTCCTTCTTGCTCACCATCATTCTAGCCAATACTTCTGTAATAATCCCTAGCAATTTCAATATTCATGTAGACCTTTCCAACACCTGACTTCCAGTTTTTTATCTGTTCTCCTGCAGTGATTTAGATCTCTAGCCATTTTGGTCATATCCTTGACCTTGTCATTTAAAAAATTTGCCGGGCACAGTGGCTCACACCTGTAATCCCAGCACTTTAGGAGGCCAAGGCGGGAGGATGACCTGAGGTCAGGAGTTCCAGACCAGCTTGACCAACATGGAGAAACCCCATCTCTACTAAAAATCCAAAAAATTAGCCGGGCATGGTGCTGCATGGCTGTAATCCCAGCTATTTGGGAGGCTGAGGCAGGAGAATAGCTTGAACCCAGGAGGCAGAGGTTGCAGTGAGCTGAGATTGTGCCATTGCACTCCATCCTGGACAACAAGAGTGAAACTCTGAGATTACAGGCATGAGCCACCGCGCTGGGCCGAGCTTTCTTATACATCTCCTCTATCATGTCTGGAGTCATGCCATTCTTTATGTATTGAGAGAACCATTTCTTGTAAGCATCTTCATCTTCTTCCATTAAGTAGCGCATGTAATCTGCAACATTCTGGCCTATGATGTGCTTCTGGTGTACTTCTGCATTAAATTTCTTGCATTCAGAGGCCAGGCACAGTGGCTCATGCCTGTAATCCCCGTACTTTGGAGGCCAAGGAGGGAGGATTACTTGAATCCAGGAGTTCAAAAACAGCCTGGGTGACATATTGAGACCCCAACTCTACCAAAAACACAAAAATTAGCTTGGCATGGTGGCTCATGCCTATAGTCTTAGCTACTTGGGAGGCTGAGGTGGGAGATCACTTGACTCCTGGAATTGAGCCCAGAAAGTCGAGGCTGCAGTGAGCAGTGATCATGCCACTGCACTCCAGCCTGGGGGGCAGAATGAGACTCTGTCTCAATGAATATATATGTGTATATATACATATATCACTAAGTATTCATTTTTTCTTATCAACCCTATGTATCACTTTATAAGCCATTCAGTATCAACATTTCTTTGGAAGTTCACGCTTTTTTAAAAATATCGGCTTCCCTCCATTTACTTTTTTCTCTCCTATTAGAACTCCTATTATATGAATGTTGTAATATCTATGCCCATCTACCATATTTCTTTCTTTTTTTTTTTTAGACAGAGTCTTGCTCTGTCACTCAGGCTGGAGTACAATGGCACAATCTCGGCTCACTGCAACCTCCGCCTCCCAGGTTCAAGCGATTCTTCTGCCTCAGCCTCCCAGGCAGCTGGGATTACAGGTGCCCACCACCACAACCAGCTAATTTTATCATTTTTCTTAATTTTATATTTTTCATCTTTTATTCCTTCCCAAAGACTTTTGGAAAAGTTCCTTGACCTGATCTTGGATCGTTTGCATTTTGCTGTAGATCTCATCTAATTAGTTTATTTCATCTATATTTTGAATATACAATAATCATACTTGATTCTTTTCTTTTTTGTTGTTTTTTTTTTTTGGGAGATGGAGTTTTGCTCTTATTGCCCAGGCTGGAGTGCAATTGTGCGATCTTGGTTCACTGCAACCTCTACCTCCCAGGTTCAAGCGATTATCCTACCTCAGCCTCCCGAGTAGCTGGGATTACAGGCATGCACCACCATGCCCGGCTAATTTTTTTTTGTATTTTTTTAGTAGAGACGAAGTTTCTCCATGTCGGTCAGGCTGATCTCGAACTCCCGACCTCAGGTGATCCACCCACCTTGGCCTCCCAAAGTGCTGGGATTACAGGCGTGAGCCACCTCACCCAGCCCGTACTTGATTTGTTATAACTGTGTCTGCTTTAGTACCAATATCCTATTTTATTTCTTTGGGGACGTTACTTTTGCTTGTGTTTATTAACTTTGTCATCCAAAATAGGTTATTCACTTTATTGCCTTTCTAGTTGTCTAGTTATTTTGACCTGTGAGGTCATTTTCCCTCATAGGTATCAGCTACCTTGGTGGGTAATGAATGGAGAAAGTGGTGGGAGGCATCAAAGCCTAGGCCTTAGCTTGTGCCACCCCTGGTGAGTTGCAATCCAACTTTGAATATCGTCATTTGTGTTGTTCTCATCGGGGGGCTATGCCCCTTCCTATACCTTACCCTAGGCTTTGTTCCTTGCTAAGAATGTATTTGTCTAGACCTCTGGCTGAAAAGGAGGCCTAGAAGGAAAGATAGAATGATACCTTTAGCTGCTTGTTGCTTGGGCCAGCATTTATTGTTTGTTTATGTTTTGTTTTTGGGTTTTTTTGTTTTTTTGTTTTTTTTCATTCTACATCCTAAGAGTGTTTTTCTATGAGCCTCTTGGTATTCCTGCATTTTGGTTTTGCAGCAGGGCTGATGGCAACATACCCTCCCTGACCCATGCTGTCATCAGCTTTTCCACCTCTGTCTGAGGAAATAAACCCTGCACTGCCTGAGACAACAGTGATGGCCTCCCCTGAGGAAGTTGCCAAGCAAGGTAATGTTGATTCTCCTCAGAAGCCATCCCCAACACCCCTGTTTGCTTCTAGACCTATAACTAGACTAAAGTCCCAGCAGGCCCCTGGAGGTGAGGTTGAGAGTGTGACCCACAAGGAGGTGCACTACACTCAAAAAGAACTGTTTGACTTCTCTAATTTATATAAAAAGAAATCTGGAGAACAGGCATGGGAATGGATATTAAGGGTATGGGATAATGGTAGAAGGAACATAGAGTTGGATCAGGCTGAATTTATTGATATGGGCCCACTAAGTAGGGCTCTGCTTTTAATGTTGCAGCTCAGGGAGTTTTAAAAGGTTCTAATAGTTTATTTGCTTGGTTAGCTGAAATGTGGATTAAAAGATGGCCCACTGTGAGTGAGATGGAAATATCTGATCTCCCTTGGTTTAATGAAGAGGAAGGGATCCAAAAGCTTAGGGAGATTGGGATGTTGGAGTGGATTAGTCACTTTAGACCTACTCATCCCAGCTGGGAGGGTCCAGAAGATATACCCTTGACCAATGCCTTGCGAAATAAATTTGTGAGGGCAGCACCTGCATTTTTGAAGAGGCATGTAATTGCTCTTCTCTGTATGTCAGATCTAATGGTGGGAACCACAGTCACTCAACTACAAAATTTAAAATATGATGGGAGTAATTGAATCCTAAGGTGTTAGGGGCCAAGTGGTAGCACTCAACTGTCAAAGGCAAGGTGGGCGTAGCTACTGTGATGGACAGCAGAGAAAAAGTGGCAATCAGAATAGTCTGACTCATGTAGAGCTCTGGCATTAGCTAATTAATCACAGTGTTCCTAGAAGTGAAATTGATAGGAAGTCTACTGCATTCCTCTTATACAAACAGAAAACCTCTAGGTCAAATGGACAAAGGACTAATTTGAATTACAAAAACAGACAATTGGCCAGGTGTGGTGGCTCATGCCTGTAATCCCAGCACTTTGGGAGGCCGCGGTGGGCAGATGATCATTACTGGCCTTGCCAGCTGAAGGCAAATTGCTTCTGGTGGGCTTTATAGACAGGGATGGAGAAAAAGGCATTTGCCAAGTCAATGGCTGCATACCAGGTATTAGGAGATGTGTTAATTTGCACAGGCAGAAGACAGATGGATCATGGAGAGTGACAGTGGATTATCATAAGCTTAACAAAGTGGTGACTCCAATTGCAGCTGCTGTACCAGATGTGGTTTCACTGTTTGAGCAAATTGACACATCTCCTGGTACCTGGTATGCAGCCATTGACTGTCCATAAAGCCCACCAGAAGCAATTTGCCTTCAGCTTTACTGTCCTACCTCAGGGGTACATCAACTCTCTGACTTTGTGTCATAATCTTATTCATAGAGACCTTGATCGCTTTTCACTGCTGCAAGATGTCACACTGGTCAATTACATTGATGACATTATGCTGATTGGATCTGGTGAGCGAGAAGTAGCAAACACATTGAACTTACTGGTGAGACATTTGCGTGCCAGAGGATGGGAAATAAATCTGACTAAAACTCGGGGACCTTATACCTCAGTAAAATTTCTAGGGATCCAGTGGTGTGGGTCCTGTTGAGATATTCCTTCTAAGGTGAAGGATACGTTGTTGCATTTGGCCCCTCCTACAACCAAGAAAGAGTCACAATGCCTAGTGGGCCTATTTGGATTTTGGGGGCAACACATTCCACATTTGGGCGTGTTACTGTGGTCCATTTATTGAGTGACCCAAAAGGCTGCCAGTTTTGAATGGGTTCCAGAACAGTAGAAGGCTCTGCAACAGGTCCATTCTGCTGTGCAAGCTACTCTGCCACTTGGGCCATATGACCCAGCAGATCCAATGGTGCTTGAGGTGTCCATGGCAGATAGGGATGCTGTTTGGAGCCTTTGGCAGGCCCCATAGGTGAATCATAGCAGAGGTCTCTAGGATTTTGGAGCAAGGTCCTGCCATCTTCTGTAGATAACTACTTTCTTTTTTTTTTTTTTTTTGAGACGGAGTCTCGCTCTGTCGCCCAGGCTGGAGTGCAGTGGCTGGATCTCAGCTCACTGCAAGCTCCGCCTCCCGGGTTTACGTCATTCTCCTGCCTCAGCCTCCTGAGTAGCTGGGACTACAGGGGGCCGCCACCTCGCCCGGCTAGTTTTTTGTATTTTTTAGTAGAGATGGGGTTTCACCGGGTTAGCCAGGATGGTCTCGATCTCCTGACCTCGTGATCCGCCCGTCTTGGCCTCGCAAAGTGCTGAGATTACAGGCTTGAGCCACCGCGCCCGGCCTAGATAACTACTTTCATTTTGAGAGACAGCTCTTGGCCTGTTACTGGGCTTTGGTGGAAACTGAACATTTGACTATGGGTCATCAAGTCACCATGTGACCTGAGCTGCCTATCATGAACTGGGTGCTTTCTGACCCATCTAGCTTTAAAATGGGTCATGCACAGCAGCATTGCATCATCAAATGGAAGTGATTGGGCTCACAAATAAAATACATGATTGGGCTCGAGCAAGTCCTGAAGGCACAAGTAAGTTACATGAGGAAGTGGCTCAAATGCCCATGGTCTCCACTCCTGCCACCCTGCCTTCTCTCCCCCAGCCTGCACTGGTGGACTCATGGGGAGTTCTCTATGGTCAGCTGACAGAGGAAGAGAAGACTAGGGCCTGGTTCCAGATGGTTCTGTACAATATGCAGGCACCACCTGAAAGTGGACAGCTGCAGCACTACAGCCCCTTTCTAGGACATCCCTGAAGGACAGCAGTGAAGGGAAATCTTCCCAGCAGGCAGAACTTCAAGCAGTGCACCTGGTTGTGCACTTTGCATAGAAGGAGAAATGGCCAGGTGTGTGATTATATACTGATTCATGGGCTGTAGCCAATGACTGGATGGTCAGGGACTTGGGAGAAGAATGACTGGAAAATTGGTGACAAAGAAATTTGGGGAAGAGATATGTGGATGGACCTCTCTGAGTGGTCACAAACTGTGAAGATATTTGTATCCCATGTGAGTGCTCACCAATGGGTGACCTTAGCAGAGGAGGAATTAAATAATCAAGTGGATAGGATGACCCGTTCTGTGGACACCACTCAGCCTCTTTCCCCAGCCACCCCTCTTATCCCCCAATGGGCCCATGAACAAAGTGGCCATGGTGGCAAGGCTGGAGGTTATGCATGAGCTCCCACTTACCAAGGCTGATCTGGCTACGGCCACTGCTGGGTGCCCAATTTGCCAGCAGCAGAGGCCAATACTGAGCCCTCTATATGGCACCATTCCTCGGGGTGATCAGCCAGCTACCTGGTGTCAGGTTGATTATATTGGACCGCTTCCATCATAGAAAGGACAGAGGTTTGTCCTCACTGGAATAGACACTTACTTCAGATATGGGTTTGCCTATCCTGCATGCAGTGCTTCTGCCAAGACTACCATCTGTGAACTCACAGAATGCATTATCTACCATCATGGTATCCCACACAGCATTGCCCCTGACCAAGGCACTCACTTTACAGCTAAAGAAGTGCGACAGTGGGCTCATGCTCATGGAAATCACTGGTGTTACTGTGTTCCTCATCATCCTGAAGCAGCTGGGTTGAGACATGGTGGAATGGCCTTTTGAAGTCACAATTATAATGCCAACTAGGTGACAATACTTCGCAGGGCTGGGGCAAAATTCTCCAAAAGGCCATGTATGCTCTGAATCAGTGTCCAATATATGGGATTGATTCTCCCATAGTTAAGATTCACAGGTCCAGGTATCAAGGTGGAGGTGGAAGTGGCATCACTCACCATCACCCCTAGTGATACACTAGCAAAATTTTTGCCTCTTCTTCCCACAACATTATGTTCTGCTGGGCCTAGAAGTCTTAGTTCCAGAGGGAGGAATGCTGCCATCAGGAGACAGAACAACGATTCCATTAAACTGGAAGTTAAGATTGCCACCTGGACACTTTGGGCTCCTCCTACCTTTAAGTCAACAGGGAGTTACAGTGTTGGCTGGGGTGACTGACCCGGACTATCAAGATGAAATCTGAAATCAGTCTACTACTCCACAATGGAGATAAGGAAGAGTATGCATGGATACAGGAGATCCATTAGGGCATCTCTTCATATTTCCATGACCTGTGATTAAGGTCAATGGGAAACTACAATAGTCCAATCCAGGCAGGACTACAGATGGTCCAGATCCTTCAAGAATGAAGGTTTAGGTTACTCCATCAGGAAAAAAGCCATGACCTGCTGAGGTGTTTGCTGAAGGCAAAGGGAATACAGAATGGGTAGTAAAAGAAGGTAGTCATCAATACCAGCTACAACCATGTGACCAGCTGCAGAAATGAGGGCTGTAAATGTCATGAGTATTTCCTCCTTCTTTTGTTAAAAACATGTTTGTGTGTGTATATACTTGTACTATGAAACTATTTTCATTTTATTTCCTTTTCCTTTATCATGTGACATAAGATTTATTGACTTCATATCAGCATTTAAGTATTGTTAACTTTATGTAATAGGATTTGGGTTGGGGATCAGTGCCTTTCCGGTTGTACAAGGGATACTCGTATTATGTTAAGTGTAATTATGACATTATTGTTTTTATTTGAAGATTATGTATGCTCTCAGGAGATGTGTTCAAGTTGACAAGGAGTGGACTTGTGATGGTTAATACTGAGTATCAACTTGATTGGATTGAAGGATGCAAAGTACTGATCCTGCATGTGTCTGTGAGGGTGTTGCAAAGAAGATTAACATTTGAGTCAGTGGGCTGGGGAAGGCCCACCCACCCTTAACTGGGTGGGCACAATCTTATCAACTTGCAGTGAATATAAAGCAGGCAGAAAAATGTGAAAAGGAGAGAGATGAGAGACGGGCCTAGCCTCCCAGCCTACACCTTTCTCCCATGCCAGATGCTTCCTGCCCTTGAACAGCAGACTCCAAGTTCTTCAGTTTTGGGACTTGGACTGGCTCTCCTTGCTCCTCAGCTTGTAGACAGCCTATTGTGCAACCTTCTGATTGTGTAAGTTAATACTTAATAAATTCCCCTTTATATATATCCTATTAGTTCTGTCCCTCTAAGAGAAGCCTGACTAATACAATCCCCATGTTGGAAGCCTGGCCCTCCGCTGTACAGAATTATTGAGGAAGGAGAATAGGGTCTGGAGGCAGCAAACCTAAAGGCTGCACGCCAACTTCCTAGAACTAAATGGAAAGGAAACCCCTAACTTTCCACACACCTAAGAAACAAAAGGACCAGAGGCTACTCCCTTTGACCTTTTTCTGTGAGGCAGATGGGAAATTGGCTGTCCTCAATGAATCAGACTGATTGCAGGCCAGTCTTTGTTTGCATTAAAGTATAACTTTGAGACCAGGCGTGGTGGCTCATGCCTGTAATCCCAGCACTTTGGGAGGCCAAGGCAGGTGGATCACCTCAGGCTGGGAGTTCGAGACTGCCTGACCAACATAGAGAAACACTGTCTCTACTAAAAATACAAAATCAGCCAGGCGTGGTGATGCATGCCTGTAAACCCAGCTACTCGGGAGGCTGAGGCAGGAGAATCGCTTGAACCCAGGAGGTGGAGGTTCAGGAACTGAGATTGCTCCATTGCACTCCAGCCTGGGCAAGAAGAGTGAAACTCCGTCTCAAATAAAAAAATAAAATAAAATAAAAAAAGAAGAAGTATAAGTTTGTAACTTTACCCTAGCCTCTGATTGGGTGCTTTTGCTGTAACCA
>NW_012114611.1:619473-624637 GCF_000951035.1 Colobus angolensis palliatus | reverse complement strand
ATAAAATGTAGCTGGGTGTGGTGGTGGGCACCTGTAATCCCATCTAGTCAGGAGGCTGAATCAGGAGAATTGCTTGAACCCAGGAGGTGGAGGTTCAGGAACTGAGATTGCTCCATTGCACTCCAGCCTGGGCAAGAAGAGTGAAACTTCGTCTCAAATAAAAAAATAAAATAAAATAAAAAAAGAAGAAGTATAAGTTTGTAACTTTACCCTAGCCTCTGATTGGGTGCTTTTGCTGTAACCAATCAGACTGATTGTGAGCTGCCCCTTTATTTACATGAGATGAGCATGAAGTGATCAATAGGAAACTTCTAGAGGGTATTTGGACCCAAGAAGATTCTGTATCTGGGCCCTTGAGCAGCTGCTTGGGCCACTCCTGCACTGTGGAGTGTACTTCTTCTGTTGCTTCATTCTTTCTTTGCTTTGCTGGGTGTTTTGCCCAATTCTTTGTTCAAAATGCCAAGAACCTGGACAACTTGTAGTCACAACCCTCTGGTGGTAACATTATTATTTCCCTTCATTACCAATCATAACCACCTTCTAATTCTTCTGGGGTTTTTGCTGGTTTTTAGTTTCCTTCATTACACTCATTTATTTCTTCATTCTGAGGTGTCTTCCGGTTTAGACTGGGGGAAGCAGATTGTGCCACTTTGCCATCATGTTAGGGGACCATAATTATGTCCCTTTCACGACTCAGCCTACCTCAGGGTTGTTGAAGCTTTGTGTTTCCAGTTATCTAGAGCAGAAGATACTCTTTCTTCATAGTAGTAGTCCAGAAATGAAGATGTTCAACCTGAAGAACTACAGGCAGAATATAAAAGCAAAGGGAACACAAAGCAATACATACGCACAAAAGAGAACAAAGTAGGCATTTTACTGAAAGATAGTGAAATGTACTTTGAACATGCTTGTATTTAATTTTACAGTCATTTGGGAATCTTCTTAACCCTGGAAATGAGACAAGAAAATTAGCCTCATTATAAATTGCTTTAAACACATTTGTGGGAATATAGGTGAGTCATAGGGAAAATAAAAGTGCCTCCAGAACTCACAAAGTTAAACTAGTAAAATCTATATGTAATCCTTTTGTTTGTTTGTTTGTTTGTTTGTTTGTTTTTGAGACAGGGTCTCCTACTGTCACACAGGCTGTAGTACAGTGGTGCCATCTCAGCTCACTGCAACCTCTGCTCCCCGGGCTCAAGCAATCCTCCCACCTCAGCCTCCCAAGTAGCTAAGACCACAGGTGCACAACCACCGTACCTGGCTGTTTTTTTGTACTTTTGGTGCAGACTGGGGTCTTGCCATGTTGCCCAGGCTGGTCTTGAGCTCCTGAACTCAAGCAATCTAAGTTCAGGAGTTCCTTGGCCTCCCAAAGTGCTGGGATTACAGGTGTGAGCCACTGTGACTGGCCTGTAATCCATATACATAAAGTTACCATAAAGGTAACAGAATGCCTCGAAGACCCAAAATCAGGAAGAAAAGGACTTGGCAATACCTTATTACTTATTAGACAGTATTCTTATACCTAAAGTTAGAACATGGCTTAAATATTGATAATTAATTATGGTTATTTCCAAGGATAGACCTGTCTGTATTTTTTAAATTTTTGGTGAACATGCATTACTTATGTAATTGGAAAAACCTGAATATTATTTTAATGGAATTTTCATAGGAAAATAATTACATAAATATACAAAGTACTGCAAAGATATTTGGTGTAGCATTGTTTGCAATGTAGGAAAATATCCAAATTTCTATCAGTAGGAGAACAATTCAATAAATTACGATATATCTATACAATGGGCTAGGTGTGCCTGTAATCCCAGCTACTTGGGAGACTAAAGCAGGAGGATCACTTGACCCCAGAAGTTCGAGGTTACACTGAGCTATGATTGTGTCACTGTACTGTAGCCTGAGTGACAGAGCAAGACCACGTCTTTAAAAACAAACAAAAACTACAGATATACAATGAATATCATGCAACCAACAAAATGATGATGTTGCTCTATATTTATTAGCATAGAAAAATTTCAAAGATGTACTGTTTAATGAAACATATAGTAAGTTTTCTTTATTTTATTTTATTTTTTATTTTGAGACACAGTCTTTGTTGCCCAGGCTGGAGTGCAGTGGCGTGATCTCGGCTCACTGAAACCTCGGCCTCCCAGACTCAAGCCATTCTCATGCCTCAGCCTCCTGAGTAGCTGGGACTACAGGTATGTGCTACCATGCCCACTAATTTTTTATATTTTTAGTAGATACAGGGTTTCACCAAGTTGGCCAGGCTGGTCTCGAACTCCTGGCTTCAAGTGATCCACCTGCCTCAGTCTCTCAAAGTGCAGGATTACAGGCATGAGCCACCACTCCTGGCCTCAAAGTAGGTTTTAAAACATATCCAGGCCGGGCATGGTGGCTCATGCCTGTAATCCTAGCCCTTTGGGAGGCCAAGGCAGGTGGATCACCTGAGGTCAAGAGTTCAAGACCAGCCTGGCCAACATGGTGAAACCTTGTCTCTCCTAAAAATACAAACAAAATTAGCTGGGAGTGGTGGCATGCACCTGTAGTCTCAGCTACCTGGGGAGGCTGAGGAGAATCGCTTGAACCCAGGAGGCAGAGGTTTCAGTGAGCCGAGATTGCACTGCTGCACTCTAGCATGGATGACAGAGGGAAACTCTGTCTTGAAAATAAATAAATAAAAATAAAATAGTAAACTGGAAATAAGAGTCTGCAGAGATTTAGCATGAGTAAGAAGTGGTTAGGTCAGAAGGATATCTGACACTTGAAGCTAGTAATGGAATGTAAGGAAAGTGAAACTTAAAAATTTATGTATTTCATCCCAAGCCCCTATAATCATTAAATTAGCAATATTATCCCTCAAAATAACCTAAATTAATTAGTTTAATCACTATAAAAGGGAAAATGGGAGACCAGAAAAAATGTTGCTTTCTGATTGTAACCTGAGTCATGCTTATTCAACTTAATTGTTACATTTGGTTTAATAACTTTTTTCCATAAACTCATGCTCATGATATATGTCTTTATATTGTATACATCAAATAGTAATATTTTTCCTAATGTTTTGCTGTATTATAGAATTTTAAATGTCTTTTTTTTTTTTTTTTTTTTTGTCGGAACGGAGCTCAGTCGCCCAGGCTGGAGTGCAGTGGCTGGATCTCAGCTCACTGCAACCTCCGCCTCCCGGGTTCACGCCATTCTCCTGCCTCAGCCTCCCGAGTAGCTGGGACCACAGGCGCCGGCCACCTCGCCCGGCTAATTTTTTGTATTTTTAGTAGAGACGGGGTTTCACCGTGTTAGCCAGGATGGTCTCGATCTCCTGACCTCGTGATCCACCCGTCTTGGCCTCCCAAAGTGCTGGGATTACAGGCTTGAGCCACCGCGCCCGGCCAGAATTTTAAATGTCTTATGGTGTCTGCCACCTGGACAAATTTGTGAATTAACACTACTTTTTTTTTTTTGAGACAGAGTCTCACTCTATTGCCCAGGCTGGAGTGCAGTGGCACAATCTGGGCTCACTGCAACCTCCGCCTCTTGGGTTCCAGCAATTATCCTGTCTCAGCCTCTGAGTAGCTGGGATTACAGATGTACACCACCATGCCCAGCTAATCTTGTATTTTAGTAGAGACAGGGTTTCACCATGTTGGCCAGGCTGGTCTGAAACTCCCGACCTCAGGTGATCCACCTGCCTTGGCCTCCCAAAGTGCTGGATTTACAGGCATGAGCCACCGCACCTAGGCTAACACTACTTCTTACTTCAGGACTTAGATTTCACCAAAATAAATCAGACTGCTCCTGTGAACTCTTTAAGATTAACAAAAGTTCAATTTTCTAAATTCCTGATTTTGAATATTAAATAATTATCTGTCCTGAAAGAGTTAACACAGTCTCCAAAGCCCTTATTTCCTCTGGAATAATTTCCGATGGTGTAAGTGAGAATCTGGTTCAACAGATTTTGGAAATGTGGAGTCATCTCTTCAATATATCCTAGGAAATAAACACCTAATTTACTCAATTTGGGTCTAGATATGATAATTGCACTTAAGGTCATGTCACTGAATCATAAGATGGAGAAAAACATTCTACAATGGTCTTTCTGGTATTTCTATTAGCAAATCCCTAAGGATAGAATTAAAAGTGGACCTATCTAGTGTTAGATTAGGTTCATGGTATTATAATTGGTTTTTTGTTTATTTTATATTATTCAGTGATGACATCTACAGGCCTATGATGAGAAACACTAACAGACTAATGCTGAATTTACCTGTACTATTTTATGACTGGTGTCAGTCTAACCTCATACCAAACATTACTTTTGGTTGATGTAGTACCAATTTCTCCTGTACTTGGTGCTACAGGAGAAAGTCAAGTTAGGGAACCAAAAGGTATATGATCAAAGGCCCAACTACCAGAGTGCTTCCAGTCCATAACTTACTGTGATTGGAGGGATGCAAGAGATTTTCGGAAGGTAGACTGCACTTCTAACTGAAGCAGCCTGGGAATATCTGGGTACCCACCCAGCTGGGCCCAGAGTGAATGCATAGATGTCTTCTCTGCTATTGGGTAGCTTGAAGTGGACAGATCAGCATTCCAGATGGCCTCTGTCTGGTCCTCTGGTTGTCTACAGAATCAGAGAGCATAAGTTGGGAATGCCAAATTCTCCTGAGCTCCATAGCCCATCAAAATATATCTTATTCTCCCTTCTTCACTACCACCTCATCCTGTAATACCCTCTCCTTGCACTAACCAGCATTAGCTATGCCCACTTTGACAGAGAGATGGGTAAAAAAGCAGAATTTGCTGAGTTACCAAAGCTGCATTTTCATGACTTCACCTAGTAATCCATTTTACAAGTACCATTTTAGCTTCATGGTGTAGAGAGACCACATAACGTTCCCCCTTCCTTCCCAAAGCTCCTGCCTCCTTAAAAAAAAATAGAAGAAAAAAAGAAGATAATGCTTCTAAGTTTCTTTATTAACTATTCTTAAAAGAATTAGTTGTTTAGTAAGAAAGACTCTATTTTTAGAGGAACTCAAAATCCAATGTTAAATATTTAAGTAGAAATATATGTAAATTAACCTCTTGCCAACTTAGCTAAGGGAATTAATACTCCTTTTTTTTTTTTTTTTTTTGAGACAGTTTCGCTTTT
>NW_012114611.1:616324-619035 GCF_000951035.1 Colobus angolensis palliatus | reverse complement strand
AGCTAATTTTTGTATTTTTAGTAGAGATGGGGTTTTGCCATGTTGTCCAGGCTGGTCTTGAACTCCTGACCTCAAGCGATCCTCCTGCCACAGCCTCCCGAAATGTTGAGATTACAGGAGTGAGCCACTATGCCCGACCTGTCCTCAGTTTCTTTCAATTCTCTCATCATCCCCAGTAAGCAGAGAAGGATGGGAAGCTTGCTTAATAAGACTTTAATCCAGTTCCTTCAAAAATCTATATGATATCAAATTTTTCATTAAGTCTTTACCAAGTTCCCAGTGTTAAAATAGTGTTGCTTACAATTATTTTAATATATTTTAAAAGTTATGCCAGGTCAAGTAGCTCACGCCTGTAATCCCAGCACTTTGGGAGGCTGAGGTGGGAGGATCGCTTGAGGCCAGGAGTCTGCAACCAGCCTGGACAATATAGTAAGACTCCATCTCTACAAAATAAAAATAGCTGGGCATGGTGGCACAGACCTGTAGACACAGCCACTCAAGAGGCTGAGGCGAGAGGCTTGCTTGAACCTAGGGAGTTCGAGCCTGCAGTGAGTTATGATCACGCCACTACATTTGCCTTTTTGTTAAGGGCAAGACTCCAGCTCTTAAAAAAATAGTTAAACGTGGCTATTTGTAATAAAAATTACCTTAGGGAATAAGATAGATCATTTTCTCATAGGTATAGATATGTGTAAGACACATAGAAGGTAAGGCCAGGCGCGGTGTCTCACGCCTGTAATTCCAGCAGTTTGGGAGGCCAAGGCAGGTGGATCACAAGGTCAGGAGTTCAAGACCAGCCTGGCCAACATGGTGAAATCCCATCTCTACTAAAAACAAAAAAATTAGCCAGCCGCAGTGGCAGGCGACTGTAATCCCAGCTACTCGGGAGGCCGAGGCAGGAGAATCGCTTGAACCTGGGCAACAGAGGTTGCAGTCAGCGGAGATCGTGCCATTGCACTCCAGCCTGAGCAATCCCGTCTCAAAAAAAAAAAAAAAAGACACATAGAAAGTACTTAATACAATTAGGGAAAAGACAGCGTCCTTGCCTTCAAAAGCACTTATAATCCAGAATAGGAGACTAAGTTACTCGTAAAAAAAAAAAAGAAATAGAATAAATGCTAAATAGAAATATAAACAGGCTGCAGGAGCAAAAAGGAAAGCACAATTAATTCTAGTAAGAGTAATAAGACCAGGCGCAGTGGCTCATGCCTGTAATCCCAGCACATTGGGAGGCCGAGGTGGGCAGATCATAAGGACAAGGGCTTGAGACCAGCCTGGCCAACATGGTGAAACCCCGTCACTACTAAAAATACAAAAATTAACCAGGCATGGTGGCGGGCACCTGTAATCCCAACTACTCAGGAGGGTGAGGCAGGAGAATCACTTGAACCCAGGAGGCAGAGGTTGCAGATCACACCACTGCACTCCAGCCTGGGCGACACAGTGAGAACTTGTCTCAAGAATAAATAACTAAATAATAAAATAAAATAAAATAAAATAGTTCTGGAAAATTTACAATATATGTTTGACTTGGATGAGAATTTGGATTAGAATCTGATGAGAAGCCTCTCTGTACCTTCCAAAGTAGCAAGTAAACTAATCTTATAAACTAATCGACATTGAGAGAGAAGGATATACAGATATAGAATGTTTCTAGAACCACGGCTTGTAATATTTATTATTAGAACTCAGGCCAGGCATGGTGGCTTACACCTGTAATCCCAGCACTTTGGGAGGTCGAGGCGGGTGGATCACCTGAGGTCAGGAATTCGAAACCAGCCTGGCCAACATGGTGAAACACCATCTCTAATAAAAATATAAAATGTAGCTGGGTGTGGTGGTGGGCACCTGTAATCCCATCTAGTCAGGAGGCTGAATCAGGAGAATTGCTTGAACCCAGGAGGTGGAGGTTGCAGCAAGTCGAAATAGTGCCACTGCACTCCCTGGGAGACAGAGCAAGACTGTCTCAAAAAAAAAAAAAAAAAAGCCATTTGAAAGATGGAGGCAGAGATTGGAATTATGTGGCTACAAACTGAGGAATGCTAAGGATTGCCCAGAGCCACCACAGTCTAGGAGAGAAGCATGCAACAGAATGCCCTCTCAGAGCTTCTAGAAGGAACCAACCCGGCAGACACCCTGATTTCACTAACTGCTGGCCCAGGAAAGTAATATAACATGGTGTCTCCAGGTAAATGTCATTTACAAAGCTTACCACTTTCACGTTTTTACAACATGCTGGAGAGAGGGAGTGGAAAGCAAGTTACCTGGCTGAATACATGTATCATTTTCTTCAGGCACTGATTCCGTTTCTGCCCTAGAGACTTCTGCTTCTCAGTCCAGACCTGCATCACCTTTTTCCTGTAGTCATCAAGTCTGCTCAGCATCACGTGGAGGTTCCTGGCCTCATAGCCTTTCCCAATATTTTGGATGGCTTTTAGTCGTTTCACTATGTTGTTCCTTGAAAAGATTAATAAGAATTAGAATGATAATAGTTGCAGACCCTACTTCAGCAAACTTGTCCTCAGTTTCTTTTTTTTGAAACGGAGTTTCGATCTTATTGCCCAGGCTGGAGGTACCATGGCGCGATCTTGGCTCACTGCAACCTTTGCCTCCTGGATTCAAGAAATTATCCTGCCTCAACCTCCCGAGTAGCTGGGACTACAGGCATGCACCACCACACCTGGCTAATTTTTTTTTTTTTTTTTTTTGAG
>NW_012114611.1:615577-615897 GCF_000951035.1 Colobus angolensis palliatus | reverse complement strand
CTTGACCCTGGGAGACGGAGGCTGCAGTGAGCCGAGATGGCGCCACTGCACTCCAGCCTGGCAACAGAGCAAAACTCCGTCTAAATAAAAAAAAAAAAATCTGAATATTCAATCCAGTAGTAACCATGGGGGTATCTTACTATTTAAAAGCCTGTATCTAGAATCATGGCTGTTCATCCTCCTTACATTTTGTTTCCACTCTCTTAGCCCATCCCACTTATGTTGATAAAACATTGCCCTGTCCTAAGGAACACTGATTTTTAGATGGAGATTCTTTACATTTACGAGTATCTACTATGGTAATACTACAACTGTACTAT
>NW_012114611.1:612017-615431 GCF_000951035.1 Colobus angolensis palliatus | reverse complement strand
AGCCAGGATGGTCTCGATCTCCTGACCTTGTGATCCGCCCGTCTCGGCCTCCCAAAGTGCTGGGATTACAGGCTTGAGCCACCGCGCCCGGCCCCCTTTCAACCTTTTATTTGTTTTAATTTATTTTATTTTATTTTGAGACAGAGTTTCTCTCTTGTTGCCCAGGCTGGAGTACAATGGTGCAATCCCAACTCACTGTAACCTCCGCCTCCCAGGTTCAAGCAATTTTCCTGCCTCAGCCTCCTGAGTAGCTGACATTACAGGCTGTACCACCATGCCCAACTAATTTTTGTATTTTTAGCAGAGACGGTGTTTCACCATGTTGGCCAGGCTGGTCTCGAACTCCTGACCTCAGATGATCCACCCACCTCAGCCTCCCAAAGTGCTGGGATTACAGGCGTGAGCTACTTCACCTGGCATAACTTTTAAAATATATTAAAGACCATGCCTGGCCTCAACCATTATTTGAAGTAAATATTATTATATCCATTTTACATGCAGCACATTTAAGTCTCAGAGAAGTTCTGGAAATTTGAACTAAGATCTGCCTGACTTCAAAGCCTATGTTTAAGAGAAAGAATGATTAGGATTTGAATATAAAAACCATGACCGTTATTACTTTAAGACAATGTAGTACAATAGGTAGTACAGTATACTATCGACTTTGGAAATGGATTTTTAAAAATTCACTTCTACCATTTACTAGCTGTGTGATTTGGGCAAATAGGATGAACTTTCTGAACCTGATTCCCATTATTCCAGTTAAATGCAATAATATATCTGAAGTTCCTGTTTGTTGTAGATGCATTATAAGCCCCTGTATGCACATAACTAAATTTACATAATTTATTTTCATTTAGTTTCTCCTTGTCCATACAATGTTTCCTCAAACAATTCCAGATTAGATTAGCATGATTCTCCTACAAAATGTATATTTCCTTTAGTCTATCTGTTTTTACTGTTTCAAGACTGTAGTAATTTTTTTTTTTTTGAGACAGGGTCTCACTGTGTTGCCCAGGCTGGAGTGGTGCATCCATGGCTCACTGCAACCTCAACCTCTCAGGCTCATATGATCCTCTCACTTCAGCCTACCAAGTAGCTGGGACCACAGGCATACATACCACCATGCCTGGCTAATGTTTATAATTCTTGTAGAGACAGGGTCTCACTATGTTGCCCAGGCTGGTCTCGAACTCCAAGGCTCAAGCAGTTCCTCCACCTTGGCCTCCCAAAGTGCTGGGATTACAGGTGTACGCCACCAGACTGGGCTGATTTTACTTTTTATTTAGACTCCACCAGCTTGCCTGGCATGGATGCCTTTGTTTAGCAGGAGTTACACTGTTGATATATCACCTTAGCATAGAATCCTTTGAAAACAACTGTGAATATTTTCCTAATAATTCTACTCTCATCCTTATATTCTTTCAAAACATTTAGATGGATGCCACCTAGTCCTAATTTATGCCTCTGTATGAGCTTTACTCTTCTTAAATCTGTCTTCCACATTACTGGTATTTTACTTCCCTTGCTAATAATTCTTTAGTTATCCTCGATTAGGTACAGAATGAAATACAAGTTCCTTAGCATATGATTTAGGATTCTTTTTTATCTTGCCTCTCTTTTATCTTTCCAGTCTCATCTCTTATTACATTTTGCTTATTCTTTGTGTTCCAAGTACCAGCAACAAAGTACTTTACACACACACACACACACACACACACACACAGCTTCTTCCTGCTGCCTTTCTTTACTCTGCTACACTCTCTGACTTCTCTGTTTTACTGACTTTTTCTTTTTTTGAGACAGTCTTACTCTGTCACCAGGCTGGAGTGCAGTGGTGCGATCTCAGTTCACTGCAACCACCGCCTCCTGGGTTCAAGTCTCCTGCCTCAGCCTCCCAAGTAGCTAGGGTTACAGGCACCCACCACCGTGCCTGGCTAATTTTTTTATTTTTAGCAGAGACAGAGTTTCACCATGTTGGCCAGGCTGGTCTCAACGGATTACCTCAGGTGATCCGCCTGTCTTGGCCTCCCAAAATGCTGGGATTACAGGCGTGAGCCACTGCGCCCAGCTCATCTTTTCTAATTCTACATCTTCCCTGTTGTCTCTTCTTAGATATATTTCACCGATCATGTGGGAATACAATTCTAAAACCATATGTTAGCACTTAACTGTAGAATTCTTCACTTACAGAGGTTCTACAGAAATCTTTATTCAAAAACAGTTTATATTACTGTAATATGTTTCTCTCACATGTAATATTAGAATCTTCTTGACCTAGCCATCCTTGTCATAAAAGTTTTAATCTGTCAGTATTTTATTTGTTGTTGCATCTGTCTGTGATTTTTTTATTATAACATTAAATATTAGAGAAAGGTTTCTGAAAAAATGAATTGATCCTCAATGGGATTAAGGTTATGATTGTATAAAGTCATATTTTTAAATGATTTTACTGAGACAGGTCAGATTATGCCACTTAGGTTCTCAAAGTCTTCAATAAATCTAAACGAATCATAAAAATTGAGAAAGCGACATGGCACAGTGGCTCACACCTGTAATCCCAGCACTTTGGGAGGCCGAAGTGGGCAGATCATGAGGTCAGGAGTTCGAGACCAGCCTGGCCAACATGATGAAACCCTGTCTCCACTAAAAATACAAAAATTAGCCGGGCATAGTGATGTGCATCTGTAATCCCAGCTACTCAGGAGGCTGATGCAGGAGAATTCCCTGAACCCAGGAGGTGGAGGTTGCAGTGAGCTGAGATTGTGCCACTGCACTCTAACCTGGGCGACAGAGCAAGACTTCGTCTCGAAAAAAAAATTTGAGAGAAAGCTGTCGAATAATTCCCTTCGAAAAGTACTAAGCCAGTATAATATCATAGGGGAAATCTGCCAAACCTTGTAAGAACAGCTAATTTTACTATTAAATTGTTTCAGAGCACAAAATTTAAACTTCCCCATTTTTTAATGATGCAAGCTTAAAATTATACCAAAACTTGACAAAGATAATACCATAAGAAGTAAACTGCCTGCCAAACTTAACTAATGAATACGAATGAGAAAAATCCTTAATAAAATATACTGATTCTACAATATATTCAAAGAAGGAAAAAAAAAATAGCCAGGCATTGTGGCGGTGTGCCTGTAATCCCAGCTACTCTGGAGGCTGAAACAGGCTGATGCAAGAGAATTGCTTGAACCTGGGAGTCGGAGGTTGCAGTAAGCTGAGATCATGCCACTGCACTCCAGTTTGGGCAACAGAGCGAGACTCTGTCTTAAAAAAAACAAACAAAAAAAAACAAACAAACAAGGTTACATGTAGAACAAATAGGATTTATATCAGGAATACAATGATGGTTTAATATAATTATATTAATAGAACTAAGGAAAAAAAAATCTCCTTTTTTTTTTTTTT
>NW_012114611.1:611287-611587 GCF_000951035.1 Colobus angolensis palliatus | reverse complement strand
ACCCAGGGTGGAGTGCAGTGGCACGACATGAGCATAACTCACCATAACCTTGAACTCCTGGGCTCAAGCAGCCCTCCTGTCTCAGTCTCCCAAGTAGCTGGGACTACAGGTGCACGCCACCAAGACTAGATAATTTTGTTTTTTTAATGATGGAGTCAGGCTGGGTACAGTGGCTGACAACTGTAATCCCAGCACTTTGGGATGCCATGGTGGCAGATTCATTTGAGCCTAGGAATTCAAGACCAGCCTGGGCAACAGGAGACCCTATCTTAAAAAATTTAAAAATTAGCCAGGTGTAGT
>NW_012114611.1:608099-610182 GCF_000951035.1 Colobus angolensis palliatus | reverse complement strand
GTAGAGATGGGGTTTCACCATGTTGGCCAGGCTGGTCTTGAACTCCTAGATTCAAGTGATTCACCCACCTTGGCCTCCCAAAGTGCTGGGATTACAGGATAAGCCACCACACAGGATAAGCCACCACACCCAGCCAATCTTTTTTGTTTTTTTGTTTTTATCACATTGAATTTGGTTTAATTCAACTTTTCTTTTTTAGTTTAGTAAGTTCAACTTTTATTTTAGATTCCGAGGGTGCATATGCAGGTTTGTTACATGGTTATATTGCGTGATGCTGAGGTTTGGGGTACAAATGATCCCATCATGCAGGTTATGAGCATAGTACCCAATAGGTAGTTTTTCAACCCTTGTCCCAATTCCTCTCTCCCCTACTAGTGGTCCCCAGTGTCTGTTGTTCCCATCTTTACATCCCTGTGCACCCAACATTTAGCTCCCATTTATAAGCAAGAATGTCAGTATTTGGTTTTCTGTTCTTCTATTAATTTGTTTAGGACAATGGCCTCAAACCGCATCCATTTGCTGCAAAGGACATGATTTTGTTCTTGTTTATGGCAGCATAGTATTCCATATGTTGTATATATGCCACATTTTTTTTATCCAGTCCACCACTGATGTGTACCTAGGTTGAGTCCATGTCTTTGTGAATAATGCTGCAATGAACAGACAAGTGCATGTGTCTTTTTGGTAAAATAATTTATTTTCCTTTGAATATATACCCAGAAATGGGATTGCCGGGTCAAGTGGTAGTTCTATTTTAAGTTCTTTGAGAAATCTCAGCTGGGCATGTTGTCTCATGCCTATAATCCCAACATTTTGGAAGGCTGGGGCAGGAGGATAACTTGAGCCCAGGAGTTCAAGACTAGCCTGGGAAACATAGTAAGACCCTATCCCTACAAAAAATTAAAAGTTAAAAAATTAGCCAGGCGTGATGGCATAGGCCTGTAGTCCCAGCTACTCAGAAGCTGATATGGGAAAATTGCATGAACCCAGGGGATACAGACTGCAGTGAGCCATCATTGCGCTGGGCAAGTGAGTAAGACCATGCCAAAACACAAAACAAGGCCAGGTGCGGTGGCTCACACCTGTAATCCCAGCACTGTGTGAGGCCAAGGCGGGCCGATCACCTGAGGTCAGGAGTTCGAGACCAGCCTGACCAATATGATGAAACTCTGTCTCTACTAAAAATACAAAAATTAGCCAGGCGTGGACAACAAGAGCAAAACTTTGTCTAAAAAACAAAACAAAACGAAACACCACCATCACCACAAAAACAAGAAATCTTCAAACTACTTTCCACAGTGGCTGAGCTAATTTACATTCCCATTAACAGCGGAAAAGCATTCCTTTTCTCTGCAGCCTTGCTAACAGATGTTAGCAAGACTGAGGCAGGAGAATGGCTTGAACCCAGGAGGCAGAGGTTGCAGTGAGGTGAGACCGTGCCACTGCACTCCAAGCTGGGCAACAGAGCAAAAACTCTGTCTCTAATAAATAAATAAAAAGAAAAAAGAAACAGAATGGTATTTCCTAGGTTTTCTTCTAGGATTTGTATAGTTTGAACTCTTACATTTAAATCTTTAATCCATCTTGAGTTAATTTTTGTATATGGTGAAAGGTAGGGATGCAATTTCATTCTTCTGCATATGGCCAGCTGTCCCAGCATCATTTATTGGATAGAGAGTCCTTTCCTCATTGCTTATTTTTGTTGACTTTGTCCATGATTAGATGGTTGTGGGTATGGGGCTTTGTTTCTGGGTTCTCTATTCTGTTCCATTGGTCTATGTGTCTGGTTTTGTACCAGTACAATGTTGTTTTGTTACTGTAGCCTTGTAGTATAGTTTGAAGTTGGATAATGTGATATGCCTCCAGCTTTGTTGTTTTTGCTTAGGTTGGCTTTGGCTATTTGGGCTCTTTTTTGGTTCCATATGAATTTTAGAATAGTTTTTTCTTATGTAGTGAAAAATGACATTGATAGTTTAATAAGAATATCACTGAATCTGTAGATTGCTTTGAACGGTATTATATCATGCCATTGCACTCCAGCCTGGAGGACAAGAGCGAGATTTTGTCTCAAAAAAAAAAAAAA
>NW_012114611.1:606693-607619 GCF_000951035.1 Colobus angolensis palliatus | reverse complement strand
GCTGTCGTACAGAATGGAGTGTAGTGGTGGCGCCATCTCAATTCACTGCAACCTCTGCCTCCCGGGTTCAAGCAATTCTCCTGCCTCAGCCATCCGCGTATCTGGGATTACAGGCATACGCCACCATGCCCAACTAATTGTTGTATTTTTATTAGAGACGGGGTTTCACCATGTTGGCCAGGTTGGTCTTGAACTCCTGACCTTGGGTGATCTGCCCACCTCAGCCTCCTAAAATGCTGTAAGATTACAGGCGTGAGCCACTGTGCCCAGCCCTGTATCTGTTTTATACATTTATTTAAACATACAAAAATCAAAATTTTGTGCATATGTGTTCACACATGCACACACACACACACACACACAAACCTGAACAACAACAACAAAAAGATGTATAATTGGCCTGGGTGACAGAGTGAGACTCTGTCTCAAAAAAAAAAGAAAAAAGAGAGAGATACCATATTCTTGGATAGGAAGACTATATTAGCGAAGATAAGCTAGGTTTTGCTGTTTTAATAAAACTCCCAAGCCTCAGTGGCTTAAAACAACAAAAAATTCACTTGTTGCTCATACTATGAATCCATCATGGCTTGGCAGGGAGTAAACTTCACTGTATTCTTTCAGGGACATGTTTAAAGGAACAACAATCACCTTAAACATTGTGGGTTATTATGCCAGAGGAAAAAGAAACTCTGTAGGTCATCAAACCAACAATGACAAGCTCAGCACAGAAATAATATCAATTCTGCTCACATCTCATTGACAAGTGCTGGCAAACAGCGCTAATAATGACCTCAAAGACTGCATCATAAAAAATAAAACGAAAATAACAAAGAATGGAAGTGATCAATAGGCAGATCAATAGAAAATAATAGCCGGGTGGCCAGGTGTGGTGGCTCGTGCCTGTAATCCCAGCACTTTGGGAGGCC
>NW_012114611.1:593543-605443 GCF_000951035.1 Colobus angolensis palliatus | reverse complement strand
TTTTTGAGATGGAGTCTCGCCCCATTGCCCAGGCTGGAGTGCAATGGCGCGATCTCAGCTCACTAGAACCTCCGCCTCCTGGGTTCAAACGATTCTCTTGCCTCAGCCTCCTGAGTAGCTAGGATTATAGGCACCCACTACCACGTCCAGCTAATTTTTGTATTTTTAGTAGAGACGGGGTTTCACCATGTTAGCCAGGCTGATTTTTTGTTTTGTTTTGTTTTTTTAAATAGAGATGAGGTTTCACTGTGTTGGCTAGGGTGGTCTCGAACTCCTGACCTCAAATGACCCACCTGCCTTGGCCTCCCAAAGTGCTGGGATTACAGGCATCAGCCACTGCACCCTGCCTGTATTTACTTGTATTTTTTTATTTTTCTTTTCTGTTTATTTTTTATTTTTTATTTTTTCCTGAGATGGAGTCTTGCTCTGCCCCCCTGGCTGGAGTTCAGTGGCTCAATCATGGCTCACTGCAACCTCCGCCTCCTGGGTTCAAGCAATTCTCTTGCCCCAGCCTCCCAAGTAGCTGGGATTCCAGACAGGTACCACCATGCCTGACTAATTTTCGTATTTTTAGTAGAGACTGGGTTTCACCGTGTTAGCCAGGATGGTCTCGATCTCCTGGCCTCGTGATCTGCCCGCCTCGGCCTCCCAAAGTGCTGGGATTACAGATGTGAGCCTTTTTTTTTTCATTAAAAAATTTTTTTGTGGGTACACAGTAGGTATATATATTTTGGGGGTACAGGAGGTGTTTTGATACAGGCATGCAATGTATAATAATCATATCAGGGTAAATGGGGTATCCACTGCCTCAAGCATTTATCCTTTGTGTTACAAACAATCCAATAATCCAATTATATTCTTTGTTATTTTTAAATGTACAATTACATTATTATTGACTATAGTCACCCTGTTGTGCTTTCAATTGCTAGATTTTATTCATTCTATTTTTTTGTATCCATTAACCATCTCTACTTTCCCCCCACCCCCACTACCCTTTCTAGCCTCTGGTAACCATCCTTCTCTTTTTTTTTTTCCTGAGACTGGGTCTCACTCTGTCACCCAGGCTGGAGTGCAGTGGCGCGATCTTGGTTTACTGCAGTCTCGAACTCCTGGGGCTTGAGTGATCCTCCACGCTGAGCTTCCTGAGTAACTGGGACTACAGGCATGCACCATCATGCCCAGCTAATTTTTTGTATTTTTTTGTAGAGACAGGGTCTCAATTTGTTGTCCAGGCTGGTCTCAAACTCCTGGGCTCAAGTGATCCTCTCCCCTCAGCCTTCCAAAATGCTGGGATTACAGGTGTGAGTCACTGCACCTGTCCCATCCTTCTACTCTTTATGTCCATTAGTTCAATTGTTTTAATTTTTAGCTCCCACAAATAAGTGAGAACATGTGAAGTTTGTCTTTCTGTGCCCTGCTTATTTCACTTAACATAATGACCTCTAGTTCCATCCATGTTGTTGCAAATGGCAGGATCTCTTTTTATTATTATTATTATTTTATTTTGAGGCAGAATCTGACTCTCTCACCCAAGCTGGAGTGCAGTGGCACGATCAGCTCATTGCAACCTCCACCTCCCGGGTTCAAGTGATTCTCCTGCCCCAGCCTCCCAAGTAATCCTGGGATTACAGGTGCACGCAACTATGCCTGTCTAATTTTTGTATTTTTTTGCAGAGATAGGATTTCACCATGTTGGCCAGGCTGGTCTTGAACTTCTGGCCTCAAATGATCCACCTGCCTCAGCCTCCCAAAATGCTGGGATTACAGGCATGAGCCACCATCCCTGGTCTCATTCTTTTTTATGCCATCTCCCATTTTAAAAATCATACATTTCTGGTGAACCAAAAATGATGAAAGAAATTCAGAATAAGTGGAAAGCATCTCTAAACTTTTGAAGTTGATATTTTGGAGACCAACCATGATCCACAAAATATACTTGGCTTCTCTGCTGGAGATATATATAGATGAAATGGATCATGTTATATGTCATTTCTTATTTTCCAAAAAATATATCTCCTTTTGCTATCTTAAACAGGCTTCCTTCTCATAGACCTTATATAAGACAGTCTTTTAGAACATATGGTCTGACAAATATGAATATACTTCTGGGACAATGACAGAAAATATTTGCAATCAGAACTAAACCAGAAAACTAGACATATAATAATTGTATCTACCTGGCATACAGGATCAGCCTATAGGCAATGTACTTGCGGAATAGGTATCCCAACTGAACCGTGTCCGTATGAAGTAGCTCAATTATGACAGTCCTAGCCGTTGTGTGCAGCTGTGAAGGGAGTCCACAAGTTTTTATAGCCTGATTTAATAGTATCAGGTTCTTCTTCTGAGCCTCCACATCAACAAAATACCTCTTTTCTTCAAGTTCTTGAGGAGAGGAAGGGGGCACCATTATTTTGGGTTTCTTGGTACCTGAAACTGAACTCAGTATCCAGGGCTTGTCTATAGGAGGGAATCGGGATTTCTGGTACCATTCCAAAGGTGAAATCTGTGATGTTTTGAGTAGAGTAGTGAGAGAAGATAGTGATGTAGGCTTCATGAGAGTGGGAAGGGCCCCTTCACCAGTGTAAGGGGTTTGGGATACTGGGGTCCTGTATTTGGTGAGATGGGACTGAAATGTTCTAAATGATTCCATAGCAAAAGGATCTCGAAGTATCTGGGTTTCTTCAGAAGTGTCAGAGACCTCCGGCATTTGGAACTTCTTAGTGGTGAAAGAAACTTGAGCTACCTTGAAAGCTGGAGCACGAGGATGGATCAGTGCTGATTCAGATGTCAGAGAAGAAATAATTGCCAATCTTTTCTTAGCAACAGAAGGGGACCAAACTTTCTGGGGCTTTCCAGGGGCTGGGGGAGGCCAGAGTGTGGGAGGATGTCTAGAGGTGGGAGGGATCCATAATGAAGAAGCTCGCCCAGGAAGGGTCCATGGTGCCAGATGCTGCCCAGAGGTAGAAGGAGCCTGCAGATAGGGAGATTGTTCAGCAGTGGCAGGAGGCTGGAATTCCTGGAGCTGCTCAGAGAAGGTTAAGGGTCCAGATTCCAGGAGGTCCCCAGGGATGGCAGAGGCTTCAGGAACTAAGCGCTGCCCAAGAGAAAGAGGAGCCCAGAGACTTGGAATCTGTCCAGAAGTGGGTGGGACTCCAGCTATAAGACGCTGCCTGGGGGCAAGAGGGGCGTTTGACATCTGAGGTGGCGGAGGAGTCAGAGAGGCCCTAGTTACGAAAAGCTCCCTAGAGCTAAAGGCCTCCAGTTCAAAGGGCTGCCCTGGAGTGGGAGGGGCCCCAGATATTCGCAGCTGCCCAGGGGTGGGAGGGGCCTGTGGTGCCGGGAACTGCGCAGAAGTGGATTGACCTCCGCATATCAGGATCTGTCCAGAGGAATAAAGAGTCTGTGGTGCCCCAAGCTTCCCAGGCTCAGAAATAATCCCCATTTCTAGGGCCCTCCCAGGGGCAAAGGGGCCTTGGTTGAGGGGAACCGTTGATATCTGCAATATAGAGGACTTCTCAGCAATAGGAACTGATGATGCCAGGGACAGCCTAAGGCTTGGAGACAATCTTGATATGATGCATTGCCCAGTGGGGAGAGAAGCCTTCGGTTTCTGAAATGGTTTATGGGACCACTGAACTTCCTTAAGGGTGAGGGGCGATCCCAAGGTATGGGCTTTATCTAAGGTGAGAGGAACCCTTAACTTCGATAACTGTTCTTGAGCCTGTTCTAAGTTGATAGGGGACTCCAAAACCTGGGTTTGTTCAGGAGTAAGAGTGACAGCTGACACCCAGGCATTTACTGGGGTGATGGGGATTCCCAGTGCCTGGGCCTGCTGAGGGGTGAGAGGGATCCCCAATTCCTGAGCCTGCTGAGGGGTGAGAGTGATCCCCTGAGCCTGGACCTGCTGAGGGGTGAGAGGGATCCCCAGGGCCTGGGCCTGCTGAGGGGTGAGAGGGATCCCTTGAGCCTGGGCCTGCTGAGGGGTGAGAGGGATCCCCAGGGCCTGAGCCTGCTGAGGGGTGAGAGGGATCCCCAATTCCTGGGCCTGCTGAGGGGTGAGAGGGATCCCCAATTCCTGGGCCTGCTGAGGGGTGAGAGGGATCCCCAATTCCTGGGCCTGCTGAGGGGTGACAGTGATCCCCAATTCCTGGGCCCCCTGAGGGGTGAGAGGGATCCCCGGGGCCTGGGCATGCTGAGGGGTGAGAGGGATCCCCCGGGCCTGAGCCTGCTGAGGGGTGAGAGGGGTCCCCACTTCCTGGGCCTGCTGAGGTGTGAGATGAATGCATTTAGTGAGAGGCTGTCCAGAAATAGGAAGAGCTCCAGGCGAGGAGGGCTGTGGGGAGTGGGTAAGTGTGATTGATACGGGCTCCTTTTCATCAGGAAGATTCTCTAATGTCTTCAGATTCCTATGAAACTCTTTTCCTTCATATAACCACTGTACATCTTTCAATACACTCTTCCACCTGGGAGATAATGTCACTGGAGTTTGGGTGACCAGTTTTTCTAGCTCTTTACGTTGTGTTTCCTTCATCTGCATCTGATCCTTTGTTTTGGTCTGCCTTTCGAGGTCCTCCAGCCCTCTCTCTGGCTTCTGCTTTTCCTTCCCTTTCTCCCTTCTCATGTTTGGCCCCAGATGTTTCACTTCCTTCTCAATCTGCCTCATCTGTCCATTCTCCTTTTCCAAGAACAACCCTTGTGCTTTCATTTTTCGGGTCCCTTCTTCCAGTCGCTGCAGACTTGACTTTGGAAGCTCTTCTTCCTCCTGTCCTCTTTGCTTTTGCTTCTCCTCTCGCTCAGCCTGCTTTGGAGTTGTCTGTTTTTGCTCTTTCTTCCACATCTCTTCTTTCTGCCACTGTTTCTGTTTCTGTTGTTCTTGCTTTCCCTCCTTCATCTGGAGCTGTGCCTTTTTCTCTTCCCAATTCTCACTTATCTTCTCATAGTGCTCCTTCAAAAGATTTCTTTCTTCCAGGAACTGCTGTTTGAGACTCATGCCAGACATTTGTTCTTGACCCTCTTGCAAATATTGCTCCCACCTTTGTTTTTCCATCTCCTTGTGGTCTTTCTGTACTGCTGAGACTGTTGGAATATCTCTTTCACTTTCTATTTCAGCCAAGATCGTTTGCATTAAATTGTTAATTACTGGATCTGTGCTCTCATGTGAGAGGAAGGTACTGCTTTCAGACTTTGCACTAATTGGTGACTTCTGAAAATGCAATCCTGGCATAAATGAGACTACCTTTTTTTGTTTTATAGGTTTCTCTCCAACTCGTTCTTCCTTTTTTATCTCTTTGTATTTTCTCAAGATTTTAGTCACAGTTTCAGCCACTTTTTGGAAATATTCCTCCATTTTTGCCTTTACAATTCCTAGTTTTTCAGCTTCTGCTCTTTTTAATAACGCCTCTTCTTTCGGAACAGTCTTTTTGTCAAAAGGCTTTCCCGTGTTATCAATTTTCTGTTTTAGGAAAGCCATTATGGCTTTCTGAAATTCTTCGAGGTTACTCTTTTCACTTTCGCCATCTGGACTTTCTAGAACTCTAGTAGATTCTGAAGTCTCTTTAGCCACTCTTGAGAGTGATTTAACAAGTTGATGAGACTTGACTTGTTTGGTCAACACTTCCTTCTCTTCGGTTGTTTCTTCTTTGCTTGTGGTAGTTCCTGAAGAGATGTGGTGTTTCTTTCCTTTTATTTTTCCTTTTTGTGGCTCAGCGGTATCATCAAATTGGATCATATCGAGTGGCTCCACTAGGCTGCTAATTTCACCTTCGCGCTCTTGGTCCAACGACTCAGTGGTGGGTTCCACTTTAAACTCTGCTGCAGTTGGGCGTTTGTCAAATGGAGATTCACGTTTGACCTTCCTAAATTGCTCCAACATCATACTTGTTCCACTTTTGCCACCTTGACTCTTTGTTTCAGTTAAAAAGAGATGTTTTCTTTTTGCTTCAGTGGGTGACTTTGATTTGTCTTCAAGAAAGGATTTCATTTCTTTTCTTTTCTTTTTCAGTGCTTGTAACTCATAGTATTGACTAGGTTTGGCCTCTGAGACTTTCTGTCCACCTTTATTATCACTCAGATTTGGTCCAGAGGTCTCAGATACATGTGTGCCTTTTGTGTGCTTTCTTTTCCATGACTGATACTCGTCAGTCTCATCTTCCTGATAGACATCACCTTCCTTCAGTGATACGTTATCTTTAGTGCTATCTTCAGAAATATCTTCAGAAGCAACAGGTTGCTGTTGCAGTTCAGTTAAATCTGGAGTTCTTTCAGCTTGGGCTGTATATGAAATACTGGACTCCCATTTTATCCCAGAGTCCTTGGTCTCTTTTCTTTGGACTTCATCTACAATATTTTCAAGTTCCTTGTCTAAAATATTGTCCATATTGTCCTCAGTATCACCAACTTTGATAATGGCCCTGGATGACTGTGGAGAAGGTCCAGGTAACACTTTCAAGGTTGATGATGTGGACAATATTGCATATACTTGTTCTGTAACAATTTTGGATCGAATAAGTTGTTCACATTTTTCTTCTGCATCATGAAGTTTCTGCTGAAGCATTTCATTTTCGTTACTGAGATCTTGTATTACCTTCAGAGAGAGCTCCTTTTCTGCTTCACTTGTCTCATGTACACACACAGTGGAACTTTGGAAGTTAACACCTTTTAATTCATCATTTAGCATACTCAAAGCTTTAGAAAGGTTTACTATTGTTGACGATATATATTTAATAGCATTGTTTTCCAATGTACTGAACATTGTGGTGCCTATGAGTTCCTGTAGCATACCTTGGATTTCTGAAACCTTTGTATTTGTTGCAAATTGATCACTAATCATCTGATCTGGTCTTAAAGCATGGGCTGTTGAAGGTCGTTTTATAACTCTTTCTTTCCAAGATTTCCATAGAGTACCTCTAGATACTGAAGAAAAAAACATAAAACAATGAGATTGCATTTTTTTCTTTTGCATTGTGTTCTATCTATGTTTAAACCTAAGGAATTTAGCCTAGATTAACTATAACTAATTAAATATAAGATAAAGATTAATCTGAAAACTTTAGCTCTAAAATAAACAGTATTATTTCTAAAGGAATGACTCTTTTCACACAATCACCTAGAACTTTTTCTTTCTTTTTTGTTGAGAGGGGATCTCCTTATTTCTCAGGCTGGAGTGCAGTGGCATGATTACTGCAGCCTCAACTTCCTGGGCTCAAACAATCCTCCCACCTCGGCCTCCCTGACTGAGTTGCTGGTGTTACAGGTGCAAGCCACAGCACCTGGCAATCACCTAGAACTTCTACCTCCAGAGTTTAGGACATGAATTCAGCTGTGACCTCTACTTAATTTTAGTTACAAGTTTGGGGTTAGATATAATGTATCTAAGACAAGGCCAGGGCTTGGGGTTCACACCTGTAATCCCAGCACTTTTGGGAGGCCGGGGCAGGCAGATCACCTGAGGTCAGAAGTTCAAGACCAGCCTGGCCAACATGGTGAAACCCTGTCTCTACTAAAAATACAAATATTAGCCAGGCGTGGTGGTGCGTGCCTGCAATCCCAGCCACTCAAGAGGCTGAGGCAGGAGAATCGCTTGAACCCAGGAGGCAGAGGTTGCAGTGAGCCAAGATTGCACCACTGCACTCAAGCCTGGGTGACAGAGTGAGACTCCGTCTCAAAATACATACATACATACATACGTATGTACGTACATAAAATAAAAGATGTAATTCAAGACAAAACTTTTCTCTGGCTTTGGTTATTCTAGTGCTTTCCATTTTCTTTCTCAGATTCGTGTCTCTCTTTTCTCTTTTTTCTGAATCAAAGCTAGCCTTGGTTCTTTCAAAAGTTATCAGAAATCAACAGATAAAAAAGACACACATTTGGCCAGGCGCAATGGCTCATGCCTGTAATCCAAGCACTTTGGGAGGCCGAGGCAGGCGGATCACTTGAGGCCAGGAGTTCGTGACCAGCCTGGCCAACGTGGTGAAAGCCTGTCTCTACTAAAAATACAAAAATTAGCGAGGTGTGGTGGCAGGTGCCTGTAGTCTCAGCTACTTGGGAGGCTGAGGCAGGAGAATCGCTTGAACCTGGGAAGCAGAGGTTGTGGTGAGCCGAGATCACACCACTGCACTTCAGCCTGGGCAACAGAGTGAGACTCTGTCTGAAAAAAAAAAAAAAGAAAAAGAAAAAGACACACATTTGAAAAGATTTGCGGAATGGCTGAGTGAGAAAATCAGCAATCTTTTTTTTTTCCCAAAAGGCAAAGATAAAACTGGGCAAAACTGCCAAAACAACCATTTTAAGACTTTGAAATTGACCAAAGGTATACAACACATTGAGAAGCATTTATTCACGAAAAACTACTGAACCTCAGTAACAAACAGTGAAAGTTTGCAAACTTGGAGTTGCGTCCATCCTCAACCACCAGCTCCATGGCCTGGAACTTCTACCAGAGTGAGGCAGGCTGTGAGGACTGACAACTCTACTGCCTACGGGGATGATTTGACTTGAGCAAAGCCTGGAAAAACCCATGCCTAGTGGCATCGTCGGCTGAGGCAGAAGAATCTCTTGAACCAAAGAGGTAGACGTTGCAGTGAGCCGAGATCACGCCACTGCATCCAGCCTGGGTGACAGAGTGAGACTGTCTCAAAAATAAATAAATACATAAATAAATAAATAAATAAATAAAAATCGTACAAAGTATGTTTCCCAATTGCAATGGAATCTACATATATGTAAGGATTATATATAATGTCATACTAGTTCTCTTATTGAACCCTGTGTGATACGAGTTCTTAGTACAATACTAAAATCATGATTCATAAAAAAAAAAATTGATACATTTACTGGATTTCATCAAAATTAAACATTTTTAGGCTTCAAAAACACCATAAGAAAATGAAAAGACAAGTCATAGGCAGGGAGAAAATATTTGCAAATCACTTTTCTGATAAAGGACTTATATCCAGCCAGGCATGGTGACTCATGCCTATAATCCCAGAACTTGGGGAGGCTGAGGCAGGAGGATCATTTGAGCTCAGGAGTTTGAGACTAGCTTGGATAATACGATGAGACTCTGTCTCTACAAAAAGTTTCTGAAAATTGGCTGGGTGTGGTAGCACACACCTGTAGTCCCAGCTACTCAGGAGACTGAGGCAGGAGGATCCCTTGAGCCCAGGAACTCCAGGCAGCAATGTACTATTATTGTACCAATGCACCCCAGCTTGGGCAACAGAGCAAGACCCTGTCAAAAAGAAAAAAAAAACCCTATATCCAGAAGCTACAAAGAAACGTTAAAACTCCACTGGGCATGGTGGCTCATGCCTGTAATCCCAGCACTTTGGGAGGCCGAGGAGGGTGGATCACAAGGTCAGGAGTTCAAGACCAGCCTGGCCAAGATGGTGAAACTCCATCTCTTCTAAAAATACAAAAATCAGCCAGGTGTGGTGGCATGCTCCTGTAATCCCAGCTCTTGGGAGGCTGAGGCAGGAGAATCACTTGAACCGGGGAGGTGGAGGTTGTAGTGAGCTGAGATCATACCACTGCACTCTAGCCTGGGCGACAGAGTGAGACTCCATCTCAAAAACAAAAAGAAATGTTAAAACTCAATTTTAAAAATGGGCAAGTATTTGAATAGATATTTCACCAAAAAATATATGGAAATGTCTTAATAAGTATGTGAAACACGCTCAGCATCATTTGCCATTAGGAAAATGCAAACTAAAACCACAGTGAGATACCACTTCCCATGTACTAGGACGGCCATAATAAAAAGACAGACAGACAGAGGCCGGGTACCTGTAATCTCAGCACTTTGGGAGGCAGAGGTGGGTGGATCACCTGAGGTCAGGAGTTTGAGACCAGCCTGACCAACATGGAGAAACCCCATCTCCACTAAACATACAAAATTAGCAGGGCATGGTGGCACATGCTTGTAATCCCAGCTACTCAGGAGGCTGAGGCAGGAGAATCGCTTGAACCCAGGAGGCGGAAGTTGCAGTGAGCTGAGATTGCGCCATTGCACTCCAGCTTGGGCAACAAGAGTGAAACTCCGTCAAAAAAAAAAAAAAAAAAGACAATAACAAGTGTTGTTGAGGAAATGGAGAAATTGGAACCTGCATACATTGCTGATAAGAGTGTAAAATGGTACAGTCGCTTTGGTAAATAGTTATGAGTTTCTTTAAAAGTTAAACATAAACTTACCATATGTCCTAGCAATTCGATTCCTAGCTATCTACCCAAAATAAGTGGGTAAATAATGGCATTATTCATAAAAGCCCCAAAGTGGAAACAATTCAAATGTACATCAACTGGTGAATGGGTAAACAAAATGTGGTATATCCAAACATATGTAAACTAACAATGAAAAGAAATTACCAAAGTGTCCTATAACATGACTGAATTTCGAAAACATTATACTAGTTGAAAGAAAATAAACAGAAAATACCACATATAATATGATTCTGTTTGTGTGAAATGTCCAGATAAAACAAATGTAGTATGAAAGAAAATATATTAGTGACTGTCTGGTGCTGCTGATGGGTATAAGGATTGACTATAAATTAGTATGAGGGATCTTTTTGGGATAATGGAAATGTTCTAAAATTAGATTGTTGGCCAGGTGCGGTGACTCACACCTGTAATCCCAGCACTTTGGGAGGCCAAGGCTGGTGGATTATTTGAGGTCAGGAGTTTGAAATCAGTCTGGCCAACATGGTAAAACCCCTGTCTCTACTAAAAATACAAAAAAATTAGCTAGGCATGGTGGCAGGTGCCTGTAATCCCAGCTACTCAGGGGCTGAGGTACGAGAATCGCTTGAACCCAAGAGGCGGAGGTGGCAGTGAGCCAAGATCTCACCACTGCACTCCAGCCTGGGTGACAGAGTGAGACCCTGTCTCAAAAAAAAAAGAAAATTAAAATTAGTAAATAAATTTAAAATAAATAAAAATAAAATTAGATTGTGGTGATAACTGCATAACTCTGTAAATACACAGAAAATCATTTAATTGTATACTTAACATGCATGTAAATTATGCCTTAATAAAGCTGGTTTTTTTTTTGGCCAGGTGCAGTGGCTCATGCCTGTAATCCCAGCATTGTGGAAGGCTGAGTCAGGTGGATAACTTGAGGTCAGGAGTTTGACACTAGCCTGGCCAACATGGTGAAACCCTGTCTCTATTAAAATTCAAAAATTAGCCAGGCGTGGTGGTACATGTCTGTAGTTCCAGCTATTCTGGAGGTGGAGGCAGGAGAATCACTTGAAACCTGGAGGCAGAGGTTGCATTGAGCTGAGATCAGGCCACTGCACTCCAGCCTGAGTGATAGAGCGAGACTGTCTGGGAAAAAAAAAAAAAACTCCATCTACTCCAACTCCAAAATCATAAAGCATGCTTACATATTTTTTTCTTTTGTTTCTTCTTTTCATCAAGGAAAGATGTACTAAATCTGCTTAGTATCTTGATGTTTTTCTCAATAGCTTTTAACATGTCTGGTAACATCTCCATTTGTGCTATCCAGTGGTGGTGTTCATCAACATCCATTAGAGTCATCTCAGACAAAATGGCATCTTGAAGAGAGTAAAAAAAATATCGTTTTTATGCAGAAAAATAAATATCTATAGCTACATAGGCTTATAATATTGGGTAACTACTATATAGTAAATTGGGGAATATAGGTATCTCACAGTTACTGCCATTCTGAGGCTTTTCTCTATGAAGAAATTAAAAAGGAAGAAACTTGGAATAGAAGGCTAAACAGTAAGTCTTAGACATAAATACATTAATCAGGTTAAAAAGTGTCTGGTTTGGTACCTAAAATTGTGTGTGTGTGTGTGTGTGTGTGTGTGTTTTGTTTTGAGACAGAGTCTTGCTCTGTCCAGGCTGGAGTGCAGTGGCACTGTTTCAACTCA
>NW_012114611.1:586023-592383 GCF_000951035.1 Colobus angolensis palliatus | reverse complement strand
CAAGACCAGCCTGGCCAACATGGTGAAACCCTGTCTCTACGAAAAATACAAAAATTAGCTGGGCATGGTGGTGCATGCCTCTGGTCCCAGCTACTAAGGAGGTTGAGGCAGGAGAATCGCTTGAGCCTGGGAGGCGGGAGTTGCAGTGAGCCGGGATCACGCCACTGCACTCCAGTCTGGGTGACAGAGTGAGACCCTGTCTTGGGAAAAAAAAAAGGTAAAGTGTAAGAAAAAATGCCAGGTGGTAGGGAATGGGGATGGTAAGAGAACATCTCATTTTAAAGTGGAATTTAAGCAGGGAATGAGCCATGCGTCCATCTGGTGGAAGATGCTCCAGATAAGGGAATAGTATGCATAAAGACACTGCTGGCATGCTTTAAAAAAAACAAGGAGGCCAGCATAGCTGGCTCTTAGTGAAAAAGTCTATATTTTTCCTATTTTATTCCTACTGGAATAGAGGATAACCATTCTCTGAATAACCTCATTAGTCTTTTCTTCTTTAGTCTGATTAATCCTTCAAAATTTACTTATATATTCTCTTCTCTATCTTTTTCATTAACTTTATGGTTTTATTCTGAACCGCTTCTGTAAACTTACTCCATTCTTCCAACCAGACCAGAATGTTGGCAAGAGTCTTTTCTCTAATTTCAACAGTCTTAGCATAAGTAGCCATTTTCTCAAGAAAATTGGTTCTCTGTTTTTTCTTTTGTTCTGTAAGGGAGACATTCCTTTCAGAGGACGAGTTAAAAACAAGACTATAGCGAGTCATTATCCGATGCACATTGTTCATTATTTCACTCAGCTGCATATCAATGTCCTGTAAGAATAAGAAGGGGGTATGTATTAATCCTCAGTTTGAAAAGAAGCTTTGGTCACCTTTCTTCTCAGAATGTCAGTGACAGTTAATTTAAAGCTATCCAATTATAGTCTTGCTAATTCTAGCTTTATTGTGAGTCTCAAGTTTTCCCTCTTAAAAAAAGTTCCTTTTTCTGCCCTCATCATCCTAGCAATGCTATGATATAATGGAAAGAGCATTGGGTTTGAAGCCATATCTGGATCTTAACTCTAGGTCTTTCATTAAAATGACTTTTAATAAATCACAGCATTTCTGAGCTTCCTCTGCAACCTCTGTAAAATAATGGAGATGCTAAATACACAGTTGATGTGAAGTGTATAAGATTTGTGAAAATGCTTTATAAACTGTAGCTGCTAAAAAAAAAAAAAGAAAAGAAAAGAAAAGAAAGAAAGTAAAAGAAAACAGAAAAAAAATGCAAGTTGCTTCTTTTTTCCTTTCTTACCTGGAAAACAGTTATCAGAATATGCCTCAAACATACTGTTCTTTCATTATCTCCTTTGCTCAAGAATCTTATCACTTATTAGCTTAGTACATTGAGTATATGGGGAAGAAAAAGAATTTTATCAGCAAATCTCTTTTCTTCATCACTCTATCCTAGAAATTTTTTATGGATGTAATTACTACCTCATATATGGCATTTGGAAATTTGTGAAATCATTTTTGGTTGTCATAATAATTGTGAGGGTGGACTACTGGCATTTAGTAGAGGGTACTAAGGAATGCTAGCCCATCCTACAGTGCAACGGACAGTATCACACAATGAAGAACTGTCTCAAATCCTGTGTGTCTTTTGAATGTCTCACAGGACATTCATGTAGAAAAAAAAAATCTATTTATAATTATCCAAGCCTAAAACCAAATTCCTTTCAAAATCTAAACACAGACGAAGATCAGTGTCTCACACCTGTAATCCGAGTGCTTTGGGAGACCAAAGTGGGAGGATCTCTGGAGGCCATGCATTCAAAACCAGCGTGGGTGACAAAGTGAGATCCTGCCTCTGAAAAAAAAAATTTTTTTGACCGGTCATGGTAGCTCACGCCTGTAATCCCAGCACTCTGGGAAGCTGAGGTGGGTGGATCACTTGTGGTCAGGAGCTCAAGACCAGCCTGGCCAACATGGTGAAACCCCATCTGTCCTAAAAATACAATAAATTAGCCGGGCATTGTGGAGGATGCCTGTAATTCCAGCTACTCGGGAAGCTGAGGCAGGAGAATGTCTTGAACCCAGGAAGTGAAGGTTGCAGTGAGCCAAGATCGCTGCACTACTGCACTCCAGCCTGGGCAACAAGAGTGAAACTCCATCTTAAAAAAAAAAAAAAAAAAAAATTTAACACCAAGTGTTTTTTGTCCAATTTAATGATACACTGCAATTTCCAGGAATATAAATATTATGTAAATCAATTTAAGAAGTTATTTACAATTTCTCCAAGAAATTTTCACCATTCTGGAACACCATAGTACCAACAGCAATGCACTATTGATAAGAATATTTAGTGCCAGTACAATAAAGCTGAATTTGTATCAGCCTCCATTTGTATCTTTCATATTTATTTTAATTTTACATACAGATGCAAGCCTCTGTCTAGTTCTAGTGAAGTTTGACCTAGGATTTACACACTAAAATGCATGTTATTATAAATTGTTTTCCTTTTACTTATTCTCACACATATTAATTTTTAAAGTGTAGGTAGTTTATGAATATCATTTTATAGCAATAAAAAGAATGTTAAAAATATTTTTTAAAGGTGTAGTAAATCTGACAGTTAAGACACTGGTTCAGCCCTTCTAACTTTATTATTCTTTCATTTTGGCTTCAGACAAACTGAACTCTCTCTCTACGCTCCTTATAATAAGAGTAAGATGAGTGTGTAGTTCTCTTCCCTTTTGTGGCCATCACAGAAGCCAGAGTGGCCGAAATGAAGTTCAATCCCTTTGTGACTTCTGACCAAAGCAAGAATCACAAAAGGCATTTCAACGCACCTTCTCACATTCACAGGAAGATTATGTCTTCCCCTCTTTCCAAAGAGCTGAGACAGAAGTACAACGTGCGATCCATGCCCATCCAAAAGGATGATGAAGTTCAGGTTGTATGAGGACACTATAAAGGTCAGCAAATGGGCAAAGTAGTCCAGGTTTACGGGAAGAAATATGTTACCTGCACTGAACGGGTGCAGCGGGAAAAAGCTAATGGCACAACTGTCCATGTGGGTACTCGCCAAAGCAAGGTGGTTCTCACTAGGCTAAAACTGGACAAAGACCGCAAAATGATCCTTGAACAAAAAGCCAAATCTCGCCAACTAGGACAGGAAAAGAGCAAATACAAGGAAGAAACAATTGAGAAGATGCAGGAATAAAGTAATTTTATATACGAGCTTTGATTAAAACTTAAAACCAAAAAAAAGAGTAAGATTTGGATTTTGCCAACCAAATCATCATGCAAAATGAGTATTCTGATGTTAGGCGTATCTGCTGTTACAGCCAATAATAATTTAAGTCAGGAACATAGGAGAGCCAAGGCAAAGTTTGCTAAGCCAAATGATGAAGAATAACATTACAAGCTAACACATAGCACAGTAATCAAGGAAAAAATACTACCAACTCCTCATAAATTCTCCCAGAAAAATGAAGAGGAAAAAATACTTCCCAACTCATCCTTTGAGACCAATGTATACTGAAGACAGACAAAGGCACTACAAAATAAGAAAACTAAATACAAACATACCTGATGAATATTGATACAGAAAACCTTACCAAAATACTAGCAAACAGAATTCAACAGCACATTAAAAGGATTATACACCATGATCAAGTGAGATTTATTTCTAGAATGCAAGGATGGTTAAATATACGTAAATCAATCAATGCAATGTGCCAAATTAACAGAATGACAGAAAAAAAAACACATATGATCATCACAATTGATTTAGAAAAAGCATTTGACAAAATTTAACACCCTTGCATGATTAAAAAAAAAAAATACAAAAGAGGCTGGGCACAGTAGCTCATGCCTGTAATCCCAGCACTTTGAGAGGCCAAGGCAGAAGTTTCACTTTAGTCGAGGAGTTCAAGACCAGCCTGAGCAACATGGTGAAACCCTGGCTCTACAAAAAATAAAAAATATCAGCCAGGTATGGTGGTGTGTGCTTATAGTTACAGCTAGTCAGGAGGCTGAGGTAGGAGGATTGCTTGAACCTGGGAAGTCAAGGCTGCAGTGAGCCATGATTGTGCCACTGCACTCCAGCCTTGGTGACAGAGTGAGCCCCTGTCTTAACACGAACAAAAACACACACTAAAGAAACTAGAAACAGAAGAAAACTTCTTCAACATAATAAAGGCCATATACGAAAAGCCCGCAGATTATAATATACTCAATAGTGAAAGACTGCAAGTTTTTCTCCAAGATTAGGAACAAGGCAAGGAGGCCCACTTTCACCATCTATCTAGCCTGGTATTGGAAGTCCTAGACACCACAATTAGGCAAGAGAAAGAAATAAAAGGCACACAATTTAGAAAGGGAAAAGTAAAATTATCTCTGTTCACAGATAACATGATCTTAAATTGTAGAAACCCTACATATGTAGAAAGCTCTATATACGTAGAAAGCCCTAAGGCTTACCCCCCTGTGCTCATGCGTGCACACACACACACACACACACACAAACACACTACTAGAACAATAAATTCAGCAAAGTTGTAGGGTAAAAAATACATACAGATCAGTCACATTGCTAACTACACTAACACTGAGCAATATGAAAAATAAATTAAGAAAACAATGCCATTTATAATAGCATCAAAAATAATAATGTATTTAGAAATTGCAGCTCACACCTGTAATCCCAGCACTTTGGAAGGCCAAGACAGGTGGATCACCTGAGGTTGGGAGTTCAAGACCAGTCTGGCCAACATGGTGAAACACTGTCTCTAAAAAAATACAAAAATTATTCAGGTATGATGGTGGGTGCTTGTAGTCCCAGCTACTTGGGAGGCTGAGGTGGGAGAATCACTTGAACCTGGGAGGCAGAGGTTGCAGTGAGCTGAGATTGTGCCACTGCACTCCAGCCTGGGTAACAGAGAGAGACTCTGTCTCAAAAATAATAATACTGAGAGGCCAAGACAGGTGGATCACTTGAGGTCAGAAGTTTGGGACCAGCCTGGCCAACATAGTGAAACCCTGTCTTTACTAAAAATACAAAAATTAGCCAGCACGGTGGCAGGCACTTGTAATCCCAGCTACTCAGGAGGCTGAGGCAGAAGAATTGCTTGCACCCAGGAGGCGGAGCTTGCAGTGAGCTACAATCACACCACCGCACTCCAGCCAGGGCAACAGAGCAAGACTCCATCTCAAAAATAAATAAATAAATAAAAATGTAAAATAATAATAATAATAAATTTAGAAATAAACTTATCCAAGGAGGTAAAAGACTTGTATACTTGTTGTTTTCACTACAAAATGTTACTGAGAGAAATTAAAGAAAACACAAATAAATTGAAAGATATCCCATGTTTATGGATTGGAATATTTAATGCTGTTAAGATGTCAATACTACCCAAACCAATCTACAGATTAATACAATCCCTATCAAAATCCCAATGGCTTTTGTTTTGTTTTGTTTTGTTTTTGCAGCAATAGAAAAATTCATCCTAAAATTTACATGGAATCTGAAGGGACCCTGAATGGCTGAAACAATCTTGAAAAAGAAAAATGAAGTTGGAGATCCCCATTTTCTGATTTCAAACTTATTCCAAAGCTACATTAATCAAAATAATGTGGTACAGGCATAAAGACAGACATGTAACTTCATAGAATAGAATAGAGAGCGCATAAATAAACACCAAGTTAACAGTATGTGTATACTATAGTGTATTCATAGCATAAGGTCAAATTATTTTCCAGAAGGTTGCTAAGGCCATCCAATGAGGAAAGGACAGTCTTTTAAAGAAAAAAAAACACACAAATGTTGGTGGGAAAACTGAATATCTACATATGAAAGAATGAAGTTGGATCCTTACCTTATATCATATAAAAAATTTAACTGCAATTTGCAAGTCTGTGTCCTTTAATTGGACCATTTTGTCCATTTACATTTAAGGTTAATATTGTGATGTGTGAACTTGATGCTGTCATTGTGATATCAGCTGGTTATTTTGCTCGTTAGTTGAAGACCCATCAGTTTGCTGTATTCAGGAGACCCATCTCACATGCAGAGACACACGTAGGCTCAAAATAAAGGGATGGAGGAAGATCTACCAAGCAAATGGAGAACAAAAAATAGCAGGGGTTGCAATCCTAGTCTCTGACAGACTTTAAACCATCAAAGATCAAAGGAGACAAGGAAGGCCATTACGTAATAGTAAAGGGATCAATTCAACAGGAAGAGCTAACTATCCTACATATATATGCGCCCAATACAGGAGCACCCAGATTCATAAAGCAAGTCCTTAGAGACTTACAAAGAGACTTAGACTCCCATACAATAATAATGGAAGACTTCAACACCCCAC
>NW_012114611.1:579711-582478 GCF_000951035.1 Colobus angolensis palliatus | reverse complement strand
TCAACCTAGGAAATGGGAGAAAATATTTGCAAATTGTATATCCAGTAAGGGTTAATATCCACAATATATAAATAATGTGTACAAAATCAATGTCAAAAAAAAAAATCAAATAGGCTGCACACTGGTGGCTCACCCCTGTAATCCCGGGACTTTGGGAAGCTGAGGTGGGCAGATCAGTTGAAGTCAGGAGTTTGAGACCAGCCTGGCCGACATGGTAAAACCCTGTCCCTACAAAATGCAAAAATTAGCCAGGCATGGTGGCACACTCCTGTAATCCCAGCTACTTGGGTGTCTGAGGCACAGGAATCACTTGAGCCTGGGAGGTAGAGGTTGCAGTGAGCTGAGATTATGCCAGTGCACTTCAGCCTAGGTGACAGAGAGACACTCCATACCCCCAAAAAAACAAAAACAAAAACCGAAATAAACCAATTTTAAAATGGGCAAGGGATCCAAAAAAGATACATTAATGGCCCAAAAATATATGAAAATGTGTTCAACATAACTAGTCATTAGTAAATCAAAACCACAATGATATACTACTTCATACCCGTTAAGATGGTACTATGAAAAAAACAGAAAATAACAAGTGTGGGTGAGGCTGTGCAAAATTGGAACCCTGTGCACTGCTGGTAGGAATGTAATATTGTGCACCTGCTGTGGAGAAAAGGATGACAATTCCTCCAGATATTAAAAATAGAATCACCATATGATCTAGCAATTGTTCTCTGTGTATACATCCAAAAGAATTATAAGCAGGGTCCCTAAGAAATATTTGTACACTCATGCTCATAATGTCATTATTCACAATAACCAAGAAGTAGAAGTAACCCAAGTGTCCATTAACAGATAAATGGATAAACAAAATGTGGTATATAATTATATATATACACAATGGAGGCTGGGCACGGTGGCTCATGCCTGTAATCCCGGCACTTTGGAAGGCTGAGGTGAGCGGGTCACTTGAGGTCAGGAGTTTGAGGCCACCCTGGCCAACATGGTAAAACCTCGTGTTGCACTAAAAAACACAAAAATTAACCGGGCATGGTGGCGGGTGCCCGTAATCCCAGCTACTTGGGAGGCTGAGGCAGGAGAATCACTTGAACCCGGGAGATGTAGGTTACAGTGAGCCAAGATTGTGCCACAGCACTCCAGCCTGAGCAACAGAGGGAGATTTTGTCTCAAAAAAATAAAATTTAGGGAGCGAAACCAACGCCTGGCTCGGAGCAGCAGCCTCTGAGGTGTCCCTGGCCAGTGTCCTTCCACCTGTCCACAAATATGGGGAACATCTTCGCCAACCTCTTCAAGGGCCTCTTTGGCAAAAAAGAAATGCGCATCCTCATGGTGGGCCTGGATGCTGCGGGGAAGACCACGATCCTGTACAAGCTTAAGCTGGGTGAGATCGTGACCACCATTCCCACCATAGGTGAGGTGGGGGCCATTAGGGAGTGGGTTGGGCTGGACTGGGCCAAGGTACAAGGCCTCACCCTGCATCCCGCACCCAGGCTTCAATGTGGAAACCGTGGAGTACAAGAACATCAGCTTCACTGTGTGGGATGTGGGTGGCCAGGACAAGATCCGGCCCCTGTGGCGCCACTACTTCCAGAACACACAAGGTGAGTGGCTGGGGCCTGGTCCCATGGGCCTTCCTGCTTCTAGAGAAGGGGGCCAGCCCATAGATGCAGCATCGATGCCCATAGATGTGGCAGGGGGCCTGTGTTCCCATGACCATTTGACACTGGCTGCCCCGCAGGCCTGATCTTCGTGGTGGACAGCAATGACAGAGAGCGTGTGAACGAGGCCCGTGAGGAGCTCATGAGAATGCTGGCCGAGGACGAGCTCCGGGATGCTGTCCTCCTGGTGTTCGCCAACAAGCAGGTAGGCACCCGGGCCAGCCTGGGTAATGTGAGGCGCCAGCATGGGTTCCTCCAGGACGCCTGGTGGTAGGGGTTACTGGAGGCTGGTGGGGCCCCTTTCTGTGTCCTGGGGACAGCCCTTCCCATCACCCCTTCCTTCCCCCAGGACCTCCCCAACGCCATGAATGCAGCTGAGATCACAGACAAGCTGGGGCTGCACTCCCTACGCCACAGGAACTGGTACATTCAGGCCACCTGTGCCACCAGTGGTGACGGGCTCTATGAAGGACTGGACTGGCTGTCCAATCAGCTCCGGAACCAGAAGTGAATGCGACCCCCCTCCCTCTCACTCCTCTTGCCCTCTGCTTTACTCTCATGTGGCAAACGTGCGGCTCGTGGTGTGAGTGCCAGAAGCTGCCTCCGTGGTTTGGTCACCGTGTGCATCGCGCCGTGCTGTAAATGTGGCAGACGCAGCCTGCGGCCAGGCTTTTTATTTAATGTAAATAGTTTTTGTTTCCAGTGAGGCAGTTTCTGGTACTCCTATGCAATATTACTCAGCTTTTTTTATTGTAAAAAGAAAAATCAACTCACTGTTAAGTGCTGAGAGGGGATTTAGGCCCATGGGCACCTGGCCTCCAGGAGTCGCTGTGTTGGGAGAGCCGGGCATGCCCTTGGCTTTAGATCTGTGTTGAAATCCATTTTGGTGGTTGGTTTTTAACCCAAACTCAGTGCATTTTTTAAAATAGTTAAGAATCCAAGTCAAGAACACTTGAACACACAGAAGGGAGACCCCGCCTAGCATAGATTTGCAGTTATGGCCTGGATGCCGGTCACCAGCCCAGCTGTTCCCCTCAGGAACATGTGGTGGCGCAGCAGACCGCGATCAATTCTGCATGGTCATAGTAGAGATCCCC
>NW_012114611.1:566629-573711 GCF_000951035.1 Colobus angolensis palliatus | reverse complement strand
AGACAGGGTTTCACCATCTTAGCCAGGCTGGTCTTGAACTCCTGACCTCATGATCCACCTGCCTCTGCCTCCCAAAATGCTGGGATTACAGGTGTGAATCACCATGCCCAGCCAACTTAATTTAATTTTAAAATATACATAATAGAATGTTATTCAGCCTTAAAATTGAAGGATAGTTTGACATGCACTACGATATAGATGAGCCTTGAACATACTATGCTAAGTGAATAAGCCAGTCATAAAATGACAAATACTTTATGATTCCACTTAAATGAGGCATCTAGAATAGTTGAATTCATAGAAACTAAGTACAGTTGTGGTTTTCAGGGGATAAGGAGAAAGGGAAATGGATGCTGTTGTTTAATGGATACAGAACTTCAGTTTTCAAAGGTGAAATACTTCTGACTTTGGTTGCAAAATAATGTATAGCAATATATATTCACACTTAAAACTATTGTACTATATATTTAAAAATAATTAAGACAGTAAATTTTATGTATATTTTACCACAATTTTTTTTTTTCTGAGACGGAGTTTCGCTGTTGTTGCCCAGGCTGGAGCACAATGGCATGATCTCGGCTCACTGCAACATCAACCTCCCGGGTTCAAGCGATTCTCCTGCCGCAGCCTCCCAAGTAGCTGGGATTACAGGCATGTGTCACCACACCCAATTAATTTTGTATTTTTAGTAGAGACGGGGTTTCACCATGTTTGTCAGGCTGGTCTCAAACTCCTGACCTCAAGTGATCTGCCTGCCTCGGCCTCCCAAAGTGTTGGGATTACAGGCACGAGCCATCACACCTGGCCCAATTAATTTTTTTTAATTTAAAGAGGAGTAATCAAATGTTAAGTGATGGAAATATTGGAATCAGAAAGAGAGGTGATGCAGTTGTAGCAAATCTAACTTAAGAACACAGGAGACGGGAGACAAAGTTGGCCAAGCCGAGTGATAAAGAATAACATCATAACTAACGCATAGTATGGTGGTTAAAAAATAAATATGCTGGGTGCAGTGGCTCAAGCCCATAATCCCAGCACTTTGGGAGGCTGAGGCAAGTGGATCATGAGGTCAGGCGTTCGAGACAAGCCTGGGCAACATAGTGAAACCCCGTTTCTACTAAAAATACAAAAAATTAGCCGGGCATGGTGGCGCGCACCTGTAATGCCAGCTACTCGGGAGGCTGATGTAGGAGAATTGCTTGAACCTAGGAGGCAGAGGTTGCAGTGAGCCAAGACTGTGCCACTGCATGCCAGCCTGGGTGACAGTGTGAGACTCTGTCTCCAAAAAAAAAAAAAAAAAGAAAGAAAGAATACTAGATAATACAAGGCCAGGCATGGTAGTTCACACCTGTGTAATCCTAGCACTTTGGGAGGCCAAGGCGGGCAAATCACTTGAGGTCAGTAGTTGGAGACCAACCTGCCCAAGATGGTGAAACCCTGTCTCTACTAAAAATACAAAAAATTAGCCAGGCATAGTGGTGGGTGCCTGTAATCCCAGGTATGTGGGAGGCTGACGCAGAGAATTGCTTGAACCTGGGAGGCGGAGGTTACTGTGAGCCGAGATCATGCCACTGCACTCCAGCCTCCTGGGTGACAGAGCAAGACTCTGTCTAAAAAAAAAGAAAAAAGGAAAGAAAGAAATAATACTAGGCTGGGCAGTGGTGGCTCACACCTGTCATTGCAGCACTTTGGGAGGCTGAGGCGGGCGTATCACGAGGTCAGGAATTCAAGACCAGCCTGGTCAACATAGTGAAACCCCATCTCTACTAAAAATACAAAAATTAGCCGGGTGTGGTGGCATGCACCTGCAGTCCCAGCTACTCGGTAGGCTGAGGCAGGAGAATTGCTCAAACCTGGGAGGCAGAGATTGCAGTGAGCTGAGACCACACCACTGCACTCCAGCCTGGGTGACAGAGTGAGGCTCCATCTCAAAAAAGTAAAACAAAACAAAAAAAAGAAATAATACTAATTGCTCACAAACTTTTCCAAAAAGTTGAAGAGAAAGGAGCAATTCCTAATTCATTCTTTGATGTCAGCATTACCCAGATATTAAAATCAGACAGATGTAAAAGAAGAAAACTACAAACCAATATCCCTCACCTCATGAAAACAGTCACAAAAAATGCTTCATAAGATTTTCAAAAATTCTGGGACAGATAGGTGACCAATAAAATAAAACAGAAAATAGAAACAAACAATATCCTTAAAAAATAGTGTCATGAACAAGTGGGATTTACCGTGGTATGCAAGGCTGATTCAAAATTTGATAATTTCTAAATGTAACTCATTAGGTCTACGGATTAAAGAAGAACAATTTATTGCCTCGGTATACACAGAAAAAGTAGTTGACAAAATTCAACATTCATTCATGATTTCTAAAAGAAGCTCGATAATAAACAAGGACTAGAGGGTAATTTCCTCAACCTGATAAAGACCATTTACAAAACATTTACAGCTAGCATCATACTTAACGGTGAAAGTCTTAAGTGATCTAAAGGTTCTGTTCTAATTACTTGTACTCAACATTGGATAAACGTCCTAACCAATTCAATAAGGTCCAAAAAAGAAATACAAGAAAATGGATTGGAAAGAAAGAAGCAACATGGTTTCTATTTACAACAAAAAGTTTGTCCATGTAAAAACTTCCAAAGAATTTACCAAAGAGGCCAGGAGCAGCGTCTCACACCTGTAAACCCAGCACTTTGGGAGGCCAAGGCTGGCAGGTCACTTGAGTCCAGAAGTTCAGGACCAGACTGGCCAATATGATGAAACTCTCTCTCTACCAAAAATACAAAAATTAGCCAGGCATGATGGCACGTGCCTGTAGTCCCACCTACTTGGGAGGCTGACGCAGGAGAATCGCTTGAACTGGGGAGGCAGAGATTGCAGGGAGCCAAGATCCCTCCACTGTAATCGAGCCTGGGCCACAGAGCGACACTCCATCTCAAAAAAAAAAAAAAAAAGATACAAATAAAATAAAACAAACCAAAAACCATTTATTTACACTAGCAATATACAATTAGAAATTGAAATTTGGCCGAGCATGGTGGCTCATGCCTGTAATCCCAGCACTTTGGGAGGCCGAGGCGGTCTCAAACCCCTCACCTGAGGTCAGGGGTTTGAGACCAGCCTGGCCAACATGGTGAAACCCTGTCTCTACTAAAAACACAAAAAATTAGCTGGACATATTGATGCACACCTGTAATCCCAGCTACTCAGGAGACTGAGGCAAAAGAATCACTTGAACCTGGGAAGTGGAGGTTACAGCGAGCTGAGATTACACCATTGCACTCCAGGCTGGGCAATAAGAGCAAAACTCTGTTACAAAAAAAAAAAGTAGCCAGGTGTGGTGGTGCATACCTGTAACCTCAGCTACTCGGGAGGCTGAGGTAGGAGAATCGCCTGAACCTGAGAGGCAGAGATTGCAGTGAGCCGAGATTGTGCTACTGTACTCCAGCCTGGGCGACAGAGAGAGACTCCGTCTCAAAAAAAAAAAGAAAAAGAAATTGAAATTTAATAAAACAGTGTCACAGGAGCCAAGGGTGTCACTTTGCCAGCCAGAAACCTCTGTGGCCAGCGAAGCCTCTGCTTGAGTTTTGCTCATGCCTGCTGGGCTCATTCTACCTACTAGGCCCAGCAGGCTGCCCTCAGATCATGATACCAGCCCGAATCCCATGCCTGCCAAGGGTGAGCCAGGCATGGAGCAGAGAGGCGTGCGTGAGCAAACAAGTGCAGGGTTTGGCCACTGTGCACCCCCACTGTAGCAGCCCAGCAGGCATCTTCAGGTGCTGGCACAAGCACTGGCTCTGGGGGAGGATGTGGCTGGACCAGACATACCACAAGCGGGTTCTGCTGCAGGCACCAGTGTCCGGATGAGGAAAACTCAGTGGTGCCCAAAAGCTCAGAGGTCTGGGCCCTCAGAAGGGTCACCACTTTTCATTCACACGATCCGGGGGCATGTCACAACCCGTAGCTCAGTGAGCCAGCTGGGGATGTGTTACAGCTCCTTTAGTTCCCGCCGTTTAGTCCCAAGTTCCTACCCCATGTCTAGGAAGAATGAGGTTACATGGGCAACTGAAGGGTGAGCAAGGTGGAGAGGAGCTTTACTGAGCAACAGAACAGCTCTCAGCAGAGAGGATACCTGAAGTAAATAGCTCCTATCTGCAGTCAAGTCATCCCAACAAGTGTAGAGGAGACTTGAAGTGGGTAGCTGCTATCCGAAGGCAGGTAGGCCTGATGAGTGTAGGCCACTCAAAGTGGATAGCTCCTGTCTTCAGGCAGGTAGTCCCTCGGAGGCTCTGAGTCTGGCTAAGTTTGGGATTTTTATGGGCTCAAAAGGGAGGAAGTGCATGCTGATTGGTCCATGGGCAGCCCTGGTGGGCCTGGAAAAAGTACCATCTGATTGGCCGAAACGCATCAAGGAAGCTTTCACTCTGGGCCTGGACTCCACCCTAAACTGGCATTGTGGGTTGAACCTCCTTTCACTTCTGTCTCTCTCAATCTCTCTCTCTCTCTTTTTTTTTTTTTTTTAGACAAGGTCTTATCCTGTTGTCCAGGCTGGAGTTCAGTGATGCAGTCATAGCTTACTGCAGCCTAGGACTCCTGGGCTCAAGAGATCCTTCCACCTTCACCTCCCAAGTAGCTGGGACTACAGACAAGTGCTACCATGGTCAGCTAATTATTTTGCTATTTATTTTTATTTTTTTTTTAGAGATGGGATCTCACTATGTTGCTCAAGCTGGTCTGAAACTCCTGGGCTCAAATGATCCCCCTACCTCAGCCTCCTGAGAGCTTGGGAGTATAGGCATGAGCCCCTGCACCCAGCAGAACTCTGTCTAAAGATGCACAATTTAAAGGGGCAATCTTCTGGCAGTGGAAGAAACACAGACAGGAAGAAACACCATTTGGCAATTAGATAGTAAAAAGGGGAAAAAAGAGAGCTACAATCATCAGGACAGTACGTTATTAGTGTAATGACAGACAAATACATGAGTGGAATAGACTAGAGTGCCTAGAAAAGGACTCACATATATGTGGTCAATTGATTTTTGACAGAGGTGCAAATGCAACTCAGTAGAGAAAGGACAGTCTTTTTAACAAGTGGTATTCAAATAATTGAATATCCACAAGCCAGAAGAGAAAAACAAGCTTTAATTAACGTCTTGCACAATATTTCAAAAATTTAGTCAAATGATTCTATGAGCTAAATATAAAATTTAACACTATAAACCTTCTAGAAGAAAACATAGGAGAAAATACTTATGACCTCGGGTTAAGGCAGTGATTTATTTGATATGATAACAAAGGCACAACCAATGAAAACACAACATAAGGCCAGGTGTGGTGGCTCACGCCTGTAATCCTAGCACTTTGGGAGACCAGCCTAGCCAACATGGCAAAACCCCATCTCTATTAAAAATACAAAAATTAGCTAGGTGTGGTGGCAGGCACCTATAATCCCAGCTACTCAGGAGGCTGAGGCAAGAGAATTGCTTGAAGCCGGTGGGGGCAGAGGTTGCAGTGAGCCAAGATCGCACCACTTCTTTTGCCTGGGCAAAAGAACAAAACTCCATCTCAAAAAAAAAAAAAAAAAGAAAAGAAAGTACAAGATTTCACAAAAATATAAGACTTCTGCAATATGAAAGATACTGTTAAGAAAATGAAAAGTAGGCCAGGCACAGTGGCTCACGCCTGTAATCCCAGCACTTTGGGAGGCCAAGGCAGGTAGATCACCTGAGGTCAGGAGTTTGAGACCAGGCTGACCAACCTACAAACCAAAAATACCAAACTAACATACCAAAAATACAAAATCAGCCAGCGTGGTGGCGCATGCCTGTAATCCCAACTACTCTGGAGGCTGAGGTAGGAGAATCGCTTGAACCGGGAGGCGGAGGTTGCAGTGAGCCGAGATTGCAACATTGCACTCCAGCCTGGGCAACAAGAGGCAAACTCTGTCTCAAAACAAAAAAAAAGAAAATGAAAAGTCAGGCGAGCAAGGTCACACCTGTAATCCCAACACTTTGGGAGGCCGAGGTGGGTGGATCACAAGGTCAGAAGACTAGCCTGGCCAAGATGGTGAAACCCTGCCTCTACTCAAAACTACAAAAATTAGCCGGATGCAGTGGCAGGCGCCTGTAATCCCAGCTACTCGGAAGGCTGAGGGAGGAGAATTGTTTGAACCCCAGGGGTGAGGATACAGTGAGCCGAGATTGCGCCACTGCACTCCAGCCTGGGTGACAGAGTGAGACTCCGTCTCAAAAATATATACATACAAAAAATTAAATTAAAAAAATGAAAAGTCAAGTCAGTCTGGGAGTAAAAATTTACAAATCATATCGCTAATGGGAATACAGATTGGCACAACTATTCTGGAAGAAAATGTGTCAGTGCTTAAAAGAACTTCAGGTACACTTACATTTTAACCCAGCAATCCCATTTCTAGGAATATACCCTAGAGGTACACCTTCAACCATATGAAAATGCCTACGTATAAGGTTACTTACTGCAGCATTGTTTGTAATTATGAAGTATTGGAAATAACTTAAATGTCCATACATAGAAACGTGGTTGAATTAACTATGGTATAACTGCACAGTGGATTATTTAAAAGAAGAATGAAGGCTGGGTGCAGTGGCTCACGCCTGTAATCCCAGCACTTTGAGAGGCCGAGGCAGGCGGATCACCTGAGGTTACGAGTTTGAGACCAGCCTGGCCAACATAATGAAACCCCATTTCTACTAAAAATACAAAAATTAGCTGGGCATGGTAGCGCATGCCTGTAATCCCAGCTGCTTGGGAAGCTGAGACATAAGAATTGCTTGAACCTGGGAGGCGGAGGTTGCAGTGAGCAGAGATCGCGCCACTGCACTCCAGCCTGGGTAACAGACCGGGATTCCATCTCAAAAAAACAAAACAAAACCAAAAGTATAAAGATCTCTGTGAACTGATATAAAATAATCTCCAAGACACACAGTAAACAACAACAACAAAAAAAAACAAGTAAAGCACAGCCAGGTGCGGTGGCTCACGCCTGTAATCCCAGCACTTTGGGAGGCCGAGGGGAGTGGATCACTTGAGGTCGG
>NW_012114611.1:556966-562901 GCF_000951035.1 Colobus angolensis palliatus | reverse complement strand
GGGCGTGGTGGCACGCAGCTATAGTCCCAGCAACTCTGGAGGCTGAGGCAGGAGAATCGCTTGAACCTGGGAGGTGGAGGTTGCGGTGTGCCAAGATCATGCCATTGCACTCCAGTCTGGGCAACGAGAGCGAAACTCCATCTCAAAAAAAAAAAAAAAGTAAAGCACAAAAGAATATATCTATTGTATGTTACCCTTCATGTAAGAAAAAATGAAATATGAAAAACTCTGCACGAATCTACTCATTTGTGCAAAATAAATACAAGAAAGATAAGCCGGAGGCTAGAGAGATTGTTTACATATAGGGTGTATGTGGGGAAAAGGTGGAAAGAAAAGAGGAATGAGAATAGGGTAGCAAAGATAAGAAAGGAGTGAGTTTTTCTGCATATAGCTCTGACTTTTAGCAGCACAGTAATGTTTCACATACCTTTCATATACTCAGTAATAAACTGTTAAAACCAACCTGTATTTGGGCTGACCCAAAATGGAATATGAATACTAACAACTGAAATTAATTGCATACAAATGAATAACATAACTTCACTTAGAAGAAAATAAATAGGTGGCAACTTTGAAAACAGTATATTGAGTGGACAATGTAAGGTTAAATATAAAACAATAGGACATAAATGCAGTACTACTTAGTAAATGTGCTTCTTATATGCTTATGAGTAATTCTGAAATTACATTATGTGTGTACTGGCAATCAACTAATAAATATATTGTATATAATGAGAACTGGTGTTGGCCAGGTGTGGTGGCTCATGTCTGTAATCCCTGCACTTTAGGAGGCTGAGGCTGGTGGATCACCTGAGGTCAGGAGTTCAAGACCGGCCTGGCCAACATGATGAAACCCTGCCTCTACTAAAAATACAAAAAAAAAAAAAAAAATTAGCTGGGCATGCTGGTGCGCACCTGTAATCCCAGCTACTCAAGAGGCTGAGGCAGGAGGATTGCTTGAACCTGGGAGGTGGAGGTTGCAGTGAGGTGAGATCACGCCACTGCACTCCACCCTAGGCAACAGAGTAAGACTCCGTCTAAAAAACAAAAGAACTGGTGTCATGGGATCTTTGGGGTGTCGCTTTTCTGGCCAGAAACCTCTGTGGCCAACTTTTGCCCAAGTTTTACTCAGGCCCACTGGGCTCATTTCACCCATTCAGCAATGCAGGCTGCACTCAGCTCATGCTACTGGCTTGGATCCCATGCCTGCCAAGGGTGAGCCAGGTGTGGAGTGGTGAGGGGTATGTGAGCAAGTGAGCATGGAGCCCGGCCACTGTGCACAGCCAGGCATGCTATCCGCAGCAGAGTGGGCATCTCCAGGCACAGGCATGGGCGCCGGCTCCCTGTGAGGCTGCAGCTGGACCAGGCATACTGCAAGCAGCTTCCACAGCTAGCACTGGGCAATGTGGTGGCTGGCACCCAGAAGCTTGGAGACACCAGGAACCACAGAGCCCCAAAGAGGGAGTCACAGCCCTGACTTGGGAGTTCCTAGGTCTGGGCTCCCTGAAGGGTCCCAGCTCTTCTCTCTTTCTCTCTTCTTTCCTTCTCTCTACTCTCCTTCTCATCACCTGCAACATGGTGAACAAGGGGCATGTTTCAGCCCTGTTTGTGTTATAGCTCTTTCAGTCCCACCATTTGGCAGGTCCCAAGTTCTTGTCTTGCATTCAGAAAGAATGAGCTATACAGACAAGTGGAGGGTGAGCAAGGCGAAGAGGTGCTTTATTGAGTGACAGAACAGCTCAGAGGAGACTCTCAGTGGGTAGCTCCTCTCCACAGGTAGCTCATCCCAGTGAATGTCCGGCTCTCTACAGAGAGGAGACCCACAGTGGCTGGCAGTGGGCCAAGGTTGCACCACTGCACTCCAGCCTGGGCAACAGAGCGAGATTCCGTTGCAAAAAATAAATAAATAAATTGATGAGTTAATTAATTAAATGTAATGAAGAGATGGAAAGATATCCTACGTAAATTGAAACCAAAAAAGAACAGGAGCAGCTATACTTATATAACAGAACATAGGCCAGGCGCAGTGGCTCACACCTGTAATCCCAGCACTTTGGGAGGCCGAGGCGGGCGGATCACAAGGTCAGGAGATGGAGACCATCCTGGCTAACACAGTGAAACCCCGTCTCTACTAAAATACAAAAAACTAGCCGGGCGAGATGGCAGGCGCCTGTAGTCCCAGCTACTCAGGAGGCTGAGACAGGAGAATGGCGTGATCCCGGGAGGCGGAGCTTGCAGTGAGCCAAGATCGTACCACTGCACTCCAGCCTGGGGGACAGAGTGAGACTCCGTCTCAAAACAAACAAACAAACAAACAAACAAAAAACAGAACATAAACTTTAAGTCCAAAACTAATAGAGCCAGGCAGGATTACATGCCTGTAATCTTGGAACTTTGGGAGGCCAAGGTGGGAAGATCACTTGAGGACAGGAGTTCGAGACCAGCTTGGGCAATAATGCAAGACCCTATCTCTACAAAAAATTAGCCAGCATGGTGGCTTGCACCTGTAGTCCGAGCTACTGAAGGGGCTGAGATGGGAGAATCACTTGAGCCCAGGAAGTTGAGGCTCCGGATAAGCCATGATCGTGCCACTGCACTCCAGCGTAGCTGACAAGGAAAAAACCATCCAGGTCAAAGGGCACCAAATTTGAGGCAAACAGAAATCAAGTATCCCCTTCTGAGTAACGAGTGAGGGAAGAAGTGCTTGGAAAGTTGGTGATTTGGGGTTAGTCCCTAAAAACCACTTTAGGGTTTCTCTGCTCTGCCCACCCTCTGGAGAAGGTGGACACTGGTCAGTTAACAGATGACATGTTACTTGATGAGCAGTCACTTGACGCCCATGGCTTTGGTTTTAAAGACACATACACATATTGTGCCACTGCACTCCAGCCTGGGCAACAAGAGCAAAGCTCCATCTCAAAATAAAAAGACACATATGCTTGTCCACACATGCTTAGAGATACGAGTGGGCTGGTCAGCTTAAGCATGTTACTGGCAGAGGGGGTATTGGGGTTATTTTCTAGGGGGAATAGCATGTCACTTTAGTATGCCTTTTAATATATTAATTTTTTTTTTTTTTAAAGCAAATACGGTCAGGCACAGTGGCTCACACCTGTAATCCCAGCACTTTGGGAGGCTGAAGTGAGTAGATCACTTGAAGCCAGGAGTTCAAGACCAGCCTGGCCCACATGGTGGAACCCTTTCTCTACTAAAAATACAAAAATTAGCCGAGTGTGGTGGCTCACACCTGTAATCCCAGCTATTCAGGAGGCTGAGGCAGGAGAATCGCTTGAACCCGGGAGGCAGAGGTTGCAGTGAGCTGAGATTGTACCACTGCACTCCAGCCTGGGCAACAGAGTGAGACTGTCTCAAAATAAACAAACAAGTAAATAGCAAAATAGAAGTTTAGATTTTAATAAAATTTGTAGGGTTTCCAACTAATTTTTACAGAATTGTTTGCTTCAACTGTCTCCTTCTACCTCGGCTCTTGAAGGAGATGAGGACAGGCGTGGATTTAAAATACTTGTAATTTTGTATCCTGATCTCTCTTTGATCCCTTTCTTTTGCTGAGGAGTTATTTTTTTCTTTTATAGTAAGAAACAAGGCTGGGCATGGTGGCTCATGCCTGTAATCCCAGAACTCTGAATGGCCAAGGCTGGTGGAACTCAAGACCAGCCTGGACGACATGGAGAAACCTTGTCTCTACCAAAAATACAAAAAGGAAAACAACGACAACAATGAAACAAAAAACAATCGCCCCCAGTGTGGTGGCGTGTGCCTGTGATCCCAGCTACTCGCTACTCTGGAGGCTAAGGTAGGAAGATCACTTGAGCCTGGGAGGTGATGGCTGCAGTGACCTGAGATTGCGGCCACTGCACACCAGCTTGGGTGACAGAGCAAGACTCCATCTCAAAAAAACAAAAAAAAAAAGAGAAAGAAAAGAGAGAAAGAAAAGAAATGGCTGGGAGCGGTGGCTCATGCCTGTAACCTGTAATCCCAGCACTTTGGGAGACTGAAGCGGATGGATCATGAGATCAGGAGTCTGAGACCAACCTGGCCAGCATGGTGAAACCCCGTCTCTACTAAAAATACAAAAATTAGCTGGGCGTGGTGGCACGCAGCTATAGTCCCAGCAACTCTTGAGGCTGAGGCAGAAGAATCGCTGGAACCCGGGAGGCAGAAGTTGTAGTGAGCCAAGATGGCGCCACTGCACTCCAGCCTGGGCAACAGAATGAGACTTTGTCTCAAAAAAAAGAAAAAAAGAAAAGAAACAAACAAACAAACTCCACCTTTATCCCTACATTCCCCCTACTGGTCTGTGGTTGTTTTTATGTTGGCTGCAGCAGGCTGGCTGTGGTTTTTCTCTTGCCATGAAAACTTCTAATTGCCATGTACAGTATGTTCAAAGTCAGGTAACTCCTCATTGTAAGCAAACTATGTAACTGCCCAGAGCAGCACTTATAAACCAGCCTAATGTAACAAAGAAAGAAATAGGGCGGGCATGGTGGCTCACGCTTGTAATCCTAGCACTTTGGGAGGCCGAGGCAGGCGGATTGCCTGAGCTCAGGAGTTCGAGACCAGCCTGGGCAACATGGTGAAACCTCGTCTCTACTAAAATACAAAAAATTAGCCAGATGTGGCAGCGTGCACCTGTATTCCCAGCTACTTAGGAGGCTTAGGCAAGAGAATTGCTTGAACCCAGGATGCAGAGGTTGCAGTGAGTCGAGATCACGCCACTGCATTCCAGCCTGGGCAACAAGTGAGACTCTGTCTCAAAAAAAGAAAGAAAGAAAAAAGAAAGAAAGAAAGAAAAAAAGAAAGAAAGAAAGAAAGAAAGAAATCCTAAGATATGTATAGAGGCCAGGTGTGGGGGGCTCACATCTGGAATCCCAGCATTTTGAGAAGCTGAGGTGAAAAGGTTACTTGAGGCCAAGAGTTCAAGACCAGCCTGGGCAACATAGGAGACCCTGTCTCTACAAAAATTAAACAAAAAATTAACTGGGTGTGGTAGTCTTAGATGCTTGGAAAGCTGAGGCTGGAGGATCCCTTGAGCCCAGGAGTCCAAGGTTTCATTGAGCTATTATTGCACCACTGCACTGTAGACTGGGTGACAGAGCCAGACCATATCTCTAAACAAAAATAAATAAATAAACTAAAACATGTATGGAACCACAACAGACCCTGAATATCCAAAGCAATCTTGAGTAAAAAGAACAAAGCAGGAGGCATCACCGTACCTGATTTCAAAATCCAATACAAAGCCATAATAATCAAAACAGCATGGTACTAGCATAAAAACAGATACATTAGACCAACGGAACAGAGTAGAGGGCCCAGAAATAAATCCACACATTTCAGTCAATTGATTTTCAGCAAAGATGCCAAAAATGTGGAAAGGAGAGTCTCTTCAATAAATGGTGTTAGGAAAATTGGATATCCACATACAGAAGAATGAAATTAGACCCTCAACTTACACCATATACAAAAATCTACTTAAAATGGATTAGATTTTTTTTTTTTTTGACACTGAGTCTTGCTCTATTGCCCTGGCCGGAGTGCATTGGTACGATCTTGGCTCACTACAACCTCTGCCTCCCAGGTTCAAGTGATTCTCCTGCCTCAGCTTCCCAGGTAACTGGGATTACAAGTGCCTGCCACTATGCCCAGTTAATTTTTGTATTTTTAGTAGAGACAGGGTTTCACCATGTTGGCTAGGCTGGTCTCGACCTCCTGACCTCAGGTGATCCACCCACCTTGGCCTCCCAAAGTGCTGGGATTACAGGCATGAGCCACCATGCCCGGCCTGGATTAGATTTAAACATAAAATGTGAAATTATGGCCAGGCAAGGTGGCTCACACCTGTAATCCCAGCACTTTGGGAGGCCGAGGTGGGGGATGACGAGGTCAGCAATTCAAGACCAGTCTGGCCAACATG
>NW_012114611.1:553054-556371 GCF_000951035.1 Colobus angolensis palliatus | reverse complement strand
AGGCAGGAGAATGGTGTGAACCCGGGAGGTGGAGCTTGCAGTGAGCCGAGATCACACCACTGCACTCCAGTCTGGGCAACAGAATGAGACTCCATCTCAAAAAAAAAAAAAGAAGTCAAACTCATAGAAGCAGAAAGTGTAGAGTGGTGGTTAGCAGAGGCTGGGGATGGGCAGATTGTGGAGATGTTAGTCAAAGGACACATTTTTTTTCAGTTAGACAGGAGAAATAAGTTCAAGAGATTATTACACATCATGATAACTATAGTTAATAACAATACATTGTATACTTGAAGATTCCTGAGAGTGGATTTTAAGTGTTCTCATCACAAAAAGAAATTCGAGGTGGCTGAGCATGATGGCTCACGCTTATAATCCCAGCACTTTGGGAGGCCAAGGTGGGTGGATCACCTGAGGTCAGGAGATCGAGATCAGCCTCACCAACATGGTGAAACCCTGTCTCTACTAAAAATACAACAATTAGCCAGGCATGGTGGCGCCCACCTGTAATCCCAGCTACTAGGGAGGCAGGATAATTGCTTGAACCTGGGAGGTAAAGGTTGCAGTGTACAACAGTGTGTGTCAATCACATGAACTTAGAATGAAGCAAAAGAAGCCAGACATTAATGAATACATATCATATGATTCCATTTATCAGACAAAGCTGACCTACAGTGTTAAAAGTCACAATAGTGATTGTTTTGTGACGAACTAGAGGCTTCTGTGATTCTTTGAGATAATTCTTTGAGCTTTTCACTTTGAATTTTCATTCTATATATTCTAATTTTTTTTTAAGTTAACAAAAAGAATTCAACTAGGCCCATGTAGTGGCTCACGCCTGTAATCCCAGCACTTTGGAAGGCTGAGGTGGGCAGGTCACCTGAGTTTGGGAGTTTGAGACCAGCTTGGCCAACACTGTAAAACCTTCTTTGCTAAAAATACAAAAATTAGCCAGGCATGGTGGTGCGTGCCTGTAATCCCAGCTACTTGGGAGGCTGAGGCAGGAGAATAGCTTGAACCCAGTGGGGGAGTGGAGGTGGGGCTGGGGGTGGGGGGAGGTTGCCATGAACCGAGATTGCACCACTGCACTCCAGCCTGGGCAGCAGAATGAGACTCTGCCTCAAAAAAAAAAAAATTCAACTTATGATTTCAGCCCAGATGGATATTGGAAAAAACTTTCAGTTTGTGTTCTATTCTATTTTTTTCTGTTCAGCAAAACGGTTATCAACTCATCAACACAGAAGACTTCCATGATCAGATCAAATGTGGGGTCGGAGGAGCAGATTCTCCCCACCACCAAGCAGGGAACCATTTCTGCAATGGACATCAGGTGGGTGTCCTTTATTTCAATTCGGACACTATCTACCTAGATATAGTGTCAGATCCCATAGGTCGAAGCCTCAGTCCCCAGAATTGCCCCCCACTCAGACACCAGTCACAAGTCCGGGCCTCCAGAACTTCTGATCAATCCATTTCAAGTTGGGGTTCCTAAGACCCCTTCTTTTGGTTGGATTAATTTGCTGGAGCAGCTCACAGAACTGGTTTATTGAAGAGATGCATAGAGCAAGGTATTGTGGAAGAGGAATGGAGCTTCTGAAGCAGCTACATTGTCTCCGGTATATACCTGGGGTTCATCGTCTCGTGCCAGGAAAATTTAGGACACGAATACACACTAGGAGTTTAGGAGTGGACGTTTAATAGGCAGAAGATAAAGAAAAACAGCACTCTCAATAAAGAGAGGGAGGTCTTCCCAGAGGAAAAGACCGGCTGGTGGTGGATGTGCTAGATTTTACAGTTTGGCTTGAGGAGCTGGGGTATGGGGCTCACAGATTGGTTCAATCAGATATGACATTTACATAGCGCATATGGAAGACTGGTTGCTCCACCCTAATATTACTATGCAAGTGAACTCTCCTTGGCCAGCACCACCTTGTCTGCTCCCTACTGTACACAAGGCTGGCAGAGAAGCAAAGATGGAGCCACCCTCTTGAACATGTCTAGTCCCTAGTTTCTGCTGGTATTCACCCCTGCAAGCTCCCAGCTTGCTGGTCTGTGTCTGCAGCTCGACTTCACAGGCTGCTCTTTGTTAGAAAATGATTTGGGGCTGCTTTTCATTAAAAAGAAAAACCTTACCAAGGACTCCCATACCCTTACTATCTGCCCAAGTGGTTTCTTCTTAACTCATATATCACTTTCATATTCTCCCTGGGCACACCACTCTTCAGGAACCTCCATGTGTTCAACTCTCTGTAAGCTCTCCAAACCCTGTCCTTTTGGCTTTGTATGGAGGTTTGATTACACAGGCAAAGTTGATTAAACCATTGGCCATAGATAAGCAGCTTGACCTTCAGTGGCTTTCTCCAACCCTGAAGGTTGGGGGTGGAGTTGAAAGTTCCAATCCTCTAATCAGGCCTTTGACTTTCTAATGACCAGTCCCATCCTGAAGCTATCTTGTCAATCATTAGCATACAAAAAGACATCACTTTGGAGATTTCAAAGATTTTAAGAATTGTTATATTTCACAATATCCCAATGGAATAACAGGGTCAAGATTTATCCTCTCAGCTGGTAGCAGTGGCTCACACCTGAAAGTCCAGTACTTTGGGAGGCAGAGGCGGGTGGATCGCCTGAAGTCAGGAGTTCGAGACTAGCCTGGGCAACACAGTCAAACACTGTCTCTACTAAAAATACAAAATTCACCCAGGTGGGTGGCACGCGCCCGTAATCTCAGCTACTTGGGAGACTGAGGCAGGAGAATCGCTTGAACCTGGGAGGTGGAGATTGCGGTGAGCTGAGATTGTGCCATTGCACTCCAGCGTGGGCAACAAGAGCGAAACTCCGTCTCAAAAAAAAAAAGATGTATCTTCTCATCCAAAACAACTAAGTGACAGTTAAGAGTTACCTAAAAGGATTAATGAGAACAATTCACAGACCTCACGTAGGGAGGGGCAAATAGTTTCTCCCTAGAAAAAATTGATTTCTTAAAATTCAGTGCCTGGGCACAGTGGCTCACGCCTGTAATCCTAGCACTTTGGGAGGTCGAAGCGAGCAGATCACTTGAGATCAGGAGTTTGAGACCAGCCCGGTCAACATGGAGAAACCCCATTTCTACCAAAAATACAAAAATTAGCTGGGAGTGGCGCATGCCTGAGGTCGCAGCTACTCGGAAGGCTGAGGTGGGAGGATCGATCACTCGGGCCTGGGAGGCGCAGGTTGCTGTGACCCGAGATTGCGTCACTACACTCCAGCCTGGGCAAAGGCAGAGGGAGACTCTGTCATTAAAAAAAAAAAAAAAGGCCGGGCGCGGTGGCTCAAGCCTG
>NW_012114611.1:547829-552749 GCF_000951035.1 Colobus angolensis palliatus | reverse complement strand
AAAAAAAAAAAAAATTCAGGTGTGATGGCTCATGCCTGTGATCTCAGCACTTTGGGAGGCTGAGGTGGGAGGAATGCTTGAGTTCAAGAGTTTAAGACTAGCTTAAGCAAAATAACAAGACCTTATCTCTACTAAAAATAAAAAAATAGGCTGAGAACTGTGGCTTACTCCTGTAATCCCAGCACTTTGGGAGGCCGAGGTGGGTGGATCATCTGAGGTTGGGAGTTCAAGACCAGCCTGACCAACATGGAGAAACCCCGTCTCTACTAAAAATACAAAAATTAGCTGGGGTCATGGCGCATGCCTGTAATCCCAGCTACTCGGGAGGCTGAGGTAGGAGAATCACTTGAACCCGGGAGGCAGAGGTTGCAGTGAGCCGAGATTGCGCCATTGAACTCCAGCCTGGGCAAAAAGAGTGAAACTCCATCTCAAAAAAAGAAACTTCCTTGGGCCAGGTGGTTTTGCAGGTAAATTCTACCCAACTGGCGAGTGAATATACTCCTGAGATAGAAGAGTGAAGCTGTATTGCTGGCCTTCCCAGATTAAAGCAAACTACTTTTGGTGGGCCTTATAGACAGATTCGAAGAAATAATCATTTGCCAGATCATAGCGGCATACCAGGAACCAGGGGATGTGTTAATTTGTTCAAGCAATGAAACCACATCTGGTACAGAAGCTATGACTGGAGTTAGTACCTAGTTAAGCTTACAATAATCCACTGTCGTTCTCCAAAATCCATCTGTATTCTTTACAGGCCAAACAGGAAAGCTGAATGAGGATATGGTTGGAATCATCACTAAGGCATCTTTGAAGTCCTTAGTGATGGCACTGATTCCTCCAGGAATGGGATATTTGTTTTGTTTTTACTGTTTTTCTAGGTAGAGGCACTAGTGGCTCCTATTTGGCCTTTCCCACCATAGTAGCCCTCATTCCACAGGTAAGGGAGCCAGTGCGGGGATTCTGCCATCTACTGAGTATGTGTATTCCAATTATACATTTTGGAACTTGTGAAATAACCACAGGATGAGTGTGTGGGATGACTCACACACTGGGTTCACTGTGAGATGGGCCTGAGCTAAAGCTCTTTTGATTAATGGGTAGACCACAATAACATTTTGGATCTCCTGGAATTAATGTCAGCTCAGAGCCAGTGTCCAGCAGTCCCCCAAAAGGTCTGATTATTTCCTTTTTCCCAATGCACATTCTGATACAAGGTCATAGGTCCCCTTGGGGAAGGTCAGGAGAAAAAGTAAGAGTATAAAGATAGGGCCCTTCTTCAAGGAACTTGAGGTCCTGTTCACCCAAGGAGCTCTGAGTCTGTCAACTGGCTCAAGTCTGGGAATTGACTGATGGACTGCCACTCTGTTTTCATGATTCAGATATTTATGTTCATTCAATCTAGGAATTTTCTACTTGTTTAGATTAAGTAAGAATTTGGTAGGCTTCCTATCCATTTCTGGGAACACTATGATCAACTAGCCAATGCCATAGGTCAGTATGAGTCAGACTATTTTGATTGCTGCTTTGATGCTGCTGTCCATTACAGGAATCATATCCACCTTGCCTTTGGTGGTTGGGTGCCACCACTGGGTCCCAGTTAGGTTTACAAATTCAGTGACTATAATTCCCACTATTACGGTCTGAACTGTAGAGAAGAGTGATCACAGAGCTCTTCAAGGATGCCGGGGCTTCCTTCACTGTATTTTTTTCTCATACTATTGGTGAAAGCCAGCACAGTGGCTCATGTCTATAATCCCAGCATTTTGGGAGGCTGAGGCAGCCACCACACCTGGCTAATTGTTGTATGTTTTGTAGAAACAGGGTCTCGCCATGTTGCCCAGGCTGGTCTCAAACTCCTTAGCTCAAGCAATCCTCCCACTTTGGATTCCCAAAGTGCGAGGATTACAGCCATGAGCTACCATGCCCTGCCTCCTTTTTTTTTTTTTTTTTTGAGATACAGTCTTGCTCCCTCACCCAGGTTGGAGTGTAGTGGTGCAATTGCGGCTCACTGCAAGCTCCGCCTCCCAGGTTCAAGCAATTTTCCTGCCTCAGCCTCCCAAGTAGCTGGGATTACAGCTACTTGGAAGCTGTAATCACACCTGGCAGACTTTTTTTTTTTTTTTTGGAGATGGAGTGTTCCCTCTGCCACCCAGGCTGGAGTGCAGTGGTGCGATCTCAGCTCACTGCAGCCTCTGTCTCCTAGGCAGATTCTCATGCCTTAGCCTCCCAAGTAGCTGGGATTACAGGCCTGGGCCACTGCACCTGGCCTGGTAGTTTATTTTTAAAATTGAACATTTACTACCTTTAGACTTAGCCATTCCAAGCCTAGGTATTTATTCCAGAGAAATGAAAGCATATATCTGTATAATGCCTTGTACATGAATGTTTATAGCAGCTTATTTGTAATAAACCAAAACCAGAAACAGCCCATGCCATGTCATGCCATGGAAAAACACTCAACAATAAAACGGAATCAACTATTCATATATGCAAAACAGTGGATGAATCTCAAAGTAATGCTAAGTGAAAGACGTGAGGCAGAAGAAAGCAGATACTGTATGGCTCCACTTAAATAAAATCTAAAATATGTAAATTAATATACAGTGACAGGAGCACATTGGTGGTTAGTTGGGGATTGAAGTGGGGGGCGGGGAACAGCATGAGGAAGCGGCATGAGGAAACTTTTGGGGGAAATGGGTAAATTCATTATGTTGATGTGGTGAAGGTTTCACAGGGTCGTTTTTTTTTTTTTTTTTTTTGAGATGGAGTCTTGCTCTCTTACCCAGGCTGCAGTGCAGTGGCACGATCTAGGCTCCCTGCAAGCTCCGCCTTTCCGGGTTCACGCCATTCTCCTGCCTCAGCCTCCCGAGTAGCTGGGACTGCAGGCGCCCGCCACCACGCACTGCTAATTTTTTGTATTTTTAGTGGAGACGGGGGTTTTCACTGTGTTAGCAGGATGGTCTCGATCTCCTGACCTCGTGATCCGCCCGCCTCAGCCTCCCAGAGTGCTGGGATTACAGGCGTGAGCCACCGCGCCCGGCCGGTTTCACAGGTATTTATGTATATCAGTCCTTTTTTTTTTTTTTTTCAGACGGAATCTGGCTCTGCTCCCAGGCTGCAGAGCAATGGCGCAGTCTTGGCTCACTGCAACCTCCGCCTCCTGGGTTCAAGCAATTCTCCTACCTCAGCCTCCCGAGTAGCTGGGACTACAGGCGCCTGCCACCACACCTGGCTAATTTTGTTTTTGGTAGTTTTAGTAGAGACGGGGTTTCACCATGTTAGCCAAAATGGTCTCGATCTCCTGAGCTCAGGCAATCTGCCTGCCTCAGCCTCCCAAAATTCTAGGATTACAGGCGTGAGCCACCGCGCCCAGCCTGTATCAATACTTGCATACTTTTTTTTTTTTTTTTTTTTTGAGACAGAGTCTCACCCTTTCGCCCAGGCTGGAGTGCAGTGGCACAATCTTGGCTCACTGCAAGCTCCGCCTCCCGGGTTCACAACATTCTCCTACCTCAGCCTCCCGAGTAGCTGGGACTACAGTCGTCCACCACCATGCCTGGCTAATTTTTTTGTATTTTTTAGTAGAGACGGGGTTTCACCGTGTTATCCAAGATGGTCTCGATCTCCCGACCTCGTGATCCGCCCGCCTGGGCCTCCCAAAGTGCTAGGATTATATCCGTGAGCCACCGCACCCGGCTCAATACTTGCATACTTTTAAAATGTACATTTTGGCTGGGTGCGTGGCTCACATCTGTAATCCTAGCATTTTGCGAGGCCGAGGTGGGCAGATCACCTGAGGTCAGGAGTTCAAGACCAGCCTGGCCAACATGGTAAAACCTTCACCTTCAACATGGTGAAACCCCGTCTCTACTAAAATACAAAACTTAGTCGGGCATGATGGCGGGTGCCTGTAGCCTCAGCTACTGGGCAGGCTGAGGCAGGAGAATTGCTTGAGCATTCGGGAGCATGCAGCTCCCGAAGTCCCAGTGAGCTGAGGTGGCGCCATTGCACTCCAGCCTGGGCGACAGAGCCAGACTCTTATCTCAAAAACAAAAACAAAAACAAATGTATATTTCAGGCCAGGCATGGTGGCTCAATCCTGTAATCTTAGCACTCTGGGAGGCTGAGGCAGGCAGACTGCTTTATAGCTCAGAGTCCAAGACCAGCCTGGGCAATACGGTGAAACCCCATTTCTACAAAAAATACAAAAATTAGCCGGGGTGATGTGTGTGCCTGAAGTGGGAGGGTGGCTTGAGCCCTGAAGGCAGAAGTTGCATACATTTTATTATATGCTAACTGTACCTCAATAAAGCTGTTAAAAGAAAACACTGTGTTGTTGTTGCTCGTTGTCAGAAGTTGGAACAGGAGAGAGTGGGGAGTATGTGGAGAGTGGGAACTTATCGATATTTAGCACTCTTTTTTTCTGTGAGGCGGAGTCTTTCTCTGTTACCCAGGCTGGAGTGCATTGGCACGATCTCGGCTCACTGCAACCTCCACCTTTCTGGCTCAAGTGATTCTCTTGCCTCAGCCTCCTGAGTAGCTGGGACTACAGGAGGGAGCCACCATACCAAGCTAATCTTTTGTATTTTTAGTAGAGACAGGGTTTCACTATATTGGCCAGGTTGGTCTTGAAATCCTGAGCTCAAGTGATCCGCCTGCCTCTGCCTCCCAAGATGCTAGGATTACAGGCGTGAGCTACTGCACCTGGCCAAGCTCTCTGTGTTTTTTTGTTTTGTTTTGTTTTTTAAAGAATATATAAAATGGGCCGGGCATGGTGGCTCACACCTGTAATCTCAGCACTTTGGGAGGGGGGCAGATCACGAGGTCAGGAGATCAAGACCATCCTGGCTAACATGGTAAAACCCTGTCTCTACTAAAAATACAAAAACAATTAGCGAGGCGTGGTAGCCGGTGCCTGTA
>NW_012114611.1:544311-546081 GCF_000951035.1 Colobus angolensis palliatus | reverse complement strand
GCCACCACGCCTGGCTTGATTTATTTCTTAAATGGCTTTATTAAACCTGATATAAAGAGATTAATGTCAAATTGGAGCTTGTTATATTCACAGTTGGTGTCAGGTGAAACTGTCATTTGAAGTCAAAGCAACCCTAAATACAGTCAAATATCATGCAAGTGATTTCTAAAATAAACAAAAATGTACTCGGTCACAGAAAGTTTAAAAAGAAAATTGCAGTCTGTAAACTTCAGATTCACTACCTACCTCTCTTGCTCGATGGAGCTGTGCGCGCTCAATCCTAGATATGATATCCTTTACTGAGAATGGGATCTCAAGGTTAGGGAGCACCAAAGGACTAAGGACATTTTGGGGCTCTCTTCTCATGATGGTGGAATCCTTGATGTATTTTTCTGATTCGAGGTCATCGTCTATCTCATTTTTCATTTTGAAAAACATTTCGAAGATGTGGGTGATTTCCTTTTATTTCTTCTTTTTCACAGAATCTACGAAAATGCTAATAAAGATATCCAGTAGGAAGCTAGGAGAGGTCTTTCCTGCTCCCAGAAGTTGTGGCATACTCTGCTGCTAATTGGTGGCTACCATGATATTCCAGTCCTGTTGATGTCACAATAGACCCATTGTGACATTATCATTGATCAAACATGTAAAGAGTACTTACTATGTGCAGAGAACTGGGCATTCTATATGCTGCCATGGTAGAAGGGTGAAGGGGGGAAGGAGGGTAGGAAATAATAGACAATAGGAATGCTAAAATAAATAGAAGATATAGCCCTGCTTAAATAACCTTAAAATCTAGATATGTTGGCTGGGCACAGTGGCTCACACCTGTAATCCCAGCACTTTGGGAGGCCGAGGCAGGCGGATCACCAGAGATTGGAGTTTGAGACCAGCCTGACCAACATGGAGAAACTCCTGTCTCTACTAAAAAACAAAATACAAAATCAGCCAGGCGAGTTGGCACATGCCTGTAGTCCCAGCTACTCAGGAGGCTGAGGCAGGAGAATCACTTGAATCTGGGAGGCAGAGGTTGTGGTGAGCCGAGATCATGTCATTGCACTCCAGCCTGGGCAACAAGAGTGAAACTGTCTCAGAAAAAAAAAAAAAAAATCTAGGTGCGTCAAATATAACTGTAATGGAATAAGGGTTGCAACTACTTCCTCAGCTGCCCCTTAACTTTTCCTAAACATGTAGTAACTTGGATGATATCATTTGGATGAGGTAACTTGGATGATATTATTTGGATGAGGATCACACTCTTTGCACTGCTTACTCTTTATTCTTTTTTTTTTTCGAGACAGAGTCTCACTTTATTACTCAGGCTGGAGTACGGTGGCGTTATCTCAGTTCACTGCAACCTCTGCCTCCCAGGTTCAAGAGATTCTTGTGCCTCAGCCTGCCAGATGCTCAGATTCCTCAGCTGGAATTACAGGCACGTGCCACCACACCTGGCTAATTTTTGTTTAATATTTGCTTTAGATATTTTTTAAATTAAAAAAAGCATTAGAGAAGGTCGAAGTCCTCTTTGATGTCTCCCAACCCCCGGTTCCTTCCTTCCCCACTGTCCCATTCCAGATGAAATGACAATCATGAATTTTACATATTTGAGTCTATTTTTACATAGTTTTACTACAGGTGTATGTATTTTTTTTTTCTTTCTTTCTTTTTTTTTTTTTGAGACAGAGTCTCACTCTGTTGTCCAGGCTGGAGTGTAGTAGCGCGATCTCAGCTCACTGCAAACTCTGCCTCCCAGGTTCAAGCGATTCTCCT
>NW_012114611.1:540097-542892 GCF_000951035.1 Colobus angolensis palliatus | reverse complement strand
GATTATTTCATATTAATTAATTAATTATTATTATTTTTTAGAGACAGAGTCGCACTCTGTCACCCAGGCTTGAGTGCAGTGCCATGATCTTGGCTCACTGCAACCTCTGCCTCCTGGGTTCTAGCAATTCTGCTTCAGCCTCCCACGTAGCTGGGACTACAGGCAGACTGCCATGACTGGCTGATTTTTTGTATTTTACTAGAGATGGGGTTTCACCGTGTTGCCCAGGCTGGTCTCAAACTCCTGACCTAAGGCAATCCACCCGCCTCGGCCTCCCAAAGTGCTAGGATTACAGGCATGAGCCACGGTGCCGGGCCAATTTTTATTCATTACCATTATGATTATTATTTTCGAGACAAAGTCTCACTCAGTCGCCCAGGCTGGAGTGCAGTGGCGCAGTGTCGGTTCACTGTTATCTCTGCCTCCTGGGTTCAATCAATTCTGCCTCAGTCTCCCGAGTAGCTGGGATTATAGGTGTGCACCACCACACCTGGCTAATTTTTGTATTTTTAGTAGAGACGGGGTTTTACCATGTTGGCCAGGCTGGTCTTGAACTCCTGACCTCAAGTGATCCGCCCGCCTCAGCCTTCCAAAGTGCTGGAATTGTAGGTGTGAGCTACCCCTCCCAGCCAATACATGATTATTTAAAAAGATGAGTGTTTGAACTAGGACGTAGAAGTGGGAGTGGTAAGGGAGGGACATATTGCTAAAGATAATAAGGAATTTGGACCATCTAACAAATATGATAGATAATTTAAAAATTTTGTTTTTATTGTATTTCGTTTGAATTAATGGCAGAATATCAAAGAAGAGACTATACAGATTAAGTGTTGTTACTAGTATATTAAGTGGAGATATGGGTAACTAATTCAAATGAGCCCAGGGCAAAGTTCTTTAAAGGTGTGTCTAAGGGAAACCCAACCTCCTAGAGGGCTCCTTCAACTGTAAAATGGGGATGATAATAATAGTATTTATTGCATAGAATTGTTTTAAGATCAATTAACAAAATGCTCAGTATAGTGCCAAGCACAATGTAAGCACTTAATATACAGTAGCTGCTATTAACGTACTTACTACTATCATAGCTTTTTATAGCTTTTTTTTTTCTTGTCTACTTTTCTTCTGTGAGCCACCACTTTTCGGCAGGGTTGGACGTTTGTTCAGCACACGTCGCCAAGGTCGGCTTTAAAAATCAAATCTGGATTGTGAACTATGAAAACTGCGGAATTATCAGTGCTGTGTAGCTATCTGACAAGTGATAAAATGTGTCATTAAGATTTTTACACATCCCCGTGCCACAGAATGGCGTCTCCTGCTAATCGTCCCCCCCGCGACAGATGATAGTACAACCCACACTGTTGCTAGAAAAGATGGTGCAAAAGTTGAGCGCGTCGACGGCTCTCTTTTCTGCCGGAAACAATTTTTCCCTAGACCCGGAAGCAGTTGTTGTTTCAAGGGAGGTGGGACTGGGCGGGTCAGGCTGCAGCGGCTGACGGCGGGGGAGGAGCCGGGTCCACTGCCGGGTGGAGGGGCAAGGCGAGTGTGTGTCCTTATCCTAGCAATTGGGGCGCGGGCCTGTGAGCCAGTTGGAGTTGCGGCGGCGGGAACGATTGTGCCGAGCAGAGGACGACATGTTGCTTTTCGTGGAGGTGAGTGGATTTGCTAGTCTCGTCCTGCTTTTAGGAGAGCAGGAGTGTAGAGGCGCCGGCCGGTCCCACCGCCATGTGACTTTCCGGGCCGTACACGCCGCGGAACCGGCAGATAGGCTGACACAGCACCTGGGCCGAGCAGGCCTGCAGCTTCCCTCTGCGCGCTCACAACACTCTAGGAAGCTATGAGAGGTGATGCCCTTAGTGGAGAAGAATTGAAGGAGAAGAACGGAGGGCTGGTCTGGTGTGGCCTGAGGTTCAGAGGAAGGGTAAAGTGTCCCATATGGACCTCCTAAAGGAGACGGCATTGGGGGGTTAGGGGGCGGAGTCTGAGAGGAGAGGGTAATCAGGTGGGCGGGTTCCGGGGGCCGAGCGCGGCCTCGCGGGGCCCTCTGGGAGGGAGGCGAGCAACATGTGGGGCCACGGATGGAGGAAGGTGAAATGCGGTAAGTGTTTTGAAAAGAAAATTGAAAAAGTTCTTTGAGTAACCTCCACCAAATTCTTCCCGGGCCCCGTCCCTAGGTCTCTGGAACGTTCTGTGAGTGAAAGCGAGTTACTTTGAATCGAGGAGAAGCCAGTAGGGTTTGGAAGCCTTGAAAGGCACCGCTTTGACCTTTTGTAAAAGTTACTCAAGCAGCAACTGCGTTATGAAGGGTTGGTTCTATGAACCGATTAAAAGCCCTTTACAAGGAAAATTCCAAGAATGAGAGAAACTTATTCCGGGAAAAGCCAGTTTTTGTAATGTTATTTGAACAATGAGATACTTTTATTACTTAAACTAGAACATCTGCTGTTGGCCTGTTTTAGTTTTCAAGATAGAGTTGGAGACCTGCCTTACAGAAATACAAAATTTAATTTCCCTTCATTCTGTCCTCTTGTATGCAGTAAGCGTCAGCTGACTGCCTGGCTAGTGCTTTGAGTAGATTCCAGATCATATTGTTCTTACATTGTGAAAACGTCAAACCAGCAAAGCTGCAACTTCGCAACTTGGCATTTGTCAGCTATGCCCATAAAAAGAATCTTTTCAATGAGGGAAGGAATTTACAGGTTGTATAATGGGTCTAGGAGCCGGGCCAGCCTATGGCAGATTTTTTTTCCGGGTTGTGGGAAAATCTTTATTTATTTATTTATTTTTCGACTTTTTTT
>NW_012114611.1:526657-540047 GCF_000951035.1 Colobus angolensis palliatus | reverse complement strand
TCTAGGAGCCGGGCCAGCCTATGGCAGATTTTTTTTCCGGGTTGTGGGAAAATCTTTATTTATTTATTTATTTTTCGACTTTTTTTTTTTTTTTATTATACTTTAAGTTCTAGGGTACATGTGCACAACGTGCAGGTTTGTTACATGTGTATACACGTGCCATGTTGGTGTGCTGCACCCATTAACTCGTCATTTACATTAGGTATATCTCCTAATGCTATCCCTGCCCCCTCCCCCCGTGGGAAAATCTTAATCCGTAATGTTCCAGCATAAAGTAAATAAATGATTTTACTTTTTTTTTCTGTTTAACTGACATTGTGTCGCCGATAAGCTTGACATCTTTAAATTAGTTTTTTAAAAGACTGCTACATTAGAGTATATCTAACATTAATAATAAACATTCATTGGAACATCCGGGGAAATCATGAAAAGATTTAAAATTACTGAACTCATTCTGTTTACTGTTGTCTATCCTCATTGTTGTTTTCCTTAGGCAGAATAAGAAATCAGATAGAATTTTAAGATATTGCCGGCCACTTTGTTTTAGGAATGTTATGCTATGTAAATACCACAGGTTTTAAGTATGTGTTTTGCTGAGCGGAAGAAAGATTGTGGAGTTTATATTGACGGGAGCTCCACAATATACTTTTGACTTCCAAATTGATTCCTTTGGCTTTATTAAAATGTAAGTTTTAATAACAGCCCCATTTATTGTTTAAACTAGGTCCTCTCCTGTCTCTAAAGCAATACTTAAAATATTCTATAGATGACAAAACCAAGCCCCAGAAGTTAAAGTAACTTTACTTAGTAAAAATAAAGTAGTGTAACTGGGATTTAGATCCAGGTGTTGCTGATGTCAAATCATGGACGGGATGTTAGCAGTTCAGGCCTGTCCGACTCCCCAGGTTAGACAAATTCTACCATATCTCTCGCCAAACTATTATTTAAAAGTTGTATCTCCGTTAATCATTTTCTTTGTGAATCACTATGTCGTTCTTCATATTCTCATATGAGTTTTATTGAAAATTAGCTGTCTTTAAATATTTGGGGCTGAATGTGTGGTTTTAAAATCAGTGAAAAACAACATGTTGGTCATTTGACGTTTTGTTAACTAGTGTTTGATCCCAGTAACCTCATGATAGAGGAATTATTCTTAGTGAGAGAACCAAAGCTCAGAAGTTAGATATCTAAGGTCATTCAAGTGTAAATAATGTGGGGGTTAAAGTCTGAAGTCTGGCTTCTAGAACATAAATTTCTGGCTACAAAATTATTTTTGCACTTTCCCATAAGTCAAAGGTTCTGAATCTAGGTTTTTGGATAGAATTGAGGAAGTAAGTACCTGAGCTTGGTTGGGGAAAAAAATTTGCTTATTTTCACTAGTTTCTAACTGAAATCTAAATGGAAAAGAAGTGAAAATTCTTTAAATGTTAATGGCAGCAACAGTGTCTGTGACCTTGTCACCAAGACAAATCACTTTTTAACATATATTACAGTTTTTGCAGATATCTTGAAATATTTATGCGCATTACTTGCTATATGTCAAAAATAGTTACTTAACGTATTGCTGTATTAGACATTTTAAAATATTTTGACAACTGCGTTTCAAGATAATTGGTTTACTTTGTGATCCTATATATTTTAGAAATTTTAAAAAACTCTGAGAAGGGATCCATAGATTAATTGGACTACTGAAGAGGTCTGTGTCACAAAAGAGGTTAAGAACTGCTTTACTAAACCAAGTTGCTTATGGATCATCTTTGGCAGGATTAATCTGGGATCCCTGGGTCCTCTGCAGTTGTGTTCAATACCTTTTACTAATGTGTATTTTTCTGGAGAGATTCCAGCTTAGCTATCTCACTAGAAGCAGTAGAATAGATAATAGCAATATAACAATAATAACAGTAGTAGTACATACTTGTATCGTACTTTGTGTCAGGAATGTTTGATGTTTTTGTATATATAGAGATTTGTACATCTTAAGTCTCAATATCTCTATGAGGTGTTAGTATCCCCATTTAGTGATAAGGAAACTAAGGCAGTCAGGCGAGTAGCTGGTACTATAGGCGTGTGCCACCATGCCCAACTAATTTTTGTATTTTTAGTAGAGATAGGGTTTCACCATGTTGGCCAGGATGGTCTCTCTTGACCTCATGATTTGCCTACCTCGGCCTCCCCAAGTGCTGGGATTACAGGCATGAGCGACCGCGCCCGGCGGGTTCAAGCAGTTCTTCTGCCTCAGCCTCCCTAGTAGCTGGGTCTTCAGGCATGCACTACCATGCCTGGCTAATTTTTTATTTTTTATTTTTAGTAGACATGGGTTTTGCCATGTTGGCAGGGCTGGTCTCGAACAGCTGACCTCAAGTGATCCGCCCTCCTCGGGCTCCTAGAGTGCTGGGATTACAGGCATGAGCTACAGCACCTGGCCGATTATTGTATTTTTGTTGTTTGTTTTTTGTTTTTTTTTTAAATCATCTCTGTTCTGAAGGAGAAACAAACAATGTCCCTTTCTGGAAAGAGGTAGAGGTTTGGATGATTCACAGTCATCAGACACGACTTGCCTTAAATTCTTTTACAACAAATTTTTTGTAAGTTTGAAACTGCAGTGTACTACCTTCATCTGAATGCTATCAAGTTACTTAAAACTTTTGAGCCCTAAGGAGGCAGATTGTAATTAAAATTTTTTTTCATTTCTCTCTTTTAAAGTTTTTTTTAATTTTTAATTTTTTCTTTTTTGAGACAGAGTCTCGTTTGCTGCAGCCTCCACCTCCCTGGCTCAAGTGATCCTCCCACTTCAGCCTCCAAAGTAGCTGGGACCATAGGCATGTACCACCATGCCTGGCTAATTTTTTTTTTTTTTGGTATTTTTTTGTAGAGACAGGGTTTTGTTTTTTTGCTCAGGCTGAAATTTTTGTTTAAATTTAAAAAAATTAAAACTAGAGGCTGGGAAGGGTGGGTATGCAGTGACTACTAAAATTGTGTTTCTGTCTCTCTTTGAGTTTTTCCCTGAAAATGAAGACAGTTGTCCCTCGGTATCTGTGGGAAATTGGTTCCAGGACCCTCTTTAGATGCCAAAAACCTTGGATGCTCAAGTCTTACATAAAAAGGCATAGTATTGGCCGGGCGCGGTGGCTCACGCCTGTAATCCTAGCACTTTGGGAGGCCGAGGCGGGCGGATCACGAGGTCAGGAGATCGAGACCATCCTGGCGAACACTGTGAAACCCCGTCTCTACTGAAAATACAAAAAAATTAGCCGGGTGTGGTGGCGGGCGCCTGTAGTCCCAGCTACTTGGGAGGGAGGCAGGAGAATGGCGTGAACCCGGGAGGCGGTGGAGCTTGCAGTGAGCGGAGATCGCGCCACTGCACTCCAGCCTGGGGACAGAGCGAGACTCCGTCTCAAAAAAAAAAAAAAAGGCGTAGTATTTGCATATAACCTATGCACATCTTCCTGTATATGTTCAATCATCTCGATTATTATAATATCTGTTACAATGTAAATGCTTTGTAAATAGTTGCTATATTGTATCATTTATAGAGTGATAAGAAAAAAGTCTCTACATGGTCAGTAGAAATGCAACGATTTTTTTTCCTGAGTATTTTTGATCTGTGATTGATTTCTTCACTGATGGATATGGAACCCATGGATATGGAGGGCCAACTGTACTTATAATTACTTACTTAGGTAGCAGTTAAGTTTCATACATCCTCGGATGCTTTAATAACTTTTAAATAATTAAAACTTTTTTAGGTTGGGTAACATGGCTCATGCCTGTAATCTCAACACTTTGGGAGGCTGAGGTGGGAGGATAGCTTGAGCCCAGTAGTTCAAGACTAGCCTGGGCAACAAAGTGAGACCCCCTCCTCCACCCCCAACCTCTACAAACAAATTTAAAAAATTAGCCAGGCCTGGTGGCATGTGTTGTGGTCCCAGCTACACTTGAGATGGGAGGATCACCTGAGCCAGGAGATTGAGGCCGCAGTGAGCCATGTTCGTGCCACTGCACTCCAATCTGGGTGACAGAGGGAGACCCTGTCTCAAAAATTTTTTTAAATTATTATTTTATTTTTTTTTTAGAGACAGGGTCTCACTGTGTTGTCCAGGCTGGAGTATAGTGGCTATTCACAGGTATAGTCATGGCATACCGTAGCCTCAAATTCCTGGGTTCAAGCAATCTGGTCTCAGCCTCCTGAGTAGCTGGGACTACAGGCTCATGCCACCAGGTAAAAGTATTTTTAATTGTGAAATACATATAACATAAAAAGTATCATCTAACAGTTTTTTGGGTTTTTTTGTTTGTTTTTGTTTTTTGAGAGGGAGTCTTGCTGTGTTGCCCCATGCTGGAGTGCAGTTGCACGATTTTGACTCACTGCAATGTCTGCCTCTTGGGTTCAAATGATTCTCTCACCTCAGCCTCCCCAGTAGCTGGGACTACGGACGTGTGCCACCATACCAGCTCATTTTTGTATTTTTAGTAGAGACAAGGTTTCGCCATTTTGGCCAGGCTGGTCTCAAACTCCTAGTTGGTCCACCCGCCTCAGCCTCCCAAAGTGCTGGGATTACAGGCTTGAGCCACCGCGCTCGGCCCTTCTTAACAGTTTTTTTGTTTGTTTTTTGAGACGGAGTCTTGCTCTGTTGCCCAGGCTGGAATGCAGTGGCGTGATCTCGGCTCACTGCAACCTCCGCCTCCTTGATTAAAGCGATTCTTCTGCCTCAGCCTCCGGAGTAGCTGAGACTACAGGAGCATACCACCATGCCCAGCTATTTTTTGTATTTTTAGTAGAGAAGGAGTTCCACCATATTGGCCAGGCTGGTCTCGAACTCCTGACCTTGTGATGCATCCTCCTCGGCCTCCCAAAGTACTGGGATTGCAGGCGTGAGCCACTGCGTTTGGCCGAAGCTTTGTTTTCTTTAATGTTTAATATTTGAGGTATAGGTTTCCAATCTTTAAAACATTGTAAATGTTCTGTATTATAAACCATGATTTTCTGTAATGGTTTTAGAATCTTGAGTTCAAATGTATGACCTGAGGCAGGTGACAAAGCTTCTCTGAACCTCAAGTTCTTATGTATAATTTGAGAATACTGATGTCTTCTGATAGTTAGGTTGTGTTAACTTCTGATAGTTATGTTGTGTTAAATCATGCTATGATTTAATCCTCAAAACCAACTATATTGTGATATAAATTATTGGTGGCTTCCAAACACCTCCAAAATTTGTGCTTTATATAGTAAATATTTTTGGAGAGCTTATTGAACGACATGATAGTAGTACTGATGATTGCAAAAATTACTGTGAGATAGCGCTAATTTAAGAGAAGTATAACTTCTAAGTTTTCATCTCAGCCTTGTTACTAACTTACTCTGATTTAGGGCAAGCCAAACAATTTAATTATTTAAAGTTTTTTTTATAGTTGGAGAGTATGCTTTTGGTTGGGCAAATATAAGTTTTAAAAGAGGAATGAAGATGGCAGTATGTTAAAATACACATTTACATGCAGGATTTAAAGGAATACAGCTGGGTGGGCTGGCTCGCACCTGTAATCCCAGAACTTTGGGAGACCGACGCAAGTGGATCACTTGAGGCCAGGAGTTTGAGACCAGCCTGGCCAACATGGTGAAACCCCATGTCTACTAAAAGTACAAAAATTATCTGGGCATGTGTCTGTAGTCCTAGGTACTCAGGAGGCTGAGGCACACCCTGAAGCAGAGGTTGCAGTGAGCCGAGATCATGTCACTGCACTCCAGCCTGAGTGACAGTGAGACTGTCTCAAAAAAATGAAAATTAAAGGAATACAAATGTTAAAATGCAAATAGGTACTTTACATTTACTCTTTTGAAAAAAATTCTAATGTAAAAGTGTAAGTAAATGTAAGAATAAGAAATATCTAAATATGTACTCATCTTTCCTGTCTTACCTGTGTCATTGTCCCACCACTTGAACCAATCTTTGGTTCACAGAATATGTCTACTGTTTTTAAATGACGGGCTCTAAACCAAAGACAGAAGAGTACTTTAGATGAATATTATTAGGGGTAGGATGTGAACTGCATTCATAAATGCCAAACTCCAGGGGTGAGTTAAGTTCTATTGGGTTTGTATGTTATTGAGAGAAGAGAAAAGGATTTTCTGCTTTTTTTTTTTTTTTTTTTTTTTTTTTTTTAGGTGGAGTTTCTCTCTTGTTGCCCAGGCTGGAGTGCAATGGCTCACCACAAACTCTGCCTCCCGGGTTCAAGCGATTCTCCTGCCTCAGCCTTCCTGAGCCTTCCTGAGTAGATGGGCATTACAGGCATGTGCCACCATGCCCGGCTAATTTTGTATTTTTAGTGGAGATGGGGATTCTCCATGTTGGTCAGGCTGGTCTCGAAGTCCCGACCTCAGGTGATCTGCCCTCCTCAACGGCCTTCCAAAGTGCTGGGATTACAGGCGTGAGCCACCGCACCTGGCAAGAAAAGGATTTTCTCGTCAGGGTAGAAAAGTCTGCAGTAATGCAGGGTTTGTGTAACAAGTAGTTCGATAGTGTTTCATACTACTAACTAGCAGGTAAGATGATCTTACCGGCCCTTTTGCCCTGGAAGGTCACAGCATATGCCTATTTTCTGGGACTGATGTTTTACCTTTTTTCCTTCTCAAAAGTATTCTGGTTTGTATAATAACTTGTATATTTTCAGAAGAGATTAGAGGTTTACTGTGTGCTCATTGGCAAGACTTTCCTTCTATACTAATGAAGTAATATAACGCACATAAGTGGGTACTGAAATATTTGTCATATTGGGTATGGCAGGCTGGGCGGGGTGCCTTATACCTGTAATCCCAGCACTTTGGGAGGCTGAGGTGGAAGGATAGCTTGAGTCCAGGAGTTCAAGACCAGTCTGGGCAACATAGTGACATCCCATGTCTTAAAAATTTAAAAAAAAAAATATTGGCTGTGGGAAATGTAAATTTATAGGGCAGAAAGTTGCAGTTGAGCATGATAATGAAAATAGGATTATTTTTGCCTTTTGAGTTGGAGGAAGAAAAAAATAGTAGGGCAGTGACTGAGTAAAATTAAGATACATTTATATACAAGGTTGCATAAAAGATTTTTTTTATTTTTCTTTGACCAGCAGGCAAGAAGAAAACAATGTCTAGAAACATGGACTCTGGGACCAGCCTGCCTGGGTCTAAATCTCTGCTGAGACTGAGCCACTTTTTGTTTACCTACCTTCCTTCTGTTTCCTTGAGAATGGCCAGGAGGTGGAGGTTACAGTGAGCTGACATTGTGCGCTGCACTCCCGCCTGGACGACATAACAAGACTCTGTCTCAAAAAAGAAAAAAACAAACAAAGAAAAAAAAATTTTTTTTTTTTGAGACGGAGTCTCGCTCTGTCGCCCGGGCTGGAGTGCAGTGGCCCGATCTCAGCTCACTGCAAGCTCCGCCTCCCGGGTTTACGCCATTCTCCTGCCTCAGCCTCCCGAGTAGCTGGGACTACAGGCGCCCGCCACCTCGCCCAGCTAAATTTTTGTATTTTTAGTAGAGATGGGGTTTCTCCCCGTTGGTCAGGCTGGTCTTGCATTCCCGACCTCAGGTCATCTGCCTACCTCAGCCTCCCAAACTGCTGGGATTACAGGTGAGCCAGCATGCCCAGCAAAGAAAAAAAAAAGAACTATTTTGATATTTAATATTGATGTTTGAGGTTGAGGTATATTTAAGTTCGTTTGTGTAGTTAGCCATTAGCTGTATCAGCTGACTAATTGAAGTTATGGCTCAGTATTTTCAGGATTAAATAGTAAATGTTAGGTACCTTTTTTGTTTGTTTTGTTTTTTTTTGAGACGGAGTCTCGCTGTGTCGCTCAGGCTGGAGTGCAGTGGCGTAATCTCCGCTCACTGCAAGCTCCGCCGCCTCCCGGGTTAACGCCATTCTCCTGCCTCAGCCTCCCTAGGAGCTGGGACTACAGGCGCCCGCCACCACACCCGGGTAATTTTTTTGTATTTTCAGTAGAGACGGGGTTTCACCATGCTCGCCAGGATGGTCTCAATCTCCTGACCTCGTGATCCGCCTGCCTCGGCCTCCCAAAGTGCTGGGATTACAGGTGTGAGCCACCGTGCCAGGCCGGTACCTTTTTTTAATGGAGACAGGGTCCTGCTATGATGGCTAGGCTGGTTTCGAACTCCTGGCCTCAAATGATCCTCCCATTTTGGCCTTCCAAAGTGCTGGGATTACAGGTGTGAGCCACAACAACACCCAGTCTGTTAGACATCTATTAATGGATAATTCTTTATCTTTTTTTTTTTTTTTTGAGACAGTCTCTCTCTTGTCCTATCCAGCCTTTTGTAGTCTGGATTTCGTGCAGTGGTGCGATGTCGGCTCACTGCAACCTCCCCCTCCTGGGTTCACGACATTCTCCTGCCTCAGCCTCCCAAGTAGCTGGGATTACAGGCACCCACCACCACACCTGGTTATTTTTTGTATTTTTAGTATAGACGGGGGTTTCACCATGTTAGCCAGGATGATCTCGATTTCCTGACCTTGTGATCCACCCGCCTCAGCCTCCCAGAGTGCTGGGATTACAGGGGTGAGCCACCGTACCTGTCCTAGAATTCTTAATCTTTAATGAAAGCATTCATGAATCTCATGTTGAACTTTCTAGGGAGAAATTTGTAACTTTGATTATATTTTCAGAGCAATTCGTGACCCCCAAAAGGTTAAGTGTCACTAATCTATGGTGGCATCAGCTTCTTTTGATGAATGACAGATGCCGTATGATTGAGATAGTGGGAATTTTAGGATATAAATCTTGTCTTTTCCGCTGGTACTAGAGTACCAGTAATAATACTGATGATAATATTGATGAATAAACTTCAGATTTTCTTTCACAATAGAGGGCAAGTGAATTCTGATTTTTGACAACTTGGAGAGGTTGGTGGAAACAACTTAGGGTGGTCCAGTTTCCTTGCTGTTCAAAGTGTTGTCTGTAGATAGCAGCAAGCTCCTTTAACCCAGGAATTTGTTAGAATAAAAACTCTGGTTTGTTACAGTAGAAACTCTACCTCTGAATTACTGAATCAGTCTGCATTTTATCAGGATCCCTAGTTCTTTTTTTTTGAAGATAGTAACTTGTTCTGTCCTTCAGGCTGAAGTGCAGTGGCGTGATCTTGGCTCACTGCAACCTCTGCCTCCCGGGTTCAAGTGATTCTCATCCTCTGCCTCCTGAGCAACTGTGATTACAGGCACCCACCACCACACCTGGCTAATTTTTGTATTTTTAAAATTTTTTATTTATTTTTTGAGATGGATTTTTGCTCTGTTGCCTAGGCTGGAGTGCAGTGGCACAATCTCAGCTCACTGCAACCCCTGCTTCCCGGGTTCAAGTGATTTTCATGCCTCCCGAGTAGCTGTGATTACAGACATGCACCACCAACCCCATCTAGTAGAGATGGGGTTTCACCATGTTGGCCTGGCTGGTCTTGAACTCCTAAACTCGGGTGATTCGCCTGCCTCAGCCTCCCAGAGTGCTGGCATTACAGATGTAAACCACTGAGCCCAGCCTGGGGACCCTAGTTGTCATCCGGTGGCTGTTTTCTATATTCATTTCTTTCTTTTCTTTTTAATTTTTGAGACGGAGTCTCACTCTGTTGCCCAAGCTGGAGTGCAGTGGCGTGATCTCGGCTCACTGCAGCCTCTGCTCCCTGGGTTCAAGTGATTCTCCTGCCTCAGTGTCCCAAGTAGCTGGGGCTACAGGTGCATGCCATCATGTCCACCTAATTATTATATTTTTAATAGAGACGGGGTTTCCCCATGTTGGCCAGACTGGTCTTGAACTCCTGACGACCTCAGGTGATCCACCCGCCTTGGCCTCCCAAAGTGCTGGGATTACAGGCATGAGCTACCATGCCCAGCCCCTAGACTCCTTAGGTTTAAATCCTGGTTTTATCTTAATAGCTATGTAACTTTGGGCAGATTACTTTACCTTGAAGTAAAGTAACTTTTTCCTTATCTGTAAAATGTGGATGATAATAGGTCTTAACTGAAATTGTTATGAAGATGAATTAAATGTTCCATAAATGTTATTACTATTCTCTGAATGAGTGAAGAATTCCCACTTTAATTTTCATTTTTACTTTTTGTAAAATAGCCCTAAGCATTTTCTGGTAGGATTCTGAAGTTACTTTGGAAGAAATTACAGGTGTTTTTTTTTTTGTTTTGTTAAGTACTTGTAACTTAGTAGTAGCCCTCTCAGTATTGGAGATGTAAAAATTGAACCTGGATGATTGATCTGTCATGGGGCAAAATACATTTAATCAATTTATACATTTTATTTCTGTTTTACAGCATTTATGGGGTTAAGTGGCATGGGATTTCTGTTTCTGATAGTAAATAGGTAAGTAAAACAAAAGGTTATGTATGTCCAAAGGGATGGTTTTGCCATATTTATGGTAATTTTCTTCCTAACTCTTGATTCTGTTACCTTAGTCTGTAATTTCTTAGGACAGGAAGATATCATTTTCACAAGAAGTTAATGGTTCTCTTTTTTCCTTTCATTTTTCTCTCTCTGAAGGTAGAATTTAGCATTAAATGGGACAATAATCAGGACTGCCTTTGGCTTATTTGGGGATGACATATTGCTTAGAAATGAGGGTGGTGATTGAACCATCAGTTTTACAGATAGTTTATTTTTATTTATTTATTTATTTATTTTGTTTTTGAGACAGAGTTTTGTTCTTGTTGCCCAGGCTGGAGTGCAATCTTGGCTCACCGCAACCTCTGCCTTCCAGGTTCAAGCGATTCTCCTGCCTCAGCCTCCCAAGTAACTGGGATTATAGGCATGTGCCACCAAACCCAGCTAATTTTGTATTATTAGTAGAGACGTGGTTTCTCCTTGTTGGTTAGGCTGGTCTCAAACTCCTGACCTCAGTTGATCTGCCTGCCTCAGCCTCCCAAAGTGCTGGAATTAGAGGCGTGAGCCACCACGCCCAGCCTACAGTTAGTTTAGATCTTTTTGTTGACTATCTATGTGCTGGCATATTATGTATATGTTGGCAGATAGTTTAGCATGCATTTGGACAGTTTACATCGTTTAGTAGATATTTATACAACTGTGTAATCGCTTGTGGAAGTGAGCAGGATTTTGATGGCAGTCTAAACTGTGGTGTAATCTCTTGTGGAAGTGAGCAAGATTTTGATGGCAGTCTAAACTGTGGTGAGAAGATGAATAAAACTTTGCTATTGGCTGGACGTGGTGGCTCACGCCTGTAATGCCAGCACTTTGGAGGCCGAGGCGGGTGGATCACAATGTCAGGAGTTTGAGACCAGCGTGACCAACATGGTGAAACTGCGTCTCTACTGAAAATACAAAAAATAGCCGGACGTGGTGGTGGGCGCCTGTGATCCCAGCTACTCAGGAGGCTGAGGCGGAGACTTGCTTGACCCCACGAGGCGGAGGTTGCAATGAGCTGAGATCATGCCACTGCACTCCAGCCTGGGCGACAGAGTGAGACTCCGTCTCAAAAAAAAAATTTTAATGGCTATCTAGAATCTAAATGAAAAGATAGATTTTATTCTAGCTAAACTGACTTAGGGGCTGCTAGCCATTGGTGAACTTATTAGCATGCAAAAAGACATCACTTTGGAGATTGTAAGAATTTTAGTTGTGTATGGATGCTATCATACACAACTAAAATATACTGTAAAATATTTATTTTACAGTATCACAGATAGTGAATATTTCCCATACTTTCTAAAAATTTTTCTCCATTTTTCAAAACTTTTTAAAGATAATTCAATCTTGCCCTTTTCAGGGATATGTCTTGAGGGATGTGTCATGGATATCAGTATGTGAACATCAGAAAATATTTATACAAATCTAGATGGTATAGCCTACTACACACCTAGGCTGTATGGTATGGCCATTATAATCTTGTGGGACCACTGTTGTACATGCAGTTTGTGCTTGATCAAAATGTCATTAATGCAGCACATGACTGTAATTATAGATTCATGAAGTTGCAAAACAGTGTACAATGTGGTCCTGTGAAGTCGTTGCTCAGTTTCTCATTGTAGTAGCACCTTCCATAACTATAATATGGTATAATGAGCAGCAAATTAACATTGATACAGTCCACAGAACTTACTCAGATTTTAACAGTTTTCCGTACAATCTGGTTTTAAGGATCTGGTATATTCTATTTTATGGATGAACTACAGTTCACCTCTATGGTTGGATGTGTGTAAAATTAGTGTGGTAAACATCCTTGCACTTAACATGTTTTTGTATATCTCAGTTTCTTGCGAGTAAATCTGACAAGTACAATTTTTGGATCAAAATTGTGTATTTAAGGGTTTTAATAAACATTGCCAATTCTTCAGAAGAGTTATACAAATTATAGCAATGAACTGATATTTCCTTTTCATGCTTATCAAAATAGTATTGAATCTGGGCCACTGAATAGGGTAAAAATGATATTTTATGATAATCTATTCCAGTCCTTTGCACATTTTCCCTGTTCGGCAAACAATCTTGGTAATTTGTAATTCTGTTGTTTAACGGTGTGGTAACCTTTCAGGTCTTTTCTGTTTTTGTTGTTGTTGCTGTTGTTGTTGTTGTGTTGTTCTGTTGAGACAGGGTCTTGCTCTGTCATTCAGGCTGGAGTGCAGTGGCATGATCTTGGCTTATTGCAACCTCCTCCCATTCTCAAGCCATCCTCTTGTCTCAGCCTTCTGGGTACCTGGAACTAGAGGTGTATGCTGCCATGCCTGGCTAATTCTTGTGATTTTGTAAAGACAGGGTTTCACCGTGTTGCCCAGGCTGATCTTGCATTCCTGGGGTTAGGCGATCCCTTAGCCTTAGCCTCCAGAAGTGCTGGGGTTACAGACATGCACCACTATGCCTAGCCTATACCTGTATATTTATCTCTACAGTGATTTTGTTTGTTAATACAAATGGTAATATAAAGTGCTTATTGTTTTGCAGCTTTACTTTTTTCACTGAACAATATGCATTGGAACAATTTCCATGTTGGTGAATGTGTCCTATTTTGGTTTTCTTAAACTTTTATAGCATTCCACATTAAGAGATAGACCATATTTAACTATTCACCTATAGGTGGACATTTAGGTGGTGTTCAGTTTTTCACTTGTGGGTTCAATACTGTACTATACAACCTTTTATATGTCTTCTTGTGTGCGTCAGTGGCTTTTAAAATGTATAGTGTTGGCTGGGTGCAATGGCTCACGCCTGTAATCCCAACACTTCGGGAGGCTGAAGCAGGCAGATCACGGGGTCAGGAGTTCAAGACCAGTCTGACCAACGTTGTGAAACCCTGTGTCTACTAAAAGTAAAATATTAGCCAAGCGTGGTGGCGCATACCTGTAATCCGAGCTACTCAGGTGGCTGAGGCAGGAGAATCGCTGAGGC
>NW_012114611.1:523292-525797 GCF_000951035.1 Colobus angolensis palliatus | reverse complement strand
AGACGGGTTCACTTTGTCACCCCGGCTGGAGTGCAGTGTCACGATCTTGGCTCACTGTAATCTCCACCTCCCAGGTGCAAGCGATCCTCCTGTCTCAGCTCTCCAACTGGCTGGGACTACAGGTGTGTGCCACCATGCCCAGCTAATTCTTGTATTTTTTTTTTGTAGTAATGGGGTTTTGCCATATGGCCCATGGTGGTCTCAAACCAAGCTCAAGTGATCCACTCGCCTTGGACTCCCAAAGTGTTAGGATTATAGGCGTGAGCCACCGCCCCCACCCTCCATGTTTTCTTGGATGCAGACATGTGATCTGCAGACACACTCCACACTCGGATGACTTCTCTTTGAAAGTACACAATGTAAGGAAGTGAAGGTTCTATTTATAACTTCCATTTTGCAGTTAGGAATGGCAGCAGGATTGGTCAGCTTTAAGTGGAGGTAATAGTTGCAGATTGAGTTCCTAATAGAGATGTGGCTTTGGTGCTGGCAGTAGTAAAGGTTATACTGGATTTGAATCTTGTTATTTAATGCCTGGTGGTGACAGGGATAGTGGTTTCCTCACCAGATCTTGTGCAACATTATTTTGGGTGATATTATCTTTGCATCTGTTTTTTCACCCCTCCTAGTGACAATTGGAGTACTGACACTCATTTTTAAAGGAGAGTGTCCTTTAATAAGGAGAGTGTCCACTGCACCTTTCAGATGACCCGGTGCAGTGGCTCAACACCTGTAATCCCAGCACTTTGGTTTGGAGGCTAAGGTGGGTGAATCACTTAAGCTTGTGAGATTGAGACCAGCCTGGGCAACATGGTGAAATCCCATCTCTACTTAAAAAAAAAAAAAAAAACAACAACAACAAAGAAATTAGCTGGGCATGGTGGCATGTGCCTGTGGTCCTAGCTACTCAATAGGCTGAGGTTGGAGGATCCCTAGAACCTGGGAGGCAGAGGCTGCAGTGGGCCAAGATCACACCACTGCACTCTAGCCTAGGCCCCAGAGTGAGACCCCATCTCAAAAAATAACTACCTTTCAGTCTGGGCATGGTGGTGCATGCCTGTAATCCCAGCACTTTGGGAGGCCGAGGCAGGCTGAGAGATTGAAATCAGGAATTCAAGGCCAGCCTGCACAACATGGTGAAATCCTGTCTACAAAAAGTACAAAAATTTACCAGATGTGGTGACATGTGGCTGTAGCTTGGGAGGCTGAGGTGGGAGTATTGGTTGATCTTGGGAGGTTGAAGCTGCAGTGAGCTGAAGTGCCACTGTATTCCAGCCTGGGCAAAAGAGTGAGACCCTGTTTCAAAAATAAAACAAAACCCTTCTGCTTAATTTAGCCAGAGTGGATGTGAATAATGATTGATTGTTTAAAAACTTTGATGAGATACTTTTGGTACAGCAAGCACTTTTTGCATGTATTTATAGTGGCAAATATGAAAGTGTCTTGCTTTTGAAAATTGCTAGTTATGCCGGATGTGGTGGCTCACACCTATAATCCCAGCACTTTGGGAGGCCGAGGTGGGTGGATCACGAGGTCAGGAGTTCAAGATCAGCCTGGCCAAGATGGTGAAACTCCATCTCTACTAAAAATACAAAAAATTAGCTGGGTATGGTGGTGGGCGCTTGTAATCGCAGCTACTTGGGAGGCTGAGACAGAGAATTGCTTGAATCCAGGAGGTGGAGGATACAGTGAGCTGAGATCGCGTCACTGCACTCCAGCCTGGGCGACATAGCAAAACTCTTGTCTGGAAAAAAAAAAAAGAAAGAAAAAAGAAAATTGCTACTTGTAAGTTCTTAAGTAGTACTTTGATACTTCTCCTGGTAGGGCTGTTTGAAAACTAGTTGGTTTCCTCCCTGAGCTGCTTAGGATATGAGGAAGTTGTGAATTAACATCTCTAATCCAAGATGTTGCTATAGTTATTCATGGTGCTACTTCAAAGATGCTTTAGCTCCCCACGTAAGGGTTGTTACCTTGTTACTGGTTTTGCTATTGTAAAAGCTTCTAGCAGCCATGAGACCGAAAACCAGGAAGCACTAGGTAGCAAAAGACTTCTGTTTTAATTAATTAATTAATTAATTTATATTTTGAGATGGAGTCTCACTCTGTTACCCAGGCTGGAGTGCAGTGGCACAGTCTTGGGTCAGTGTAGCCTCTGCCTCCAGATTTAAGTGATTGTTCTGCCTCAGCCTCCCAAGTGGCTGGGACTACAGCCACACGCTAACATGCCTGGCTCCTTTTGTTCTCTTTTTGAGAGGGAGTTTCAATCCTGTTGCCTAGGCTGAAGTGTAATGGTGTGATCTTGGTTCACTGCAACCTCCGCCTCCTGGATTCAAGCGATTCGCCTGCCTCAGCCTCCCAAGTAGCTGGGATTACAGGCACCCACCACCACGCCCGGCTAATTTTTGTATTTTTATTTATTTTATTTTACTTTTTTGAGACGGAGTCTCGCTCTGTCGCCCAGGCTGGAGTGGCACCATCATAGCTCAGGGCGACCTTAAACTCCTGGGC
>NW_012114611.1:507088-522862 GCF_000951035.1 Colobus angolensis palliatus | reverse complement strand
ACAGGTGTGAACCACCGTGCCCGACCTAATTTTTGTATTTTTATTGAAGAGTGTCAGTGTTTCACCACGTTGGCCAGGCTGGTCTCGAACTCCTGACTTCAAGTGGGTCCATCAACCTTCGCCTCCCAAAGTGCTGGGATTACAGGCGTGAGTCACTGTGCCTGGCCTAGGCATTATATTCTTAAAGATAGAGAAGCAGAATGATTACATAATGATTGGGTGGCAGAATGAAGTTAATTTTTTTTTCTGTTATACCATAATTGTCTCAGTTTTTGGAATTACTCTTTAATTTAGCTTTAAGAAAAAACACCGGTATTATTTTCTTGAAATATAATGAACAAGCTATTCTGAGAATACCTCATGGCTCTTTTCAGTCTTTACCTCCTGGACTCAAGTGATCCTCTTGCCTCAGGCTCTCAAGTAGCTGGGACTGTAGGCATGTGCCACCAGGCCTGGCTAATTTTTTAAGTATTTTGTAGAGACAGGATTTTGCCATGTTGCCCAGGCTGGTCTCGAACTCCTGAGCTCAAGCAATTTGCCTGCCTCAGCCTCCCATAGTGCTGGGATTAAAGGCATGAGTCACCATGCCTGGCCCTTTTTATTTTGTTTTTTGAGACAGTCCCGCTTTGTCATCCAGGCTGTAGTACAATGGTGTGATCTTAGCTCACTATAGCCTCAGTCTCCCAAACTCCAACAATCCTCCAGCCTTAGCCTCCCAAGTAACTGGAACTATAGATGTATACCACGACCGGCTAAGTTTTTAATCTTTTTTGTAGAGATGGGGTCTTCCTATGTTGCTAAACTGGACTTGAACTTCTGGTTTCAAGCTATCCTCCCGTCTTGGCCCCTGAAAGTGCTGGGATGACAAGTGTCAGCCATTGCTAATTCAACACATATAAAGTTTTTTTAAAGCAGAGATTTAAGCTGGTAAAAAAGCAAATGAACCTGGACGTGGTGGTTTATGCCTGTAGCCCCAGCACTTTGGGAGGCTGATGCATGAGGATCACTGTAGCCCAGGCATTCAAGACCAGCCTAGGCAACATGGCAAAACCCCGTCTCTGTAAAAAATACAAAAAAATTAGCTGGGCATGGTGTCATGCACCTGTAATCCCAGGTACTTGGGAGGTTGAGAAGTTGGAGGATTGCTTCAGCTTGGAGGTTGAGGCTGCAGTCAGCCTTGATGGTGCCACTGTACTCTAGCCTGGGCAACAGAGTGAGACCCTGTCTTAAAAAAGGTAGGAAAAAAAAAACAAACTTTCCCAGAGAAAAGCACACTTGACAGTTTTAGCCTTGGCTCTGGGTTGGTGTCGGAGAAGTCTTTGATGATTCTAACCACAGATCCTCTTTGATACCAGAGTATTGCTAGATTTTGCACTACCTATTATTTCCAAAAAACTCCAGTTGAAAATTTAAATCTAGTCCAGATTGGTAGTCTTCCTAACAGACGTCTAGCAGAAGTAAAATCATCTCCTTTAGAGCCAGTTTAGGCCTGTTGTGGTGGGTCATACCTATAATCCCAGCACTTTCGGAGGCTAAGGTGAGATGATCCTTTGAGACCAGGAGTTCAAGACTGGCTAGACAACATAGCCACACCCCATCTCAACAAAAGCAAAAACAACCTATCCACGTGGTGGCTCAAACCTGTAGTCCTAGCTGGTCACCAGGCTGAGGTGGGGTGATTGCTTGAGCCCAGGAGTTTGAGACTGCAGTGAGCTGTGATCATGTCCCTGCACTCCAGGCTGGGCAACACAGTGAGACCCTGTCTAAAAAAAGCCAATGTAGGCCGGGCGCGCTGGCTCACGCCTGTAATCCTGGCACTTCAGGAGGCTGAGGCAGGCGGATCGTGAGGTCAGGAGATCGAGACTTCCCTGGCTAACATGGTGAAGCCCTGTCTCTACTAAAAATACAAAAAACTAGCCGGGCGAGGTGGCGGGCGCCTGTAGTCCCAGCTACTCGGGAGGCTGAGGCAGGAGAATGGCGTGAACCCGGGAGGCGGAGCTTGCAGTGAGCCGAGATCGCGCCACTGCACTCCAGTCTGGGTGACAGAGTGAGACTCCATCACAAAAAAAAAAATAAAGCCCATGTAAATGTAATCTTTGATAAAATTATTACAAAGTTCTAAGAAAAATGGCCTTACAGTGTAAAATTATGAAGCATGTAAGTTATTAGGATCATGATTTAGCAGAAAAAACAAGTCACAAAATTAAGCCCTCAAAATTACAAATATTGGAATTATCATCAAGTGTAGACTACACAATTAAAATGTTTGATATGCTTAAAAGAAGAAAAAGATGGGCCAGAAACAAAAAAGTTGATCAGATAGATTTGAGGAAAGAGCTAAAAGGAACTTTAAGAAATGAAAAATATAAAAAGGGAGCTTAGAAACTTCACTAGACAAGTTGAACAGCGAGTTAGAAACTTGAGAAAATTGGCGAACTGGAAGAAAGATCGTAAGAAATTGTTCAGAATGCAACTAGAGAGACGACAAAATGGAAAATAGGAAAGAACTTGATACATGGAACATGATGACAAGGTAGCATATATTTTATTGGTGTTTCAGAAGGAAATAATAGATCAGTTGGTGAAGAGTGAATATTTTAAGAGAGAATGGCTGATAATTTTACAGAATTGATGAAATATTTCAGGGAGTTCTGCGAATCCCAGTTATATCAAATAAAAAACAATTTCACACTTAGACTTTTAATGACTGTAAAGCCTCATTAACAAATCAGAGAGTAGAGAGAGATTAAGAATGGCAGTTAACCTGATGGCCGATTGCTTGTTAGCCATAGTATAAACCAGAAAGGACAGGATGTCTTTAAGGTGCCTGACAGGGGTTATATGCCTATTGAGAATTCTGTATGTGGCAAGGATGGTTAAAAATGTATTTTCAGAGAAAGCACAACTTGAGAGAATTTACTAAGAAGTTCTGAATGATCTCCTGTGGGTAGGTGGTAAATGATTTCAAAGAAAACTCCGAGATGCAAGAAAGAATGATGAACAAAGAAAATGGTCAACATTCATGTAAATTTAAGTAAATATTGACTGGTATAAAACTAAAATAATAGTATGTATTTAATATATTTATATATTTGAAGGTACAGAATAATCTTTGCCTTTTTTTTTTGAGATGGAGTCTTTCTCTGTCACCCAGGCTGGAGTACAGTGGTGTGATCTCGGCTCACTGCAACCTCCACCTCCCAGATTCAAGTGATTCTACTGCCTCAGCTTCCCAAGTGATTGGGACTACAGGTGCACACCACCACATCCAGCTATTTTTTGTATTTTTTTAGTAGAGACGGGGTTTCACTGTATGTTGGCCAAGCTGGTCTCGAACTCCTGACCTCATGATCCGCCTGCCTCGGCCTCTCAAAGTACTTTGATTACAGGTGTGAGCCACCGTACCCAGCCTGCTTTTAATGTACTTTAATATGCTCTGTTTTGAAAAAATCAGTAATAGAAACAATAATCTTAAATTTCGTATTTTTTTATGACTCAAAGCAGCATTTTAATAGAATGCTAGGCTGAGTGTGGTGGCTCACACCTGTAATCCCAGCACTTTGGGAGGCTGGGGCAGTAGGATCAAGAAGTCAGGAGTTCAAGACCAGCCTTGACAATATGGTGAAATCCCATCTCTACTAAAAATACAAAAATTATCTGGGCGTAGTGGCACACACCTATAATCCCAGTTTCTCGGAAGGCTGAGGCAGGAGAATCGCTTGAGGTTGCAGTGAGCCAAGATCTTGCCACTGCACTCCAGCCTGGGCAACAGAACAAGACTCCATCACAAAAAAAAAAAAAAGAATGCTTTGTAAGTGGGGGGAAAACCAATCTGGTCTAGTTACTGTGGCAGATCATGTTTTCTTCCAGCCTATAACCACATGCTTAGGTATTTCTTGCAGTTGTAATCATTGTGTGGTTAATCCTTTGTTTCTGGAGTCAGGCTGCCTTGGGTTTGAATCCTTCCTTCGTATTTCATCTTTTATGTCTTTAATTGGGTTTGTTATTACTCCGTACCTCTCATAATGGGATAATCTATAAAAGAGAGATACTAATACTTACATTGGTTGTTTTGTTTTGTTTTGTTTTTGAGACAGAGTCTTGTTTTGTCACCCAGGTTGGAGTGCAGTGGCGTGACCGCCGCTTACTGCAACCTCCGCCTCCCGGGTTCAAGTGATTCTCCTGCCTCAGCCTCCTGAGTAGCTGGAACTACAGGCACGCACCACCACGACTGGCTAAATTTTTTGTTTTTGGTAGAGACAGGGTTTCATCATGTTGGACAGGTCGGTCTCACACTCCTGACCTCAAGTGATCTGCCTGCTTTGGCCTCCCAAAGTGCTAGGATTACAGGCTTCAGCCACCACACCCGGCCTACATTGTTCTAAAAAGTAGGGGAGATGACACATAAAAAGCATTCTGTACAGTGCCTAGCCCACAGAATTGTTTTAACACTTTTGCTTTTGTTATTATGGCAGTTACAGCTGTTTTTTCCACTCTATTGTGTGAAAGCATTTTCCAGTTTTCATACATTTCCGTATTTAATCAACCCTAAGATGCATATTTTTGCACTTTTTAACTTTGAAAATTGGGATACATCTTAAAATATTTGGTGTGTGATAGCTGAATAAACAGCAGTTTTTTCTTTGTGATATTAGTATCCCATCCGATTTATAAAATGCGTTAATATGGTATCTTTATAATTTTGGATTGCTGTGTAATACTTAGTAAGTATATCGTTTCCTGTATTCCTCATCTGTTTAAACAGGGTTATTTGCATTTCTTAGCATTCAAAAATAATGCTAATATACGTAGAAATATGAGTTGAATCATTTTATATAGTCTTTATAAAAGGATTTTCGCCAACTCTATGCCAGTTGGGAAATTATTATTATTATTATTATTTTTTTTTTTTGAGAAGGAGTCTCACTCTGTCCCCCTGGCTGGAGTGCAGTGGCGCAATCTGGGCTCACTGCAAGCTCCGCCTCCCGGGTTCCCGCCATTCACCTGCCTCAGCCTCCGGAGTAGCTGGGACTATAGGCGCCCGCCATGGCACCCGGCTAATGTTTTGTATTTTTTAGTAGAGACGGGGTTTCACCGTGGTCTCGATCTCCTGACCTTGTGATCTGCCTGCCTCGGCCTCCCAAAGTGCTGGAATTACAGGCGTGAGCCACCGCGCCCGGCCGGGAAATTATTATATTATCATCATCATTATTATTTTTTTGAGATGGAGTCCCCCTCTGTCGCCCAGGCTGGAGTGCCATGGGGCAGTCTTGGCTCACTGCAACCTCTGACTTCTGGGTTCAAGCGATTCCCTTGCCTCAGCCTCCCGAGGAGCTGGGATTACAGATGCCCGCCACAATGCTTGGCTAATTTTTTTTATATGTTTAGTAGTGATGGGGTTTCGTCATGTTGGTCAGGCTGGTCTTGAACTCCTGACATCAGGTCATCCGCCCGCCTCAGCCTCCCAAAGTGTTGGGATTACAGGCGTGAGCCACGACGCCTGGCTGGGAAATTATTCTTAAGGGTTTTGCCAAACTAGTAAATATAAATAGTACTTTATTTTCGTATTTATGTCCGTGCATTTATACTTTTTTAAACTTTTTATTTTCTTAGTCTTTTTAGGTTTCAGTTTTATAGCATGCTATACTCATCTTTTGTAATTTTATGTTTCTTCAAAGCTAATTTTCTATGACATAATAGTTTACAATTAACTTCACTTATGCAGTGATTTTGATAGAATGCATCGGTGTTTGTGTAGTATACTTTTGAGGGTAAGACAGCAGAATTGCCTTCCATTCAAAACTGACATGCTTTATAAAAAAGTATATGCAGTGTTTTCTTTTTTGAAACGGAGTCTTGCTCTGTCACCCAGGCTGGAGTGCAGTGGCATAATCTCGGCTCACCACAACCTCCACCTACAAGGTTCAGGCGATTCTCCTGCCTCAGCCTCCAGAGTAGCTGAGATTACAGGTGCACACCACCACGCCTGGCTAATGTTTGTATTTTTGGTAGAGATGGGATTTTTACCATATTGGTCAGGCTGATATCCATCTCCTGACCTCATGATCCGCCTGCCTCAGCCTCCCAAAGTGCTGGAGTTAACAGGTGTGAGCCAGTGTCCCTGGCCTGTAATTTTTTTTGTTTTTAAGACGGAGTATTGCTCTTGTCACCCAGGCTGGGATCCAATGGCGCGATTTTGGCTCACTGCAACCTTCAGCTCCTGGGTTCAAACGATTCTCCTGCCTCAGCCTCCTGAGTAGTAGCTGGGATTACAGGTGCTCGCCACCACACCCAGCTAATTTTTGTATTGTTTAGCAGAGACAGGGTTTCACCATGTTGGTCAGGCTCATCTCAAACTCCTGACCTCAGGTGATCCACCTGCCTTGGCCTCCCAAAGTTCTGGAATTACAGGCATGAGCCACTGCACCCAGCCATGTAATTTTTAAAATAAGGACTTCTTGACCCAGTGCAGTGGCTCATGCCTGTAATCCCAGTGATTTGGGAGGCTGAGTTTGAGAGGATCTGTTGAGGCCACGAGTTTGAGACTAGCCTGGGCAGCATAATGAAAACCCAATTCTGCCAAAATTTTTTTTTAATTAGTGGGGCATGGTGTTCCAGGCCTGTAGTCCTAGCTACTTAGGAGGTTGAGGCAAGAGCATCATTTGAACCCCGGAGTTTGAGGCTACACTGAGCTATGAGCACACCACTGTACTCCAGCCTGGATGACAGAGTAGACCCTGTCTATAAAGATAGTAAAAATAAAAATAAAAATGTTTTACCTCAATTTACAGTTAACAAAATTGAGGCTCAGAAGAGTTAAGAAATTTTGCCAAGATCGCACAATAATAAAAAGTTCATATTAGAGCTGTTTTTGGATTCAGGAGTGACTCCAGCATCTCAATCATTGTGTGTTTAGATGAAGATTATTAAACTACCTTGAGGCCAGGTGCGGTGGCTCCCGCCTGTAATCCCAGCACTTTGGGAGGCCGAGGAGGGTGGATCACCTGAGGTCAGGGGTTTGAGGCCAACTTGACTAACATGGTGAAACCCTGTCTATACTAAAAACACAAAAATTTGCCCAGCGTGGAGCCGGGCCCTTGTAATCCCAGCTACTCAGGAGGCTGAGGCAGGAGAATAGCTTGAACCCAGGACAGGGAGGTTGCAGTGAGCCAAGATTGCACCACTGTACTCCAGCCTGGGCAACAGAGCGAGACTCTGTCTCAAAAAAAAAAAAAAGCTACCTTGAAATGATGATTTTATCACATAACTACTCTACATAGCAACTCTTTGAGTAAGGGGTATTTCTAATAGGTATATGGCCCTTTCACTGTATCCTTTTCAAGTAAGTAAATGAATGTTGTACTCCTTGTATTTATTGGAATTTAATGTTTGATCGCTTGTTTTTGAGAGCTGTACCTTTAACATTTGCCATCCTCTTGGGTAGGCATGTATCTGGTATTCTCAGAATGGAGGAAAGAGAGGGAGAGAATAAGTGTGTAAATACATGCATTTTCTCCTATTGAAAAATGCTTAATGTCAAATACTGTTGACATGGCGGGAGAGCTTGGCTATCACAAGCTACTCAGAGTTCTATTCTGCTATCAGTCAGAAATTATGCTGTACCCAAAAAGCTTGAGTTTATCACCCTTAGGGTTGGGCTTTGGCATCTTCATCGTCTCTCTTATTGTCACCTACGGCATCAATGCCAAAGCTCTCTAGGAGCCGGGAGCTGGGTCTCACTGAGGTGGACCCTAGCTTTGCCTGCCAGCTCTGCAATTTACTTCCTAGATCATTTGTGCCCTGGGACACAAACTACTAGTTTGTCACTGGAACCTCTCTGAGCCTGTCTCAGAATGGGATTAACATAAAGGAGTGGAACTGTTCAGCAGAGGCAGGGAGAAATAAGTGAGTTGCCTTCTCCTCAGCTTCTCTTTACCACCTTCCCTTGCCCGTTTCCTCCTCCTTCCCCTGCCGGATTCCAGGGTTACAAATAGAGGCTTCTTTCTTCTGTTTAATTCCATTGTTACCCACCCTCGTTTGCCCTTCTCTAGAATCTCTCTACTCGCATATTGCGTCCCCTTCTGTACCTCCTTCTCCTCACCTCCACCCACTGTACCCAACCATCTTCCTGACCAAGGAGGACATGAAGGGTTGAATGTCAGGATCAAATGTCAGGATCCCCCTCCCCTGAGGGAGGAGGATAGGGAGATCTCTGGGCTGAGGCTGCTGTCTCCTTCCCACTGTCCTTTCTGCAGGTCCTCAGATGGCACATTAGGGTGGGCTTGCTGCTGGGTAGGCATCCCACCTCCAGTCCACAGTGCTTAGTTGTACCTTTTATTATGCTGTAATGTTTATTTGTTAGGGCATACACATGAATAGCAAGTTTCGTTAAAATAGATTATCCCCCTCCCCAACACAGAAATTATGCGATACCTAAATGCCCACATCACATTCACCAATCAACTCAGCTTCAAATCAGTGGCTACCAAAGGCAGAGCAGTGGGAGAGTACTGCTCTCCTGTGGATACAAAACAGGTGTATTTTCTGTAGAGAATTTTGAAACAATAATAAAAATGACTGAAAGGTATACGCTTGTTGTCCTACACTTGGAAATTCTAAAGCGTATAAGTGATAAAATACTTCTCACTACTACCACCATTTCAAGGTGCAGACCCTGCTCTCAAGATATGAATGAACCTAGGCATGGAACAGGGCATTATGTTTGGTATGTGTGTGTGAGTGAGTGAGTGTGTGTGTGTGTGTGTTTTCTTTTTTGAGATGAGTCTCACTCTGTCTCCCAGGCTGAAGTGCAATGGTGCAAACTCAGCTATTCAGCTCACTGCAACCTCTCTCCCAGGCTCAAGCCATTCTCCCACCTCAGCATCCCCAGTAGCTGGGACTGCAGGTGCCCACCAACACGCCCGACTCATTTTGTATTTTTTGTAGAGATAGCATTTCTCCGTGTTTGTTGCCCAGACTGGTCTCGAACTCATGAGCTCAAGCGATCCGCCCACCTTGGCCTCCCAAAGTGCTGGGATTATAGGAATGAGCCATCGTGCCCTGCCTCAAGAGATTACCTTCCTTAAATGGCACTGTTTAAAATAGTCATGCTGTAGACATTAAGAACATACACTTGCAGGACAGATGGAAAAAAAATTCCAATATAAAGCATATCACTGCTTTTAACTCAGGATAAAATTTCTAGTTATAGAATTGTTCAGACTCTGAAGTCTCTGTCACAGCTTAGATGGCAATAAAATATTTATATTTTACAATATTATAAATATATATAATATTCTGGAAAATTAGATAACTAAGAAATTTGCTGTAGATGCAAAAATACACAAGTGTCTCAAAAGTTATGTAAATATTTTAAATTTTGTGACATTTGCAAGTAGGTTGGGGTAAAGCAATATTTCTGTTTTATTTATTTTTCTGAGACAGGGTCACCTAGGCTGGAGTGTGATGGTGTGTTTACAGCTCACTGTAGCCTCGAACTTCCTGGACTCATGTGATTCTCCTGCCTCAGCCTCCCAAAGTGCTGGGATTACAGGCGTGAGCCATTGCACCTGGGCAGTATTTCTGTTTTAATATTTAGAGAGACCTATTTTTTATTATATAGGAAGCTAAATTTTATATAGATATTTCAAATTTTCAGGTTGATCAAAAAACTTTAGTATTATTATTTGTTAAATATAATTATTGGGTTTCTCTCCCACTTTTAAGTAATGGAAAAGCGATTTTATCTAAATCTGTAATTTTCATGCTCTGATTTTAAAAATTTACAAATAGATCCTTTGATTATTTAGCAGGTAACATCTAAAGGAACTGGTTTAAATCCTAATGCCAAAGTATGGCAAGAAATTGCTCCTGGAAATACTGATGCCACCCCAGTAACTCATGGAACTGAAAGCTCTTGGCATGAAACAGCAGCTACATCAGATGCTCATCCTGAGGGTAAGTCTTAAATATTTGGTCATAAAAATCACAGTTTGGTTAAATGTATGGCCAAGCAAGTTTACTGAACTTGAGATACATCCCCCCCCGCTTTTTTTTTTTTTTTTGAGACACAGTCTCGCTCTGTCACCCAGGCTGGAGTACAGTGGCGCGATCTTTGCTCACTGCAACCTCCGCCTCCCCAGGTTCAAGCAATTCTCCTGCCTCAGCCTCCCGAGTAGCTGGGATTACAGGTGCCCGGTTTTATCTCATGCCTGTGATCCCACATCTGGTAACCACACCTGGCTAATTTTTGTATTTTTAGTAGAGATGGAGTTTTATCATGTTGTCCAGGCCGGTCTCGAACTCCTGACCTCAGGTGATCCGCCTACCTCAGCCTCCCAAAGTGCTGGGATTAAAGGCGTGAGCCACCATGCCCGGCTGAACTTTTGTATTTTTAGTAGAGATGGAGTTTCACCATGTTGGCCAGGCTGGTCTTGAACTCCTGACCTCAAGTGATCCACCCACCTCGGCCTCCCAAAGTGCTGGGATTACAGGTGTGGGCCACCATGCCTGGCCAGGATATATCCTTTGATTATTTGATTAAGTATATTTATCAATTTGTTTTTCCTTTAAACATATTGCATCCAGGATTTATGTTTAACAGGTAGTTTGTGTATAATTTTCATTTATACCTAACATGAATAGATTGCCACTGATTTCAAGTAGTAGCTGTGTCTTTGGGTCCAGCATGCAACCTGTCTATAATAATGATACTTATAAATTAGTTTTTATCTACCATCATTGACTCTCCTGTTTACTCACTGTTCAACCTTGGGCAAATAACTTAATTTCTCTATGCTTTTTTCCTCCATCTGTAAAACAGAAGCAATCTTAATTACAGCACAGGATTTTCTGATAATTAAATGAATAAAGTACATGGAGTAGTCTGATACATGGATAATGCTATATACGTTTTAGCAATTGTTGATCATTTTAGTTTATCCGTAATTGTAAAAACTGTCTCCCTTGGAATGATAACTCTTGCTTAAAACCATGCGGATATACTCCGAACTGGTAGAATACCTTAAAATCTTTTTATAGGTGACATACTGACCAGGGTTCCTGAAAATAGAATTTAAAGAATTCCCATTTACTTTCAGTGTCTGTCTTTAATACAGGTAATGCAGAGCTCTCAGAAGATGCATGTAAAGAATATGAAGTAATGTATTCTTCATCTTGTGAAACCACAAGAAACACTACAGGCATTGAAGAATCAACTGATGGGATGATTTTAGGACCAGAAGATCTGAGTTACCAAATATATGATGTTTCTGGTAAAGTTTATGGTTTTATTGTTAAAATGGGAATTCAGTACAGGACACCTCCCCCACCCATGGTCTCTTTATCCTTGTTCTGATAAACCTTTGGCATTATTTTCTTATTTGAAAAGAAGGTTATGTTAATGAAATGTTAGTTGATTGTTACAGTTTTCAGATAACATGACATTTGTAAGTTAAATGATTGTTTATGAGGGTTCTATTAAAGGAAAGCGTGAAATTAAAGATAACAGGAAAAAAGGCAGGGTGGCTCACACCTGTAATCCCAGCACTTTAGGAGGCCGAGGTGGGCAGATCTCTTGGGGTCGGGGGTTCGAAACTAGCCTGGCCAACATGGTGAAGCACTGTCTTATACTGGAAAAAAAACCCACAAAAATTAGCTGGGCGTGGTGGCATGCACCTGTAATCTCAAGATCATGCCACTGCACTCCAGCCTGGGTGACAGAGTGAAACTGTATCTGAAAAGAATTTTTACATATCTATATAGAAACAACTGCCGACTTTGAACATAGAGTTAAAGTGATATGACAAGCAGTTGGTGTTTTTGTTGTTGTTGTTGTTTTTTTTTTGAGACGGAGTCACGCTGTGTCACCCAGGCTGGAGTGCAGTGGCATAATCTCGGTCATGCCATTCTCCTGCCTCAGCCTCCTGAGTAGCTGGGACTACAGACGCCCACCGCCATGCCCGGCTGATTTTTTGTATTTTTTTTTTTTTAGTAGAGATGGGGTTTCACCATGTTAGCCAGAGTGGTCTCGATCTCCTGACCTTGTGATCCACCCACCTTGACCTCCCAAAGTGCTGGGATTACAGGCGTGAGCCACCGCGCCCAGCCGTGGTGGTGTTTTTTTTTTTTTGTTATTGAGAGGGAGTCTCGCTCTGTCGCCCAGGCTGGAGTGCAGTGGCGTGATCTCGGCTCACTGCAGCCTCTGCCTCCTGGGTTCAAGTGATTCTCCTGTCTCAGCCTCCCGAGCAGCTGGGATTACAGGCACGCACCACCACACCCGGCTAGTTTTGTATGTTTAGTCAAGATGGGGTTTCACCACATTGGCCAGGCTAGTCTCAATCTCCTGACCTCAAGTAATCCACCTTCCTTGTCCTCCCAAAGTGCTGGGATTACAGGCGTGAGCCACCATGCCCGGCCTTTAAGTGCTTTTAGTATTGTGCTTTGTTAATTTTTTGATAAAAATAACTCTTAAACTAATATGAAATGTATCTGATGAAAGAATATCTAAGTTGAGAGAAATTAGACTTTGAACTATCCAAGTTATAAAAATATAAAAAATACTGTTTGGGCCAGGCACAGTGGCTTACGCCTGTGGCCATGGTAGGAGGATTGCTTGAGCCCAGGAGTTTGAGAACAGTCTGGGCAACATAATGAGAGCCTGTCTCTACAAAAAAATAAAAATAAAAAATTAGCTGGGTATCGTGGCACAAGTTTGTGGTCCTAGCTACTCAAGAAGCTGTAGTGGGAGGATCATTTGAGCCCAGGAGGTTGAGGCTGTACTGAGCTGTGATCGCACCACTGTACCCTAGCCTGGGCAACAAAGGGAGACCCTGGTTCTCTCAAACAATAGCTTTGTGGTGAATTTTGATTGTAGATACTTTGTGGCTTCTGAGTACAACAGTATGTCAGATTTATCACATCTGCTAACATGCTGTTAACTTTTTTCCCCTCCTTTTCTACCATCAGGAGAAAGCAATTCAGCAATTTCTACAGAAGACCTAAAAGAATGTCTGAAGAAACAATTAGAATTCTGTTTTTCACGGTATTGCTATTTCCTCTTTATTGAATTTGATTAATAGATATAAAATATGTGTGAAATAGAGTACGAGGATGGTGATTATTATTTAACTAGTTTTTTTAATTTTTTTATTTTCTTGAGACAGAGTCTCATGCTGTCGCTGGACTGGAGTGCAGTGGTGTGATCTTGGCTCACCGCAGCCTCCACCTCCCAGGTTCAAGAGATTCTCGTGCGTCAGCCTCCAGAGTAGCTGGGATTACAGACGTGTGTCCACCATGCCCAGCTAATATTTGTAGTTTTAGTAGAGACGGGGTTTCACCATCTTGGCCAGGCTGGTCTCAAACTTGTAACCTCATGTGACTCGCCCTCCTCTGCCTCCCAAAGTGTTGGGATTACAGGCGTGTGGCACCACGCTCGGCCCTTTATCTAGATTTAAAAGTGTAGGGCCGGGCGCCGTGGCTCACACCTGTAATCCCAGCACTTTGGGAGACTTTGGTGGCTGGATCACCTGAAGCCAGGAGTTAGAGACCTGCCTGACCAACATGGAGAAACTCTGTCTCTACTAAAAATGCAAAAATTAGCCGGACATGGTGGCACATGCCTGTAATCCCAGCTACTCAGGATGCTGAGGCAGGAGAATCACCTGAACCCCAGAGGCAAAGGTTGCAGTGAGCCGAGATCGCACCATTGCACTCCAGCCTGGACAGCAAGAGCGAAACTCCATCTCAAGGAAAAAAAAAAAAAAAAGTGTAGTCTCCAATCTGATATGCAAAAGATCTATTCTTAATATAAAGATAATGAGGTTTCCATTGGATGTATTTTCTATGAACATACTCAATTTTGGAATTGACGTAAAGAGTTATTTCTTAATGCATGTTTTAATAGTTGATTCTTACAACGTTAATCATAGAGTCATTTTTGGCAAAATAGTAAGGAGTTGGACACATAATTTATATTGCCAATGTCTTCTATTAAATAAGGAATCCTTTCAGGCAAACATTTCGAGAAGTCTTATTTACAGATAAGAATTATGGGCTGTGCGCAGTGGCTCATGCCTGTAATCCCAGCACTTTGGGAGGCCAAGGTGCATGGATCACGAGGTCAGGGGTTTGAGACCAGCCTGGCCAACACGGAGAAACCCTGTCTCTAATAAAAAATAAAAAATTAGCCGGGTGTGGTGGTGGGCGCCTGTAATCCCAGCTACTTGGGAGGCGGCAGCAGGAGAATTGCTTGAACCTGGGAGGTGGAGGTTACAGTGAGCTGAAATTATTCCTGGGCTCCAGCCTGGGCAACAAGAGCGAGACTCCACCTCAAAAACAAAGAAACAAAAACATTCACGTAATATTTACTTTAGCCTGCACTTTGGGATGCCGAAGTAGGTGGATCACCTGAGGTCAGGAGTTCAAGACCAGCCTGGCTAATATGGCAAAACCCCGTCTCTACTGAAAATACAAAAATTAGCAGAGTGTGGTAGCATGCCCCTGTAGTCCCAGCTACTGGAGGCTGAGGTAGGAGAATTGCTTGAACCCAGGAGGTGGAGTTTGCAGTAAGCCGAGATTGCACCACTGCACTTCAGCCTGGGTGAATTTTACCTACTAACTAGATCATTTATGGGTCTGCTTCTATTGTCTGGGTTTCTACTCTTGAATTATCTGTCATAATTTACTGCCTTTTTGTATGTCTTGTAAATGTTGATTTTATGCTATACATTACATACAACAGAACCATAGAAGATGCAGGTGATACAACTTAGACAGAGTTTGAGCTTTTCTTCTGTTAGGCAGAGAGTGAAATGTTGATTGCTTCAATCCAATCAGGAATTGAGCTAGGTCAGGGCTGAGCAACAGTTTTAATTAGACTCAGTTCACCTTTGATTTAGCTCTATTCCTTCTGCATGGCCCTTTCAGGCTTTTGATTCAGAGCTTGGCAGTTTTGTGTCGCCCTGATCTTACAAAACCAAGGAGATTTAGATCTCTAGATTTAGCTCTTTAACTTCCTACCCCATAGTGCTTGAAAATCTGGCAGTGTCTTGGCTGGGCACGGTAGCGCACGCCTGTAATCCCAGCACTTTGGGAGGCCACGGCGGGTGGATCACCTGAGGTCAGGAGTTCAGGATCAGCCTGGCCAACAAGATGAGACTCCATCTCTACTTAAAATACAAAAAATTAGCTGGGCGTGTTGGTATGCACCTATAATCCCAGCTACTCAGGAGGCTAAGGCAGGAGAATCGCTTGAACCCAGGAGGTGGAGGTTGCAGTGAGCCAAGATGACGCCATGGCACTCCAGACTGGGGGACAAGAGCGAGACTTCGTCTCAAAAAAAAAAAAAAGAAAATCTGGCAGTGTCTTATAGGGGCGACCTGCGTTTTCAGCATTTTTGCTTGCACTCAGACTTACTCACGAGACACATAGATTTTACTGTCTTTTCAGCCTGACTTCCAATCTCCCGTCTTCCTCCTTAAAACTCAGGAACCATCTTATGGGGAAAATCAGCTGTACTGGTGGCTCCCATAATTTCCATTCATAATTCTAGTTCTGTGCCCATTACACATACCACATACTTATACACAGCTGCCTAGAGATCTGCTGGTTTCTCTATTGTCCAGTAGAGTCTGAGTCAAGATCTGCAAATGCTCTCAGGAAGGAAAGATCTTCTTTGGGGCATTTTAGTCATTTTGTGCTTGAAGCTTCTACAATTTTCCCAGATCTCCAAAAACATGATCTATTTTTTTGTAGTTTATCCCAGCTTTTTTAACT
>NW_012114611.1:504949-506223 GCF_000951035.1 Colobus angolensis palliatus | reverse complement strand
CCAAATATCTGGGAATACAGACATGCACCACCGTACCTGGCTATGTTTTGTATTTTATTAAATACAAAATGGGGTTTTATCATGTTGGCCAGGCTAGTCTCAAACTGATATCAGGTGATCCACCCACCCTGGCCTCCCAAAGTGCTGAGTTTACAGGCGTGAGCCACCGCCCCTGGCCTTTATTTTAATAGAATTTGAATGTAAGCGCCTTTGAGCCTGCTCCTTGCCAGGCACTAGGCAGTTGAAATACATTATTGATTGAACAACAAAGATCCTTCACAGAACCTATATTCTGACTGCAAGAACACAAAGTAAACATAATAAATAAGCAACTCAGAAGTATGTTAGGAGATAAGTGCTATGGGAAGAAAATTGAATGCAAGGAGAGGAATCAGGAATGCTGGGGTGGTTGCAGTTTTAAATAGGGTGATCAGTACAGTACTTTTTGAGAAGAGGGCTTATAAACAAAAACTTCCAGCTATTTATAGCCAGACTGCTTCAAAGAATATTTGATGGGAATAGCAAAGTGTGAATTTGATTTTACCTAAGTTTATTAAACAAGATTTTATGTGTAAGATGCAAATGTTTGCATCTTTTTCATTTTGTTTATGTTTTGAGATGGAGTTTCGCTCGTTGACCCGACTGAAGTGCAATGGTGCGATCTCGGCTCACTGCAACCTCTGCCTCCCAGGTTCAAGTGATTCTCCTGCCCCAGCCCTCCGAGTAGCACCCACCACCAAGCGCAGCTAATTTTTTGTATTTTTAGTGGAGACGGAGTTTCACCATGTTGGCCAGGTTGGTCTTGAGCTCTTGACCTCTAATCATCCACCCGCCTCGGCATCCCAAAGTGCTAGGATTACAGGCACGAGCCACCACGCCCAGCCAAGGTGTGCATTTATGTAAGCATGTTTGACTTGCATAATTTAAAATATATATTTTGGCCAGGGTGCAGTGGCTCACGCCTGTAATCCCAGCACTTCGGGAGGCCGAGGCGGGTGGATCACCTGAGGTTAGGAGTTTGAGACCAGCCTGGCCAACATGGGAAACACCGTCTCTACTAAATACAAAAAATTAGCTGGGCATGGTGGTTTATTCTTGTAATCCCAGCTATTTGTGAGGCCGAGGTTGGAAAATCGCTTGACCCCAGGAGACAGAGGTTGCAGCGTGCCGAGATCCCGCCATTGCACTCCAGCCTGGGCAACAAGAACATGGTGGCTCACGCCTGTAATCCCAGCACTTTGGGAGGCCGAGGCGGGTGGATCACCTGAGGTTAG
>NW_012114611.1:496290-500976 GCF_000951035.1 Colobus angolensis palliatus | reverse complement strand
TGTTAGCCAGGATGGTCTTGATCTCCTGACCTCGTGATCCGCCCATCTCGGCCTCCCAAAGTGCTGGGATTACAGGCTTGAGCCACCACGCCTGGCCTCAGCTACAGTTTTTATCATGCATACTCTAATATCACTGAAGTATTTATAAGATGGAACTCTGCTATATGTAATGTTTTGTTAAAATGCTACTTGTAATATTAAACCTCTTTATATATCAGTATAATTGTCCAATATTGTGCTGGATGTGTTTGGGAATTGAGATACTGTAAAAGTTATATTAACTAATGTGTATATATATTACATTAATATCTTTTGAATTGAACTTTTAACAACTTTTTAGAGTTCATTGAAAAGTTTAGTGTTATTTCTGATAAAATAATCTTATTTCCATGCATTTAAAAAGTAGAGAAAATGAGTAAGATACCTCTTCTCGTTAGGTGCTTTTTAATAATAGCTTGTTTTATAGGACTATTTTGTTTATTCTTTTCAGAGAAAATTTGTCAAAGGATCTTTACTTGATATCTCAAATGGATAGTGATCAGTTCATCCCAATTTGGACAGTTGCCAACATGGAAGAAATAAAAAAGTTGACTACAGACCCTGATCTAATTCTTGAAGTGTTAAGATGTATGTAAAAATACCTTTTAGCTTTTTTTTAAAAAATTTTAAACGTTAAATGTTATTTTGACTTCTGATCATATAGAGAATTATTTTTTACTGCCCCCACCACCACCTTATTTTGTTGTTTTGTTCCAAATTATCTCTCTTTGTTTTTTGTTTTCAGGGGTAGTGGTGAAGGACAGGGTCTCACTCTGTCACTCAAGCGGGAGTGTGGTGGTGCAAATCGCAGCTCACTGCAACTTCAAATTCCTGGGCTCAAGCCATCCTTCTACCTCTTAGCCCTCCAAGTTACTGGGACCCCAGGCACACGCCACCACATCCGGCTAATCGTTAAATTTTTTTATAGAGGTGGGGTCTTGGTATGTTCCCCAGGCTGGTCTTTTTTTTTTTTTTTGAGACGGAGTCTTGCTCTGTGGCCCGGGCGGGAGTGCAGTGGCCAGATCTCAGCTCACTGCAAGCTCCGCCTTCCGGGTTTTACGCCATTCTCCTGCCTCAGCCTCCCGAGTAGCTGGGACTACAGGCGCCCGCCACCTCGCCCGGCTAGTTTTTTGTATTTTTTAGTAGAGACAGGGTTTCACCATGTTCGCCAGGATGGTGTCGATCTCCTGACCTCGTGATCCGCCCGTCTCGGCCTCCCAAAGTGCTGGGATTACAGGCTTGAGCCACGGCGCCTGGCCGACTAGGCTGGTCTTAAGTTCATTGGCTGAGTCAGTCCTCCCACCTTGGCCTCCCAAAGCCTTATCTTTGTTTTTACTGACTGGTGTGTCTATAAGCCACCACCCTACCTCAGTTTTACCTTTATTTTTACTGACTGGTGTGTGTGTGTGTGTGTGTGTGTGTGTGTGTGTGTGTGTATGTGTATGTATGTATATACATATATACCCTGCTCAGCCTCCCAAAATGTTGGGATTACAGGCGTGAGCCACCATGCCCAGCCTATATACAGCTTCTGTAACAATTCACCTTGGTTGTTTAACATCATGCCCACTTAAGAAGTATAAGCAATTAAGTCTCATTTTTCTGGAGTGTTAGATAAATATGTATCATTATCACACAACCTTTAAAACATCTCTCTCAAGTTTTTGAACCCAAATAAGAAGTACATTTTTCATCACAGTTCAGTACACACCACGTACCTCCACCCGACTGAAATATTTGTAACAAACTTGTTTCTAATTTTACAACCTACTAATGAGTTGTTATGGGCAGTTTGACAAATACTACTCTGAAATTTGGTAATGAATTTTTATTTCTTGATTGAAGCTTTAAGAATTTTTGCTGGATTTTGTGTCTTGTATGTATTTCTTGGTTCAGTATTTGGTAACCTCTTAAGAGTGGGTTTTGTTAACTATTTGACTGAATAAGGTAGAGCTTCACTTTTATGAGAGATGTGTTGAAAATGTTTAAAAGTTAAATATAGCAAGTCTGATAATAGACTTACATTCGAATAGATTTCCATTTCCAGAGGATTACAAACATTTATGGAATCTCTCATTGGTTTGTAGGTACATCGTTTCTTAAAATGACCCAGTCTTGTCTACATTAAAAGTTGGCAAAGAGAGGCAGAATCTCCCACCTGTTTAGGTTGGAACTTGGCATGCCATCACCCTTAACTGCTTGTTTTATTCTGTCTACTTGCCTGCTTATGGAGATCTGGTATATTAACTCCATGAAGGGACTAGAAATAAAAGTTTTGGCTACTTGCTACTATATTTAGTATAATATTTCCTCCTAATCAGCGTTTAAAAGATGGCTTTTGGGACTCTAGTAGCAGTATGCAAGATTAAGTAAGTTGAAATCCTGCATAGCTTATAATTTGCATATAGTTCTTGGTTTAAGGGCTTCTTGAAGAACTTTAATCTTAGGAAGAATTTCTTCACATATGAGATTTCATTACATTCCTCAGCATAGTCCTTTGCCAATGAAAGTACACTAATTTCTGTTAACATCCATTTGTTATCTCCTCAATGAAGAATTTGGTTATTATATACAAGAAATTTGCCTTACTAGATATATGTTGTATGCTCCCTGAAGGCGGTGCCAAAGTTAGAGTAAGTACTCTGAATATTTTTTTCAGTGAATGAGATTTGACAGTGGTCTTTACATATAAATCTCCAAAAAAATTGTCATACCTATAATCTTTGATTCTACAACTTAGTTTCTTTAGGATATTAACCCAGCCTCTGCAAATTTACTCAGCTGGAAATTAAAATGAATAGTTTTTTAATGGTATTAGTAATATCATTATTTGTCACTTTTGAATGATACCCTTTCTTTTAAATTTTAGCTTCTCCCATGGTGCAAGTTGATGAGAAGGGTGAGAAAGTGAGACCAAGTCATAAGCGTTGTATTGTAATTCTTAGAGAGATTCCTGAAACAACACCAATAGAGGTAAATTATTAATAATTATTAACGCTAAATGTTCTCTGTTTAAATTGAAAGAGGTTTCTTCTGCTTTCCGTGGCAAAGAAAAGAAATTGAAAGAGGTACACAAGCAAAGCGTAAGCGAGTGCCTTCATCAGTTACTGTGGAAAGGTTAAATATTAATTTGTTTTATTAATTCTGAAGTACTAGGATGGTATAGGGGAAGGAAAAGATATAATTCTGTTTTCTTAGAAGGGTAGACAAAGTATTGCAGTGAAACATTCTGAATTTACTAGATTGATTCAGTGGCAACTAATATATAAATAGGCTATTTTGGGAACTTGAGAATTCATCTGTAAGAATGAATAGCTAGATTTTGATTAAGGATTCAGGAGGCAAGGCCGGGTGTAGTGGCTCACACCTGTAATCCCAGCACTTTGGGAGGCTGAGGTGGGTGGATCACGAGCTTGGGAGATCGAGACCATCCTGGCTAACATGGTGAAACCCCGTCTCTACTAAAAATCAAAAAATTAGCTGAGCTAATTTAAAAAATTAGTAGTCCCAGCTACTTGGGAGGCCGAGGCTGGAGAATGGTGTGAACCTGGGAGCTTGTAGTGAGCTGAGATCGCGCCACTGCACTCCAGCCTGGGCTACAGAACGAGACTCTGTCTCAAAAAAAAAAAAAAGGGGGATTAAGGCAGCAGGACGGCCGGGCGCGGTGGCTCAAGCCTGTAATCCCAGCACTTTGGGAGGCCGAGACGGGCGGATCACGAGGTCAGGAGATCGAGACCATCCTGGTTAACACGGTGAAACCCCGTCTCTACTAAAAAATACAAAAAACTAGCCAGGCGAGGTGGTGGGCGCCTGTAGTCCCAGCTACCCGGGAGGCTGAGGCAGGAGAATGGCGTGAACCTGGGAGGTGGAGCTTGCAGTGAGCTGAGGTCAGGCCACTGCACTCCAGCCCGGGCAACAGAGCGAGACTCCGTCTCAAAAAAAAAAAAAAAAAAGCAGCAGGACTAACCCTATTGTTCAGCAAAATATTATATAAAGCAAAGTTGCAGTCATAAAGATGGTATGGTACACATACCAGAATAAAATAATATTTGAATGAAACATTGTAATCAATTTGACAGTTAGATTCTACCAGTTATTACTTTGCAGTTATTTAAAGCCAAAAGTTTTATTATCTGTTTTACTGATGAAGTAACTGATAGTTAGGATGGTTACATAGTTTGCTCAAGGACATAAGGACTCTTAAATGACAGGAGTTTGGGTTTGAACATAATCTCTCTGATTCTAAAGTCCATGTTTCATAATCACTGTGTCACAGAGCTTCATGTTAAGTTGCCATGATAAGGTGATATACATTAAAGAAGATGAGGATTAGTTAGTAACTGACATTGTAATTGATTAGCTATTTAGAATAGAATTTTTTTTATTTTATTTTTTGAGACGGTTTCAGTCTGTCACCCAGGGTGAAGTGCAGTGGCACAGTCAACAGCTTACTGTAGCCTTGACCTCATGGGCTGAAGCGATCCTCCCACCTCAGCCTCCTGAGTGGTTGGGACTACTGGTGCATGCCACCATTGCTGGCTAATTTTTGTACTTTTTGTAGAGATGGGGTTTTGCCATGTTACCCAGGCTGTTCTCAAGCCCCTGGACTCAAGCAGTCTATGCACCTTGGCCTCCCAAAGTGTTGGG
>NW_012114611.1:486058-495603 GCF_000951035.1 Colobus angolensis palliatus | reverse complement strand
CCCGCCACCTCGCCCGGCTAGTTTTTTGTATTTTTTAACAGAGATGGGGTTTCACAGTGTCAGCCAGGATGGTCTCGATCTCCTGACCTCGTGATCCGCCCATCTCGGCCTCCCAATGTGCTGGGATTACAGGCTTGAGCCACCGCGCCTGGCCTTATTGATGTATTTTTTAGAGTTAACTAATTTTCTTTTTCTTTTTAGGAAGTGAAAGCTTTGTTCAAAAGTGAAAACTGCCCCAAAGTGATAAGCTGTGAATTTGCACACAATAGCAACTGGTATATCACTTTCCAGTCAGACACAGATGCACAACAGGTAAGAAGAAAACAGTTTTCTGATACAGGTCCATCCTAGTGGCAAAATAAGTAGTGGTATATTTTAATTGAGAAAATGTGTGTTTACACTGATGTTTATCAGGATTAGTGAGTACCTTGATCACCTTTTTGCTTTTGCTCAATTGATGTCCTTTTTGAGCATCTTCCTAAAGTTTTTCAGTTTTGATTTAGGAAGTTTTCTGGTCGATAAGAATATTAACATAACAGTTTTAAAATTAACATAGGGATTGAGAACTATGTACCTAGTGGTATTTTTAGTACATAATAGGTCTGCAATAAATAAAATTCTTGGAATTTTGACTTGATGATTTTATTCTTAATTGTTAACATGTCTTAAAGAGAAATAATCCTTTAAAACACAAATATATCTATGATAAGAGTGTTTAAAAATCACTCACAGATTTTTGTTTTTTAAAACAATTTAGTAGAAAGTTGTTAAAAATGTTTAATGATTTTTAAATTGGTTTCTGGGGATATTTTGGGTCTGTTTTCATTCTTAAGGCATTTTTTCTGCAGTAATCCATGGTGGCTTTTCTACAATAAATATGGACTGTGGTTGAAAAGGCCTTATATTTTTACTTTTTCATTCCCTGTCCACCTGCACAGTGGAATCGCCTACATAATTTGGTTTTATAGTTTAATACTACACTCTCAACATAATAAAGATGACTTTACTGAAATGTTTGAATGCTAATGAAAGTTTTCTTGTGCTTTGTTAACAGGCTTTTAAATACTTAAGAGAAGAAGTTAAAACATTTCAGGGCAAGCCAATTATGGTAAGAAATAGAGAAGATCAGTGTGAAACCAGAACAGATTTTGGTTTCTCTGTATGAGAATTTTAAAAATACAGACAGATAATGTTTTATAAAAACCCATAGTGACTTTTAAAAAGTATCTGACTTGGGCTGGGCATGGTGGCTCACGCCTGTGATCCCAGCACTTTGTGAGTCCAAGGCAGGCAGATTGCTTGATGCCAGGAGTTTGCCACCAGCCTTGCCAGTATGATGAAACCTTGTCTCTACTAAAAATAGAAAAAAATAGCCGGGTGTGGTGGCACACGCCTGTAATTCCAGCTACTTGAGAGGCTGAGGCAGGAGAATTGCTTCAACCCGGGAGGCATAGGTTGCAGTGAGCAGAGATTGCACCACTGCAGTCCACCCTGGGCGACATAGCAAGACCTTGTCTCAAAAACAACAGCAACAACAACAAAAACAAATTTCTGGCTTGTATTATGTGCTACTTCAGAAAATGATAAGTCTTAAAAATACTTTGTCTACAGCAATTCTTTACAAAGGGGTAACTTCAAATAGCGTGAATTTTAATTAGATGCTGATTTACAGCATATGAGATAATTCCAGATCTCAAAATGAGCAATAGGAATAATTTTTAGTAACAGAGATGAAAAATATTTGCAGTACTTTCAACCTTATCTCAATTAACTGCATCACTACGTTAACATACAACCATTTGGGAACCTAGGCATTGTCATTGATGACACTTGATCACTGTCTTTACATGTCTGGTCTGTTCTCAGGTCCTGTGAAAATACTTTCCAAAAATCTCCCATTGTTTAGGCTTGAACACTTGGAGTAGCCTCTTAACTGCTGTGTTAACAACTTTTTCCCCCCTTAACAATCTGTTCTTCACATTGCTACCAGAGCTAGTGTTCTAAACTATAATCCAGTAACATACACTTAGTTGGACTTGATCCTCATTCCCTGTGTGCTGTAGTTATTCTTATTTGTAAATGTAATACATTATTCTTACTAATTCCTCTGTGTTGAACTCTTACTGTGTGTCACTTTCTGTTTTAAGCACTTTACATGTATTGATTCATTTAATCATTACAAGAACCTAATGAAGAAAACCTAATGTTTTCTTCAGTTTACTAGTGAGGATAATAAGACACGAGGGTAACCTCCCCAGTTTCACATAACTAGTAAGTGAAAGAACTAGGATAACAGTGACTTAGATTTATTGAGAGGTTCTAAGAACCTATTGTATTTAAATCTCATTATTGCTGTGAAATAGGTGGGATTATTAGCTTCCATATTACAGATGAGGCTATTTTCTAGTTGTCATTCTACTTCCTCTGTCTATGATGTTCTTCTCCCTTTTATCTTTCCCTGCTTTGAGGCTTTTATAAAGATACTCTCCTGAGTCTTCTTAATAGCTTTAAAGTTTTAAAGTATTTCAGAAGTGGGTCTTTGGTATATCTGGAATATAGTATAAGATAAGATAGGAATCTAGTTCTATCTTTTTCCCATATATGGGCAGACGTTTATCTCAACACTTAATTTTTTTTTTTTTTTTCCTGAGACGGAGTCTCACTCTGTCGCCCAGGCTAGAGTGCAGTGGCCGGATCTCAGCTCACTGCAACCTCTGCCTCCCGGGTTCACACCATTATCCTGCCTCAGCCTTCCGAGTAGCTGGGACTACAGGCGCCCGCCACCATGCCCGGCTAGTTTTTTGTAATTTTTAGTAGAGACGGGGTTTCACCGTGTTAGCCAGGATGGTCTTGATCTCCTGACCTCGTGATCTGCCCGTCTCGGCCTCCCAAAGTGCTGGGATTAAAGGCTTGAGCCACCGCGCCTGGCCTCAACACTTAATTTTTTGTCATTTCTAGTCTTCTGCAACTTGTGTGTAATGCCACAGCTATGAGATTTGTTTCAGATTCTCTGTTTTCTTTGAGTTCTGCTTCCCTGAACCAATATGGCTGTTTTGTTTTGTTTTTGAGACTGGGGTTTCTTTCTGTCACCTAGGCTGAAGTGCAGTGGCATATGATCACAGCTCACTGCTGCCTCAACCTCTCAGGCTCAAGTGATCATCCCACCTCAGCCTCCCAAGTAGCTGGGACCACAGGTGCACACCATCATGCCTGGCTAATTTTTAAATTTTTGGTAGAGCTGGGGTCTCACTATGTTGCCCAAGCTGGTCTCAAACTGAACAATCCTTCCATCTCAGCCTCCCGAAGTGCTGGGATTACAGATGTGAGCCACCACACTGTGATTGCGTTCCTGGATATCACTGTTCTATGTTATTTATTTTTATTTTCTTTATTTGTTTTTGAGATGGCGTTTCACTCTTACCGCCCAGGCTGGAGTGCAGTGGCACGATCTCAGCTCACTGCAACCTCCGCCTCCTGGGTTCAAGCGATTCTCCTGCCTCACCCTCTGGCGTAGCTGGGATTACAGGTGCCTGATACCACCCCAGCTAATTTTTGTATTTTTAGTAGAGACGGGTTTCGCCATGTTTACCAAGGTGCTCTCGAACTCCTGACCTCAGGTGATCCACCCACCTCGGCCTCCCAAAGTGCTGGGATTACAGGTGTGAGCCACCTTGCCTGGCCAGATATCACTGTTTTAATTATCATCATTTTACAATATCCTTATTTACTTCTGCTAGTTCTTTGTCCTTGGCCTTATTTTTCAGGATTGTCTTGGCTCTTCTTAGATCATTACATTTTCACACAACTTTAGAATATTTGTCTAGTTCCAACAAACAACCAAACAAAATCTATAATGGAATTAATAGAATTCTATTCAATTTATTGGTTAAATTGGGGACAGTTGGCTGTTTTAGCCTGCATTATTCATTATTATGGTAACTATTATGTATTTCAGTGTTAAGTCATTTTTACTGCTTTAAAATCATGTTGGTTGCTTTTTCTTTTTCTTGATATCTTACTGATTTTTTTTAATGTTTTAATGTCTGCAGGTAATCACTATTTTGATTATTCCTTATACCTTCCATTTCTTATTTCTGTTGCTTGTGCTGGGGGTCTCAGGTATAGTAGTAAAAACACAAATATTTTATTTTAAGTAATGTTTTTCTCTGCCATTTTAGTTTTTCTTTATGCTTCTTTTGATGTGCCATCCCATAGCAACGTAAGTTGCAAGAAAATTCACATTAACTTTTATACCATTTATTACAATCAAATGACCTAACACCTGGAAAGAGAGGTACGGAAGCAAGGAATGCTATACTCCAATCCTGGTAGTGCTTTCTGCCACGAGCTGTTGTATCTTGAGTATGTCAGGCCAACCTGTAAGGTTCTGGTTTGTTTCTTTGTAGTGTCCATGCTCTTCATTTCTAAAGTTCTATAACTTAGAAGTGATTACGTTGCAGGAAAGGGGCCTTAAGTGGATAATATTTATCCACCTGTTTCCTAATTTATTGATGATTTCATTAAGAGGCAGTGATTCATTCTGTTTCAATTGTGATTTCTATGCCTGACAATAACTGGCATTATCAGTTCCCTTCAGCCTAAGGAACTTCCATTAGTATTTGTTACACTGCCAACCAGCAAAGAATTCTCTTAGTTTTTCCTTAACTAAAAATGTCTGATATTTCACACTCTTGTTTGTTTGTTTGTTTGTTTGAGACAAGGTCTTGCTGTATCACCGAGGCTGGAGTGCAGTGGTACGGTCTCAATTCACTGCAGCCTCCTCCGCCTCAGCGCCCACCCCCTGCCCCAATTAGCTGCAACTATAGGTGCATGCCACCACGCCCAGCTAATTTTTCTATTTTTCGGTAGAGAAGGAGTTTTGCTGTGTCATCCAGGTTGGTCTCTAACTCCTGAGGGCAAGCGATCCCCCCACTAAGGCCTCTCAAAGTGTTGGGACTACAGACATGAGCCACTCTGCTTGGCATTTGTGATGGGTATTTTCCATGGATACAGACGCAGGGATGACAGCTAAAATTATTTTCCATTCTTTTAAGATACGTTCTGGACTCTTGTTTCTGATGAGATGTTCACCGTCATTCATACGGTTGCTCTCCTATATATGTGCCCTTTTTCTTTGCCTGCTGTCAAGATGTTTTATTTTTGGTTTCCAGTAGGTTGGCTATGGTGTGTCTAGTATGGTTTTACTTATCATACATGGGAAATACTAAACTTCTTGGCTCTGTATGTTGATATTCTTCACTGCATTTGGGGAATTTCCAGATGCTTGCCAAAAATTTTTTCTTCCCTGTCTTCTCCTTTCTTTTTTTGATATTCCAATTTCGTATGTTGGACTGATTGATGTCACTGAGATTCTGTTCATTTTTCTTCAACCTATTTTTGTTGCTGTTGTTCTCCAGATAGGATAATTTCTGTGGATTTCGGTTCATCTTTAAGTTCACTGAACTTTTCTTTTGCTGTCCCCAATGTGATAGGACTGTCCAGTGAATATTTTAGATGCTGTATTCTAGAGTTTCCATTTTAAAAAACATTTCTTCTCCCTCTGTTGTGATTTCCCCTTAATTTCAATTTATTAGAAACATAAATGTTTTCCATGAATACATGTACTTGTAAGAGCTGTATTAAAATCTTTGTCTGCAGTTTAACATCTGGGTCATCTTGGAGTCCTTATTTTCACTCCCATTTTTTGATTCTTTTTCACTTGCAGTTCCGTGCCCTGAAATATTTCTTTCATTGTTGTTTTCTTCTTTTTTTTTTTTTTTTGAGACGGAGTCTGGCTCTGTCACCCAGGCTGAAGTGCAGTGGCACGAACTCGTCTCACTGCAAGCTCCACCTCCCAGGTTCACGCCATTCTCCTGCCTCAGTCTCCTGAGTAGCTGGGACTACAGGTGCCCGCCATCACGCTCAGCTAAGTTTTTTTTTTATTTTTTAGTAGACACGAGGGTTCACCGTGTTAGCCAGGATGGTCTCGGTCTCCTGACCTCATGATCCGCCCTCGGCCTCCCAAAGTGCTGGGATTACAGGCATGAGGCACTGCGCTCGGCCAATTGCTGTTTTCTTGACTAGTGGACTATGTGTGTGTGTGTGTGTGTGTGTTGTTAGACGGAGTCTCGCTCTGTTGTCCAGGCTGGAGTGCAGTGGCGTGCTCTCGGCTCACCACAACCTCTGCCTCCTGGGTTTCAAGTGATTCTCCTGCCTCAGCTCGGCTAATTTTTGTATTTTTAGTAGAGACGGGGTTTCACTATGTTGACCAGGCTGGTCTTGAACTCCTGACCTTGTGATCCGCCCACCTCGGCCTCCCCAAAGTACTGGGATTGGAGGCGTGAGCCACCATACCCGGTCTAGTGGAGTATATTTTTAAAATAATGCTGTTTACTTGATTTTAGTTCCTTAGGGGACCTTTTTACATTAAAGTGTACTATAATGTATGACATTACTTAGGTAAAAGCAATAGCCATAGTTATTATTTAGGTCTTGTTAAAGTCAGTTTGTCAAGATTGGCTATAATTGATTTCTTATTGTTTGACTGGTTGCAATTTTAGGAGTGGAGGAGGGTTCCTGGCCTATGATTGTAAGAATCATAGAATGTATCTTTCATACATTCATTGAAGTGGTAATTTTATGCTTTCACATGTGTTATTTCATTTGATATTCCCAGCAACTTGGTGTGCCTGTGGTTTCTAATCTAACCTTCCTACATCTTCATATTATATAGCTTGAGCATCCCAAACCCTAAATTTGAATTGCTCCAAAATCAAAAAGGTTTTGAGTACTAACATGCTGCTCAATGGAAATGCTCATAGAGCCTTTTGGATTTTCGGATTTGGGGTGCTCAACTGGAAAAGACAATGCGAATATTCCTAAATACAAAAAAAAAAGTTAGTACCAAGCATTCTGGGTAAGGCATACTCAGCCTGTGGTTTTATTAAAAGGGTCAGCAAACATTTTCTTTAAAGAGCGAAACAGTGACTATTATAGATGTTGATGGGCATGTAATTCCTGTTGCAGCAACTTGTAGGGTAAAAGCAGCCACAAGCAATGCATAAAATGGTCTGCTTTATAAATTTACCAAGTGTTAAAGCATATTTGTCCTTTTTAATCTTAATATAGGAATTTGAAGCATATGAAGATAAAATGGTATAATTAGTTACTGTTTACCCATTATCCAATTTTTTCCCCCAATTTTATTTATTTTATTTTATTTTGTAAAGAGACAGGGTCTCACTTTGTTGCACAGGCTGGAGTACAGTGTGCATGATCATAGCACACTGCCACCTTGGGCTCAAGGGATCCTTCTGCCTTCAGAGTAGCTGATTATTGTTTGTTTGTTTGTTTTTGTGGAGACAGGGTCTTACTGTCTTCCCCGGCTGGTCTCAAACGCCTGACTCAAGTGATTTCCCACGTTGGCCTCCCCAAGGTGTTGTGATTACCGGCGTGAGCTACTGCGCCCAGCTCTGCACCCCCGCACCCTTTTCTTCCTTTTTTTTTTTATTTGAGACAGAGTGTTGCTCTGTCGCCCCGTCTGGAGTGCAGTGGCACAATCTCAGTGCACTACAACCTCTGCCTCCCAGGGTCAAGCAGTTCTCTGCCTCAGCCTCCCTAGTAGCTGGGATTACAGGCACCCACCACCATACCTGGCTAAGTTTTGTATTTTTAGTAGAGATGGGGTTTCACCATCTTGGACAGGTTGGTCTTGAATTCTTGACCTCATGATCCACCTGCCTTGGCCTCCCAAAATGCTGGGATTACAGGTGTGAGCCACCATGCCCGGCCCCAGCCTCCAGTTTTTAAATTTCGGCAAAATACACGTAAAATTTACTATCTTAACTGTTCTTATTTTTGTTTGTTTTCTTTCCTTTTCCCCACATCTTAACCGTTTTTGAGTGTACAGTTTAGTGCTATTAAATACATTCACAATGATTTGCAGCCATCACTGCCATCTATCTCCAGAACTCTTCTTATAAGACTGAAACTCCATAGATGTTACCCAATTTTAACAGTTAGTGGAAAATGGCCATTCTTATTTCCTCTATATTCCCACTCATTTCTCCACAACCCCAGTCATCTTGAAGCAAATTTCAACCTTAATTTCAGATTTCATCCATAAATAAATTAAAATTTGTATCTCTAACAAGAGGGATTCTTTCCCTTTTTTTGAGACAGAGTCTTGCTCTTTCGCCCAGGCTGGAGTGAAATGATGTGGTCTCAGCTCAGTGCAACCTCTGTCCCCCTGGATTCAAGCAATTCTCCTGCTTCAGCCGCCTGAGTAGCTGGGATTACAGGCACCCACCACCACGCCTGGCTAATTTTTGTATTTTTAGTAGAGACGGGGTTTCACCATGTTGGCCAGCTGGTCTCAAACTCCTAACCTCAGGAGATCTGCCTGCCTCGGCCTCCGAAAGTGCTAGGATTACAGGCGTGAGCCACTGCACCCGGCTGGGATTCTTTCTTAATACCTGGTGACAATATCATCATTAGACTTTAAAAAATGAACAATATCTTGAACATCATCAAATACCTAGTCACTTTTCATATTTTTCTGATTCCCCCTCTTTCTTTCTCTTTTTTCCTCTTTAAAAATCTGGACCGGGCACTGTGGCTCATGTCTGTAATTCCAGCATTTTGGCTGGGATGATGCAGGCAGATCACATGAGGCCAGGAGTTCCAGACCAGCATGGCCAACATGGTGAAACCCTGTCTCTACTGAAAATACAAAAATATTTAGCCAGGCTTTGTGACTTAGGCCTGTAGTCCTAGCTACTCAGGAGTCTGAGGCCCGAGAATCACTTGATCCTTGGAGAAGGAGGTTTCAGTGAGCCAAGATCACACCACTGCACCTCATCTTCGGTGGCAGAGCGAGACTGGCTCAAAAAAAAAAAAGTAAAATTAAAAAAATCTGTAGTTTTTTCCTATAACTTTGTATTTTTTTCTTTTGGAAGTTTATGGGTAAGATATTCATTATCTGTCTTGCAGAGTTTCTTGGAATATACATTTTGCTGCCTTTATTCTCGAGTGCAGTTTAACATGATTCTCTCTCCCCTCTCCTGTTTTTCATGCAAGCTGGTAGCTAGATCTTTTTTTCTTTTTCTGTTTTTTAAAGACATGGCTATCATGGAAAGTAGATAGATAGTGATCTGTCTCCTATATTTCATGCATTTTGGTAGCAAGAGGCATGATCAGAACTGGGTTTGATTTTTGGGGCAACAGGGAGGATACAAAAGATAGCTGGTATGCTCATTGGTCTGTTAATTCATTAGAGATTGCTAAAATTGTGGTATTTATCTATTTTTCGTTTATTAGAAACTCATACTTGTCTTCATTACCCTGAGTTACAGGTTCTATGTGAAATCCATGTTACATACTTGATTCTAGCTTTTATTACCAGTTTTTAAAAGTGTTGATTTTTTAGCCGATTTTTAACTGTTTTTGGTTTTGAATATTTAAATATACTTAGGGTATTTACTGTTCATGTTGATTTTGGCCTCTGAATTGACTTCTGAGACCTTTTTTTTTTTTTTTTTTTTTTT
>NW_012114611.1:479384-485533 GCF_000951035.1 Colobus angolensis palliatus | reverse complement strand
TGCAGTGGCATGATCTCAGCTCACTGCAAACTCCGTCTCCCGGGCACAAGCGATTCCCCTGCCTCAGCCTCCCAAGTAGCTGGAACTACAGGTGCACGCCACCATACCCAGCTAATTTTTTGTATTTTTACTAGGGAAGTGGTTTCACCATGTTGGCCAGGATGGTCTTGATCTGACCGTGTGATCAGCCCGCCTCAGCCTCCCAAAGTGCTAGGATTACAGGCGTGAGCCACTGCGCCCAGCCAGCCATAGCAGTCTTTACTGGTTACCTTGCTGTGCAGTTTGTCAAGATGTTCCAGGCTCTTGCACATTTCATGCCAAAGGCCTGGAGTCAACCAGTTATTTTAAGTCCTTAGGCTACTTTATGGGGAAATGGTATTTTGTGGACCACTACCTAGACACAAGTAGTATTTGTGTTGACTGGTTTTGTCATTGTTTCTAAGCTTTTTTAGACAGAGTTGTTTAGTTTTTATGTTTTAAGACAAAATATAGGTTTGTACTGATGCTTACAATTTAAATTCAGGCTGTATGATTTTCCTTTCTTCTGCCTTCTGTCTGTTTCTCCTTTTTCCCATATGAAAATCTCTGAAAAAAAATCTGCCTCCTGGGTTCAAGCAACTCTCCTGCTTCAACCGCATGAGTAGCTAGGATTACAGGTGCGCACCACCACACCCAGCTAATTTTTTGTATTTTTTTAGTAGAGATGGGATTTCACCATGTTGGCCAGGTTGGTGTCGACTCCTGACCTCAGGTAATCCACCTGTCTTGGCCTCCCAAAGTGCTAGGATTACAGGCATGAGGCAGTGCGCCTGGCTGCCTTTTTTTTTTTTTTTTTTTTTGACTTAATAGTGTATTCTGGAAGTCACTTCATAATGGTGTCTAGATCATTCTTTCATTTTTTTGTGTGTTTATGATACTCAGTTGTTTGGATGTACATGTTGTATTCAACCGTTGACGGACTGTTGAGTTGCTTCTGGGGCCCATAGGTTTCCTCACCTTTTACAATTAGTGAGTAGTCATGTGGGTATATTTTTTTCCCATAGCTTTATTAAGTTATTCTATAATTTGCAAACAAAATTGCATACATGCTTTTTGGGTATTGTGAACATTTAAAGTAAGCAATTCTGAATTATATAATATATTATTATTAACTGTCATCACCCTGCTCTCCAGAACTTTACTAACAGAAACTTTATACCCTGTGAAACATTTCCCCAGTCCCTCCTTTCCCCCATCCCTGGCTTATGGTAACCACTATTATACTGTCTCTATGAGTTCCACCTTGTTAGATTTCAAATACAAGTGAGATCATGCAGTGTTTGTCTTTATGTGCCTGCCCTATTTCGCTTAGCATAATGTCTTCTAGGTTCATTCAGGTTGTGACAAATGACAGGATTTCCTTCTTTAAGACTGAATGCGTCTGGGCACAGTGGCTTATGCCTGTAATCCCAGCACTTTGGGAGGCCGAGGCAGGCAGATCACCCGAGGTCAGGAATTCGAGACCAGCCTGGCCAACATGGTGAAACCCCATCTCTAGTAAAAATACGAAAATCGAGGCTCGGCGCAGTGGCTCATGCCTGTAATCCTAGCACTTTGGGAGGCTGGGGCAGGTGGATTGCCTGAGCTCAGGAGTTCCAGACCAGCCTGGGCAACACGACGAAACCCTGTCTCTACTAACAATACAAAAAAATTTGCTGGGCATGGCCGCATGCACCTGTAATCCCAGCTACTCAGGAGGCTGAGGCAGGAGAATTGCTAGAACCTGGGAGGCGGAGGTTGCAGTGAGCCAAGATCACATCACTGCACTCCAGCCTGGGTGACAGAGCAAGACTGTCTCAAAAAAAAAAAAAACTGAATGATATTCCAGTGGGTGTGTACAGCACGTTTTCTCCATTCATTTGCTGTGGACACTGGGTTGTTTCCATATGTTAGCCACTATAAGTAATGCTGCAACACAGACAGTAGTGTAGACACCCTTCAGCATACTAATTCACTTCCTTTGGATATACGTAGGATTGTTGGATCATATGGTACTTCTATTTTTAACTTTTTTTGACCCAGAATCTCGCTCTGTTGCCCAGGCTGGAGTGCAGTGGCACAATTTCAGCTCACTGCATCTCATCCTCCCAAGTAGCTGGGATTACAGGCGTGTGCCACCATGCCCAGCTGATTTTTGTGTTTTTGGTAGAGACAAGGTTTCACCATGTTGGCCAGGCTGGTCTGGAACTCCCAACCTCAAGTGCTTCGCCTGCCTCGGCCTCTCAAAAGTGCTGGGATTACAGGCGCAAGCCACTGTGCCTGGCCTATTTTTAACTTTTTGAGGAACCTCCATACTAGTTTCCATAATGGCTATATGAATTTACCTTCCCAGCAACAATGTACAAAGGTTCCCTTTCTCCACATCTTCTCTAACACTTATTTTTTTTGTTACACTTATTTTAATAGATGTGAGATGCTATCTTGTGAGTTCAGCTTACATTTCTTTGATGATTAGTGATTTTGAACATTTTTACATATGCCTGCATTTCTTTTATGAGTGAGTTTAGCATCTCTTTCATATGTTTAAGAGCCATTTGCCTTTTTTTGTTTTGTGAACACTGTTCATTTCTCTAACCCTTTTTTCTATAGCATTGTTGGGCCTTTTCATGTCTGTTTTTACAATTCGTATATTAGAGATGCTAGTGCCCTTGCCTGTGATGAGCTCCAATTTACTATTTTGACTTAGTTTTTTGGGAGGTTTTTACTCTGCTTGTTGTTGTTTAGAGACAAGGTCTCATTCTGTTGCCCAGGCTGGAGTGTGGTGGTGCGATTGTAGCTCACTGAAACCTCCAACTCCTTGGCTCAAGTAGTCCTCCCCACTCTGCCTCCCAAGCAGCTAGGACTACAGGTTGCACACCACCATGCCCAGCTTTTTTTTTTTTTTTCTTGTAAGAGATGGATCTCGCTGTGGTACCCAGGGTGGCATTGAACTCCTGGGCTCATGCAATCCTACCCTCTTGGCCTCTGAAAGTGCTCGGGTTACAGGTGTGAGGCAGCACACCTGGTTATTTTGACATGTATTTGTGGTGGGGGGTTTTACCTTGTTTACTATGGTTTTTATACCATGAAAACATTTTTATTAATGATTAATTAAAGCTGTCATTTTCTTTTCTTTTGTTCTACTGATTCTACCTTAGGCAGAAATAGTATAGTCATGTAAAATATATGTTAAAATGTAAATTAAATGTATTTTTTAAAATATACACTTAATTCTTTGTTGCTATAATGTGTTCCTCTTCTAGGCAAGGATAAAAGCCATCAATACATTTTTTGCTAAGAATGGTTATCGATTAATGGATTCTAGTATCTATAGTCAGCCCATTCAAACTCAAGCACAGTACGCCTCCCCAGTCTTTATGCAGCCTGTATATAATCCTCACCAACAGTACTCGGTCTATAGCATTGTGCCTCAGTCTTGGTCTCCAAATCCTACACCTTACTTTGAAACACCGCTGGTAAGTGAGATCCTTACAATAAAATATAATAATATTTTTAATTTGAGCTGAAATTTGAAGAAATCAGTTGGAGTTGGGAACTCATTTATGTTGAATTGATGACTTTTTGGCTTTTATTTTATTTTTATATTTTTTGTAGAGATGGAGTTTTGCTGTGTTGCTCAGGCTGGTCTTGAACTCCTGTGCTCAGGCAGTCCATCCGCCTTGGCCTCCCAGAATGCTAGGATTACAAGCGTGAGCCACTGTGCCCGGCCACTTTTTGGCTTTTAAACAGTGATATGGATATCTAATTTTCCATACCAAATAAATGCATATGACTAAGAGTTGAGCTATTAGAGTGCATAATTTTATTCCATAAAATTTGCTGAGTGGATTGAAAGAAGAGACTGGATAAGGTTTGCGTGGTTTTAAATGCATTTTAATGTTGCGAAATGTCAGACCAGAACATTCTTTATTAAGTTATGAATTGTTGTTCATAAATCCAGTGGCATTTGAAGTGAATATTGCAGAAGTGAATCAGTAAAATATTTTAAGATATTTTTGGCTTGCAAAAGATAAATTCATAAGCTCATTAAGGTTCTTGTGACCCTCACACCAGGTTTTACCTTTGCCATTAATATTGTTTAAACATACATTTTCTTCTAGGCTCCCTTTCCCAATGGTAGTTTTGTGAATGGCTTTAATTCGCCAGGATCTTATAAAACAAATGCTGCTGCTATGAATATGGGTCGCCCATTCCAAAAAAATCGGTAAGATAAAAACCATAGCTGTAATGTATTTTAAACAATTCCTAATGGATCTTAAGGCATTAATAGCAATGCTTATTGTCAGGCTCAGTAAAAAGGTTTGGTGGCTTTTTTGTTTTTACTAAATGTATGTGAACAGTTTAATCTAGAATTCATAAAAACACTTTGACCTTAGAGTTGGTAATGCTACTAACAGACTTGGGACTCAGATTTTTGTTTTAATAAAGAGAATAGAAAACTTATTTCATGACAGCAGTCTCTGACAAATCTGGTGACTAATTTCCATTTAGTATGTTAAATGGGTAGCATTTTAGAGAATTCTTTGAAGAATAGATGTTGGGATGTATGTTATTTAGGTTTTTAAAGGATTTTTGATGACATCCAAGAACTATAGTGCACAGCAGACAGTAGCTAACATTTATTGCACATTTAATATCACAAACTCTGTTCCTAAGGATTTTACATATTTTATCGGTTACTTTTTTCAGAACCCTTTATAGGTGTGCTTATGTCTACTTTACAGATAAGGAAATTGAGATACAAAATATCATGTCTGAGAACACACAGCTCGTAACTGGTAGAGCTAAGATTTGAACCTAGGCAGTTCAACTCCAAAGCCCGCACTTAAAGCACTATGTTCAGGATAAATTATTAAGAATCATAGAAACTATATGCTATCATAACAAAAATTGACATGTACTTCTGAGGTATTTTACTTTATGTAAACATCAACAGATAATCTCAATATTTGGTGTATGTTATGGCTTCTTGTTGTTGTTGTTTTGGGGGTAGAGACGGGGTCTGCTTATGTTGCCTGGGACTGGTCTTGAACTCCTGGGCTCAAAGCAGTCCTCCCACCTTGACCTCCCAAATTGCTAGGATTACAGGCATGATATTGTGTTTTTTAACAGAGTATAAGTAACCAAAGAATAAAGGACTGATATATAGTCATTCTGATTTATTTAGTAGTTTCACATTTGTTATTTCTCATTTGCTGTTTTGTGAGACTCTTGGTTTTTGAGGGTTTTTCCTAATAGTTTATATTCAGTGACACTCAGTCTTTTGCCAGATTCGATTCTCCTAATTATTTCTTTTTGGAAAGGAGATCATCTGGAGTATGTTTTTCCAAGATGACTCCTAGGAACTTAGTCCTTTTTTGACAGGCTTTTCTGAAACTTGTTTTACTGGAGAAATGAGCCCCAACAGAATGAAAAAATATTCTTCTCACTAGAAACATTATGTACTACCCTTTAATAGTCAGAGTTTTTGGACTACTCTTGACAGACACAATTGGTTAAAGCAATTGAAAATCATTTTCAAGTGTTAGAAAAATTTTAGTACTAAGAATAAACACAGGCTGAGGTGCGTGGATCACCTGAGCTCAGGAGTTCAGGAGCAGCCTAGGCAACATGATAAAACACCATCTCTACCAAAAATACAAAAATTAGCTGGGCGTGGTGGTATAGTGCACGCCTAGAGTCCCAACTACTCAGGAGGCTGAGGAATGAGAATTGCTTGAGCCTGAGAAGCAGAGGTTGCAGTGAACTGAGATTACACCACTGCACTCCAGCCTGGGCGGCAGCGAGACTCTGTTATTCCCTGCCACCACCTGCTCTCACCCTTCCGTGCTCCCCCCGTCTGAAAAATAAAGGTACTGACATTTGCAGTTGCTTGACTCTAAAATACTTTAGATAGCTCCATGGTTATTTCTTTATTGTTACCTTTTATCCGTTGTACCTTTTTGGTGACAGGGATGAAATTACAGTAAGAAAGCCAGGAATGACAGTCAAGTTATCTTTACTTATAAGGAAGTATACCGGGCCGGGTGCGGTGGCTCAAGCCTGTAATCCCAGCACTTTGGGAGGCCGAGACGGGCGGATCACGAGGTCAGGAGATCGAGACCATCCTG
>NW_012114611.1:472686-478889 GCF_000951035.1 Colobus angolensis palliatus | reverse complement strand
CCCTAGAACTTAAAGTACAATAAAAAAAAAAAAAAGAATTAAAAAAAAAAAAAAAAATAAGGAAGTATACCTATGGTTTTGAAAATACATGGTGTGTTTGGTACATTTTTGCATGTTACTTAAAACTACTTGTGTACAGTTCTTTCCCATATATTTGACCAATACAGGTTAGTAATTTTTAATTACAGAAATAATAAGTGAATACTTTTTGTAAAACTGCAAATAAAGACCTTCTGGACCAGCAACCCGAATCCTTGTTTCCTTCTTGCTTCTAAAAAGTGACCACTGCCAGGCCTTTATTATTATTAGTATTAACAGCCAAGGACAAAGTCATTTTTAGAGAGCCTTTTGCAATTTTTGTATTAAGTCGTGACAGCCCAGTGATGATCACTATTCCTTCTTAGAGAGAGTAGGACTAACTTTCAGAAATCCAGGCATTTTTCTACCTTTCATACTTTATCTTTCTTTCACTTTACCTCTCTTTTCTGTCTTTTATCACTTCTTTCTTTCTTCATTCTTTCTCTCTTTTGCCTGGATCGAGATTGTAAGTCCCTCTCAGTGAAGGGTAAGATTATGAGATCTGAGGGCTATATAAATGTAGTAAGTTGTTCCTTAAGCATATTGAAATGTGTGAAAGTTGGATGAAGAACATTTTCTAAACACATGCAAATAGCATATCTATCATGTCAGTTCATTTTCAGATGTAATGGGTAATATACTTTTTTTTTTTTTTTTGGAGACAGAGTCTCGCTCTGTCACCAGGCTGTAGCGTAGTGGTGAGATCTCGGCTCACTGCAACCTCTGCTTCCTGAGTTCAAGCGATTCTCCGGCCTCAGCCTTCCGAGTAGCAGGGACTACAGGCATGTGCCAGCTAATTTTTGTATTTTTAGTAAAGATGGGGTTTCATCATGTTGGCCAGGATGGTCTCAATCTCTTGACCTCGTGATCCACCCACCTTGGCTTCCCAAAGTGCTGTACAGGCATGAGCCAGCACACTCGGCGTTTTTGTTGTTGTTGTTGTTGTTTTTTATAAATAAGACGGAGTTTTGCTCTCTTTGTCCAGGTTGAAGTGCAATGGTGCGATCTCGGCTCACTGTAACCTCCGCATCCTGTTCAAGCGATGCTTCTGCCTTAGCCTTCCAAGTAGCTGGGATTACAGGCACATGCCACTACACCCAGCTAATTTTTTGTATTTTAGTAAAAACTGGTTTTCACCATGTTAGCCAGGCTGGTCTTGAACTCCTGACCTCAGGTGATCCACTCACCTTGGTCTCCCAGCGTGCTGGCTTTATAGGCGTGAGCCACCGCACCCGGCCCAAGTATTTTTAAAATTACTTTTTGTGGCCAGTGGGGTGGCACATGCCTATATTCCCCACACATTGAGAAGCCAGGACGGGCAGATCACTTGAGCTCATGAGTTGGAGACCAACCTAGGCAACAGAGTGAAACCCCGTCTCTACTCAAAATATAAAAATTAGCCAAGCATACTGGTGTGCACCTGTAGTCCCTGCTACTTAGGAGACTGAGGTAGGAGGATAGCTTCAGCCCAGGAGGTAGAGGTTGTAATGAGCTGAGATCGCACCACCTCACTCCAGCCTGGGTGACACAGCTAGACTTCTCTCAAAAAAAAAAAAAAAAATTTTTTTTGTTAGGTGACATACTATTTTTATTGCTATTTAAGAAATCTAATTTGTAATATAAAGTAATTCTATGGAAAAGTGTCACTTTATGTGAAACTCAACCCAACTTCTTTTTTTTTTTTTTAAGACAGTGTTTTGCCCTGTCACCCAGGCTGTAGTACAGTAACATGATCATGGCTCACTATAGTTTTGACCTCCCAGACTCAATCAATTCTCCACCTCAGCCTTCCTAGTAGCTGGGACTACAGGTGCGTACCACCATGCCTAGCTAAGTTTTATATTTTTTTTTTGTAGAGATGGGATTTTGCCGTGTTGCACAGACTGGTCTCAAACTCCTAGGCTCAAATGATCCTCTCACCTCAGCCTCTTCAAGTGCTGTGGTTACAGATATGAGCCACTGAGCCCACTGCGCCCAGCCTGATAATTTTATCTTTGTTTGTTTTTGTTTTTGTTTGTTTTTGTATTTTTACTTAGAGACAGGGTTTCACCGTGTTGGCCAGGATGGTCTCGATCTCTTAACCTCATGATCCACCCACCTTGGCCCCCAAAGTGCTGGGATTCCAAAGTGCTGGGATTACAGGCATGAGCCACCACACCCAACTACTTTAAGTGTTAATAGTGTTAATTTTTTATGGTCCGTCAAGAATAAAGAAGGACAGCTAGAGATGCTGTGGGAATTTACATTTACTTGGTGGGGTTATAATTATTCAAGAAGTTTTCAATCCCTATTCCTAGAGTCAGGAATTGGCAACATATGATTAATATTGTTGGTTTATAACTATGAAAATAGATTACAAAAACTGGGATATATAAACTGCAAATAATGGGCGAAACATAAATCTCACTCTTAATCTGTAGAGCCAAGATACTCAGTTGCTTGAGTTTTTAGGTGTTTTTGCTGCTATAGATGTTCTTGCTACTGATTAAATTGCATTATTTTTCTATTAGTCGACCTTAGCTTCATCTGCTTGTAAGCTTTTAGGAAGTTGGGTGCTTATACCCATCATCCAAGATAAAAACTCCCTTTGTTAGGAGCAGGTTGGTTTGTTTAACCACATTGCATACCTTAATACATGCAGTCATGCCATGCTCTTGGGTGCATTGCTGTATTTTCCTAGTTTGCTGTCCTACATATGGATCTTTCGAGAAATCTCATTTGGTGATGCATGCTTAGTAAGATGCTAGGTTTTGTTTGTTCGTTTGTTTTGTTTTGTTTTGTTTTGTTTTTTGAGACGGAGTCTTGCTCTGTTGCCCGGGCTGGAGTGCAGTGGTGCGATCTTGGCTCACTGCAACCTCCGCCTCCTGGGTTCAAGAGATTCTCCTGCCTCAGCCTCCTGAGTAGCTGGGATTTCAGGTGTGTGCCACCATGCGTGGCTAATTTTTGTATTTTTAGTAGAGATGGGTTTTCACCATGTTAGCCAGGCTGGTCTCAAACTCCTGACCTCAGGTGATCCACCCGCTTCCACCTCCCAAAGTTCTAGGATTATAGGTGTGAGCCACCATGCCCGGCTGAGGCTAGGATTTTTAAATTATATTCCAGTATTTCTTACTCTCTTCATTATTACTCCCCTAAACAGCCTTTTTAGACATTTTCCTCCTGTGAAAATTTAGTACTACAGATGATTGTATATCTGTATGTATGTATCTGTGCTTTATACATAAAATGATTACTTTTTGCCCTTCCCTCACCCCCCATTTTTACTCCCATTTAGCATGGTTTTGCTTCCATTAAGAATGCATAGCGGGCTGGGTGTGGTGGCTCACATCTGTAATCCCAGCACTGTGGGAGGCTGAGCTGGGTGGATCATGAGGTCAGGAGATGGAGACCATTCTGGCCAACATGGTGAAACCCCATCTCTACTAAAAATACAAAAATTATCTAGGTGTGGAGACGCATGCCTGTAGTACCAGCTACTTGGGAGGCTGAGGCAGGAGAATGGCGTGAACCCGGGAGGCGGAGCTAGCAGTGACCTGAGATTGCACCACTACACTCCAGCCTGGCGACAGAGCGAGACTCCGTCTCAAAAGAAAAAAAAAAAATGCATGTTATAGGCCAGATGTGATGGTTCACGCCTGTAATCCCGACACTCTGGGAGGCCATGGTGGGTGGATCACGAGGTCAGGAGTTCAAGACCAGCCTGGCCAAGGTGGCAAAACCTTGTCTCTACTGAAAATACAAAATTAGCCGGGTGTGGTGGCGCATGCCTATAGTCCAGCTGCTTGGGAGGCTGAGGCAAGAGAATAGCTTGCACCTGGAAGGCGGAGGTTGCAGTGAGCTGAGATTGCACCACTGCACTCCATCCCAGGCAACAGACAGACTCCATCTCACCAAAAAAAAAAAAAAAAAAAAGAAGAAGAAGAATGTATTGCATATACTCATAAGCTTAAACCTGGCTAATTTAAACATGTCGAGAGTGCATCTGATGACATTAGCTAAAATCCTAATTCTGAGTATTGAAGTAAAAGTAAGTTTCTTTCAGAGAACTTTGGATTTTCCCCGTCTCTCCAAACACAACTTTAAAAATATATATATTATTATCTTAGAGATAAGGTTTTCTCTGATGCCTGTGCATGAATTCAGTTGTGCAATCATAGCTTGTTGCAGCCTCAAACTCCTGGGCCCAAGTAGCCTTCTGCCTCAGCCTTCCAAGTAGCTGGGAGTAGTGTAGGTACATACCGCTGCACATTTTAATTTTTTTTGCAGTGATAGGGTCTTGCTGTGTTGTCCCAGCTGGTGTTGAACCCCAGAGCTCAAGCAGTCCTCCTGCCTCAGCCTCCCAGAGTGCTGAGATTACAGGCGTGAGCCACTGCTTCCAGCCCACAACATTTTTTAATGTAAAATTTACTTCACTTTGGCCTGGCGTGGTGGCTCACGCCTGTAATCCCAGCACTTTGGGAGGCTGAGGTGGACGTATTACAAGGTCGGGAGATCGAGACCATCCTGGATAACATGGTGAATCCCCATCTATACTAAACAAAATACAAAAAATTAGCTGGATGTGGTGGCCAGCACCTGTAGTCCCATCTACTCGGGAGGCTGAGGCAGGAGAATGGCATGAACCCAGGAGGCGGAGCTTGCAGTAAGCCGAGATGCGCCACTACACTCCAGCCTGGGTGACAGAGCAAGACTCTGTCTCAAAAAAAAAAAAATTTACTTCACTTTTTAACATAATGTCTGGGATGTAGAAGGGGCTACACTTTTACAACATAATGCTTTTCAAGTTAAATTTTTTGAAAACCCCAGTACAACAGGAGCCAATTTTTTACCTGAGGAAAATTGTTCTTCTGTCTTGATTTACTGCTTTATGTATATTATTTTATATTTCCTATAGTGTGAAGCCTCATTTTAGGTCATCCAGTGGTTCAGAACACTCAACAGAGGGCTCTGTATCCTTGGGGGATGGACAGTTGAACAGATCTAGTTTAAGAAACCTTCCAACTGAACGGCATAACCCTACAGTAACTGGGCCTCAGGAGCAAACTTACCTTCAAAAGGAGACTTCCACTTTGCAGATGGAACAGAACGGGGACTATGGTAGGGGCAGGTAAGGAAATAAGGTACCTGAAAATCTTTGATAATAGTGTGATCATCCTGAATAATTGAAGAACATGATCTGGTGGTTGGTTTGGTTTGGTTTTAATTTAATTATTGGTATATGGTTATATTAAATAAATATGTCATTTTCAGAACATCAGTTGGTTGCTTTTTATAAAGAAATAGAGTACTCATGTAGAATATATCTCTGAATCAGAGGTTTATAAAGTTATTCTGAAGTTCCTTATAGTTCATATAGGAAAGAATAGCTTAGAAAATTAACATATCCATCTGCCTTATGGTTTTAATGTCTTCCAGCTTTTAAACTATAGAAGTGGCTGGGTGCGGTGCCTCACGCCTGTAATCCCAACACTTTGGGAGGCTGAGGTGGGAGGATCATCTGAGGTCAGCAGTTCAAGACCAGCCTGGCCAACATAGTGAAACCCTGTCTCTATGAAGAAATACAAAAATTAGCTAGGCATGGTGGCAGGCACCTGTAATCCCAGCTACTCGGGAGGCTGAGGCAGGAGAATCACTTGAACCCGAACTCAGGAGACAGAGGTTGCAGTGGGGCAAGGTTGCGCCACTGCGTTCCAGCCTGGGTGACAGAGTGAGACTCTGTCTCAAAAATATAAATAAACTATAGGGGTGAGGTTATATATTGCCAACTTGCCTAATTAAATAATAGTATGGTTCTGGTTTGAAGGGATTGCTACTAACAAATGGGCTCATCTTACTTTATGGTGTGGTAGTAGGTAAAGTTTTTGGTAAATTGGCTCAAGATACCTCAGAATAATATATTATCTTTTAGTAATAGAGAAAACTAGCCCGAAATGTAGAAAGATGTTTAAATTGAAATTTATGCAGCTGACCGGGCATGGTGGCTCACGCCTGTAATCCCAGCACTTTGGGAGGTGGGGCAGGCGGATCATGAGGTCAGGAGATTGAGACCATCCTGGCCAACATGGTGAAACCCTGTCTCTACTACAAATACAAAAATTAGCTGGGCATGGTGGCGTGCGCCTGTA